>NC_080704.1:80694926-81001645 GCF_030445035.2 Dasypus novemcinctus | reverse complement strand
GGGGGATATGTGGGAAAGGGTGCAGCTGAGGCATGCTTCTGTGGAATATGAATGTGTTTATCTTGACTTAGGGTGATAGTTCAGTGAGTGGATACCCACACAATAAACAAGAAAACATGAAACTCCCATCCTGGGGAGTCCTCCTACATTCTCAAATAGAGTGGCAAGGACCCATGAGTACCAAACAGACAAATCTGTTAATCCTGGTGTGATGGTCTCAGCAGTTGTCTTGATGGACCAGTCACCTCTCTATAATGTTTCTTTTTTTCTGAGGGGGAGGGGACTCACTCATTGCGGAAGGATGGCTCTATATCTCTGCTTCTCCAAATGTGGCTCGGACGTCCCATCCTGGATCTCAACTCTGTCCAAATGAGGAGAGGAACTCAAACTCACAGGAACTGGGGAGCCTGTTGGGTGTTTGTTCTTTCATAGCTGCTGTCATATCTCATGAGCTCAGTCAATGAACATGGTGAGGGGTGTCAGAGAGAAAGTGTGTGCATCTCTGTGTGTATATGTACACGTGTGTGCATACATATGTGTGCATGTACAATTCAGATGTGACTATTTTTTTGAAGCAAGAAATATTATTGTGAAATGTATTGGGCAAACATGGGGCATAACTTGGCAAATGCAGGACACCAACATGACAGAGATAAGATTGAATGTAGCAGGATTTGGCAACAAGCAATCCTAACCTCTGCTCCTCATGCCTAGTGCATCCCCACCTTGTCCAGGAATCTCAAATCTGACCATCATATTTTCCAGGCCTCCAGACCCAGAACTGTCTGCCCACTATCCACCAGATGCTGACTGACCACCAGACACTGCATTGTACATAATCTCTTGGGAGGAATACCTGTGCTGTTGATTTGAACTCTCACTGACATTACCCATCTCATTGTGGACATACCTGTCTCTCCTTTTGCATAGGCCTTTGTATTCTGCATCCTTACAGGAAGACACTTTCCTCTGACAACACCAGACTCTGTATATCTCACCATTAACATCCCTATTTACTTTATTCACAGCCTGGGGGAACCATCATCTCTTTTATTGGGCAAGTCCTTCTTCCATTTTGTGGTAAGCATTTCTGGCAGTGCATTCTTAGGCTTTTGATATATCATCCTTAACCATTCTGATCCTTCTCTGGCTCTGGAGGACTCAGAATCAGTCGACAAACATCAAATATGCCTCCCCTTACTGTCAGTCATAACTGAGAACAAGTGAACTTGTGCATCTCAAGAGAGGCCCATTACCTTTTTTAACTGTGTGAACTTCAGAGCACATAGAGAAATCATGGGATGGACAGGTCTGGGGTGGGGAAAGGTCTGGGTCATCAGACCTTATCCATCTTTGTTTCTGAAAGGTGAATGAGCCCAAGGTTTGGACTCTCCCCCTTTTCTCACATCCCCACCCCAAATGCACTGTGTCACAATCTTTGTGCCTGGGGGATGGCTCAAGTAGATAAGTAAGGTGAACAATTCCTTAGGAGAAGGTGTGAAGTCAGGAAAGCCCTCCTTGGGATCTTCTGGTGAACAGAAGACTTTTGAGCACGTGAATGGGAGCAAGAGATTAAGCTTGTTTCTTGTCCCATCCATCTTCTTTCTCTCTGTTTTCACATGCCAGTGAATCCTGGGCAACAATGGGAAGCTGGTTTCATCTGTCTTCAGCTCCACCAGACATTTCACAGACTGCTGTGTTACAAGGGCTTCTGATTTTTTTTATTCATCCATCACCCGAAATGTGGTGAATGGTGTGATCTTCAGTCTGTGCTCTCATCACCAGCAATAGGCAGAGTTAGGATGCAATCCCTGGTGGATCTGAGACAAGGTCCCTTCTATTAACAGCAATGTAGTCTAAGAGCCCCTGTCCCCAGCTTGGGAACCACCCTCTTAAAGACAAGAACTGTACTTCCACTTCCACACCCAATGAACCTAGGAAATTTGGTGTGGGGGGTGGCAAGTCACAGAGTTCTCCAGTAACAGAGTCTTCTAATGACAGTTCTTACCATCCACTGTCTGATCTCATCCCACATTATACACCACTTGGAAATTGTTTCTACTAATAAAATGATGGTGACAACCCAATGGAGCTAAAACTTCAACTGCAGGCTCATTCATCCAGTGCTTGCCAGGGTCAACTGAGGCAGTTCTATAGGCACCCAGGGCATGGATGAGCACAGTCTGAAAACTACTGATCTCATGCAAAAGGTAGACTCTAATGATTGGCCTTTTAGACAAGGAATAATGAATGAGTGGACCTCATAGGGACCCCATCAAATTACATTAATCTGTGTCCTTACTGTTTGGGGAGCTGCATGTCATTGGGGTCCCTAGAGTGGAGAGCTCAGCTTTGCAGGGTGAGCAACAACAACCAGTCAGCTTTCCCAGGGGAAAGCACATCATCGAGGATCCTCTGCCACAAGAGGCCAACAAAATCCTCTACGCACCAATTTCAAGGGGGGGGGGGGGACTCAGCTCTATTGTGACTCCAATGTGAGGAAATGTACTGAAATCATGTCAGCAAGAGCCAACCTGGACTTCGTTTGTTTTAATGACCCTGTCAGTCGACTTTGTTTATTCTGCCCATCTTAATCCCTCCCTGTCTTAATCACATAAAAAAGACAAACAGGTAAATTGTACCCATAAAGCACCTGCACACTTGTGGGTTTTAAAACTTTGTACTAAAAAGTAGTGGAAGGTGTTGTGGAGGGTCGTGACATGATTTGACAGATGTTTCACATAGGATGGTGCTGCCTTAGGTTGTAGGTAGGCATGGTTGGAGGTTAAAGAGGGTTCAAGGATGGCACCCAGACTTCTGGCTTGAGTGATCTATGGCTTGGGGAGAGCATTCACAGAGATAGGGACTACAGTGGGAGGAGTAGGATTCAGTGGGAGGCTGAAGAAGTCAGGTCTGGACTTGGACTCTGTTAAAATTCATAGAGCCAAAGAGGTAGTGAGAAGGTACATTTAATATTCTCAGGAATGACACAGGAAATAAACAAAATTCTAACTCATGCAGGGTATCAATACATATTCTTTTCTATTTTTCTCATTACCTACATAATCACATAACAGACATAATAAAGTGTGTTGTGTTTTGGGGTATGGTGTGAAGGTGGGGCTTAAAATAGGTGATTCTTAAACATTTTGGGTAATATTTGTGCAAACAGTGACATGAACAGAGAAAGCCACCCTGGGCCCTGAGTGATCACTTACCAGCTGACAAGACCTATATCAGGAACACCCATAAACCATTCATGGAATACACCATGGTGCATTGCTTGAGAACCTTTGGCTTTGGGTTCTTTACTCATCAATGTTCTCAGGTAGAGAGGGGAATGTGAACCATCTTCTCCCAAAGGCTTAGCTAGAGTTAGAAATCATAACCTTTCTGTCATGTACTTGCTGAGAGAATTAAAGGGGATAACAAAGACAGAGGAGTGCCAGTCCAAAATCTGATGCCCAGGTATGGTGACTTCTCATATTTGCTCAGAGGATAAGAACTGTAACTTTGTGGTTGGCATTTGTATTCCACAAGGCATATTATCACCAGTGAGCATGTAATAATTTATAGTATTGCCAGTTACCACTTATCCCATGTGGACTAGTAATAGCTCTGTTTTTTCTACACTTGACTGAAGAGGTAATCAATTGGACTTGTAGCTTATTCCTTGCATTCTACTATCTTCCAGCACTGTCGGGAATGATCTCATTATTCTCCCAGCATTCCCAATGGGTTGAGAAGGATGAGTGTTGTTACCCTTTCTAGGGGGATGTGCCCAGTGACTTACAGGAATAACAGCCTCTGCCTTATGGAGGTTTTTCCTCTCTCTTTGATATGAAGCTTCCTTCATTTGTTTCTGCTTTCAGTAGCAAGGATTATATTGATTTTTTATTAAATATACTGTTGGTTTCTGATCCAAAGGTGCCAGTTACCAATTTTTTGCCTCTCAGATCCCAATCAATCTTTCTTTGCCTTGTTTGTGATATGGGATCTGAGCCCTGTTAACATTTCTCCTATGCCAGCTAACAAAATGTTGGGCTTTGTCAATAAGGACACTGGAGTGACCCTGCAAGGCAATAACAGCAGGAAAACACTTCTTGTTTTAGTCTTCTAAAAGCTGCCAATATGCCAGAAATAAGTTACCTTTTACAATGGGAATTTATTAATTTAGAAGCTTACAGTTCTGAGTCTGTGAAAGTGTCCAAATCAGGGCTTTATCAGAAGACCAGCCACCAGCAATCCTGGAATCCTTTCCTCTATAGCAAGGCATATGGTGAGGCACATGGCAGTGTCTGCTTGTTGCTGGCCTCTCCTCTGAGCCTTGTTGCTTTCAGCTTCTAGCTTGAGTGGCTTTCTCTCTGATTCTGTATTCAATTGATTTCAGCTTCTGCCTGCTCTTTCTGTGGCTTCCTCTCTCTTGGGTTCCTTTCTGAGTCCCTGAATCTTTTCTCTCCATATCTTGGCATGTTTCTCCCATTTATAAAGGACTCCAGTAAGGGGATTAAGACCCATCTGGTTGCCCATGCTCTGCTTCTGGGAGAGGAAAACCAAGACAAGGAAGGTGGGGGGAAACAGGCAGTGCTGAGGGCTAGGAGGGTATAGGAGAAGCTCCAAGAGGGAGGGAGGAGGAGAATAACAAGGAGGAAGACAAAGACAACGAGGTCTTTGTCAAGGTGGCAGGTGGCGATGATGACAGTGAGAGCAGCAAAGAAGGCTTTGTGACTCTTGGCCCTGGCCATGCGGTCCCCAAGGGCCAGTCCAGGATGCATTGAAGGCAGGAAGCATTAAACAGGAAATGACCTTCACATTTCAGTGAGAGGACTTTAAACGTAACTCTTATTAAACACCAAAAAAGCCAACTGACTCACTAACCTTGAAGAAGAAAATGCTCACTCCATCATCTTCTTGAGCAAAACTGGCAAATTGTTTCTTCAAATATTTATCTTCCTCCAGCAAGGAGGCTTGGTTATCAGTGAGGCTTGGCTATCAATGAGTCTTTAGCCCAGCACAGGAATCTCTGCCACAACACCCAGGACAAGCTGATTCTGATCCAGTCTCTGAATATATCTATTTATACAGAGTTCATGAGTTTTCAAGATCAGTCCACTCCTTATTTAAAGAAAGTTCTGATTTTCACAGAGAGAAAAGAAAATGGTCAGAACATATAAACATACTATTCCCAGAGTTAGAAATTCATTAGCCACTAAACATTTTTTAAATGTTCAACCACACTAGTAATCAGGGAAATGCTCACTAAAACAATAAGGAGATATCATTTTTACCCAAAATATTGGTAAAATTTTAAAAATAGATTAATATCAAATATGGTAAAATACAATTGTTGAGAATGAAAATCAGTAGGCAATTATCAATTAAAATCTTAAATGTATTTGCGTTTGACAACAATTCACTTGTAGATGTTCATCCTAGGTAGGGTTTCCAAATAAAATACAGGACACATAGTTAAATATAAATTTCAGATGAGTAATGTGAAGAGAATCCCTGGGCAAGGGGAAAAGAGAAGAAGGGGAGAGAGAGCAGAAAAATCCTGGTCCTGGGGTTATATATTGAACAGGAGCCCTCTAGTGGGACTTTTGAATACTGCCAATCAGTGGTGGACGAAATACCGGCAGCCCATGCCCTGGGGGGTGGAGGGTATTTGGGAGGCAGGGTGTAGTAGAGAAGTGGGATCTGTGGCCCTGCATGAGTCTTACCAAGCATAGCAGAAGTGAGGAGTAAGGCTGGGGCCATCAATGGTGTCCCTGGCAGATGTTAACAGTTTAGTTAAATGTCTATTTACTCTGAGTGACTTCTTGTTTCCAAGCCTATTTTTCCACAATTTACCCATGACATCTTTCCACATTATTGCAGATTTTGCCCATATAGGCATCAGCTCACCACCCTCTGTTCCCCTACTGTCTCCTATAAACTTATCTTCCAGGCTCTAGCTCTGTGAGTCCGCTCAATTTGCTTAATTCATATCAGTGAGGTCATGTAACATTTGTCCTTCACCGCCTGGCATACTTCATTCAACATAAGGTCTTCCAGATTCATCTGTATTAGTTAGCCAAAGGGGTACTGATGCAAAATACCAGAAATTGGTTGGTTTTTATAAAAGATATTTATTTGGGGTAAGCGCCTACAGATAACAGGCCATAAAGCATAAGTTACTTCCCTCACCAAAGTCTATTTTCACTTGTTGGAGCAAGATGGCCGCTGATGGCTCTGAGGATTCAGGCTTCCTGGATTCCTCCATTCCAGGGTCTTGCTTCTCTCTGGGTTCAAGGTTCCTTTCTTCCTGGGACTGGCTTCTCTTTACTCTGTGAGCCTACTTCCCAGAGCTCCAGCTTAAGTCTTCAGCATCAAACTCCAACATCAGAACTCTAACATCAGAAACCCTCCTACTCTATCCTTTGCCATGCCTTTTATCAGTGAGTCCCCACCCACCAATGGGTGGTGGCTCAACACCCTACTGACATGGCCAAATCAAATCTCTAATCATAACTTAATCATGCCTAGGTACAGACCAGATTACAAACATAATCCAAGATCTATTCTTGAAACTCATAACCATATCAAACTGCTACATCATCTATGTTATCTTCTGTGTTAATACTACATTCCTTCTTACAACTAATATTATTCCAATGTATGTGCCACAGTTTGCGTTTTCTTTTTTTTTTATTTCTCTCCCCTTCCCCCACAGTTGTCTGCTCTCTGTGTCCCTTCACTGTGTGTTCTTCTGTGACTGCTTCTACCCTTAACAGCAACACCGAGAATCTGTGTTTCTTTTTTTGTTGCGTCATTTTACTGCATCAGCTCTCCAAGTGTGTGGCGCCATTCCTGGGCAGGCTGCACTTTCTTTTGCACTGGGCAGCTCTCCTTATGGGGCACACTCCTTGTGCATGGGGCTCCCCTATGCAGGGGACACCTCTGCGTGGCACGGCACTCCTTGTGTGCATCAGCACTGCACATGGACCAACTCCACATGGGCCAAGGAGGCCCAGAGATTGAACCATGGACCTCCCATGTGGTAGGCAGATGCCCTATCCATTGGGCTAAGTCTGCTTCCCTATCCATTATCTGTTGATGGACATTTGGTTTGCTTAAAGATTTTGGCAATAGTGAATAATGCCACTATGAACACTGGTGTACATATATCTGTTAGTGTCCTTGCTTTCAATTCTTCTGGATTGAAATCCCACCTAGCAGTGGGATTGCTGGGTCATATGGCAGTTCTATAGTTAGTTTCCCAAGGAACAGTCAAAACGTCCCCCAAAATGGTTACACCATTCTACATTCCCACCAGCAATGGATAAGGATGCCTTTTCTCCACATCCTCTTCAACATTTGTAGTCCTTTCTTTTTTTAGTAACTCCCAGTCTAATGGGTGTAAAATGATATCTCATTGTAGTTTTGGTTTGCATTTCCCTAATAGCAACTGATGTTGAGCATGTTTTCATGTGCTTTTAAGCCATTTCTTCTTTGGGGAAGTGTCTATTCAAATCACTTGCCCATTTTTTAAATGGGCACTTTGTCTTTTTATTTTCAAGATGTAGGATTTATTTTTATTTGCTGGATATCAGGGCCATATTGGATAGATGGTTACCAAATAATTTACCACATTGAGTAGACTGTCTTTTCACTTTCTTGACACACTCCTTTGCAGTGCATAAGTTTGTAATTTTAAGGAGATCCCATTTATCTACTTTTTCTTTTGTTGCTCATGCTTTGAGTGTAAAGTTTGTGAAACTGTTTCCTACTACAAGATCTCATAGCTGCTTCCCCATATTATCTTCCAAGAGATTTGTGGTCTTGGCTCTTATATTTAGATCTTTAATCTACTTGAGTTAATTTTTGTACAGGGCATGAGATGGTGATCCTCTCCCATTCTTTTGGATATGGTTATCCAGTTCTCCAAACTTCATTTTTTGAAGAGGCCATTCTCTCCCAGTTAAGTGGGCTTTGTGGTCATGTCAAAGATCAGTTGACCATATACGTGAGGATCTATATCAGAACTCTCAGTTGTGTTCTGTTGGACAGTACACCTATCCTTGTGTCAATACTAGGCAATTTTCCATGTGCCAGCTGGGCCCTGAGCCTCAGCAGAGTTGCAATTCCTATTCTCTGGTTCATTGGCCTTACTCAGGTCAGCTAACAGAGAGATGAAGATGGTCAACCACCACATCAGGGAATCATGAGTGCCAACAACTGCAAGCAGAAGAATTGCATCCAACATCCATGTGGAATCTAAACCCCCTCTTGATCTAGAGGTGGAGTGGACATCGCCATCCCAGGGTCCACAGAATGGAGGAATAAAATATGGATTAGAGTGGACTTACTGATATTCTACTATAAAACTATTGCAACTAGTAATAGAAGAAATTGTAGCATTGACATGGAGAAAGTGGCCTCAGTAGTTGCTGAGGGCAGGGAGAGGGAAGAAGAGATGTGATGAGGTGGCATTTTTGAGACTTTGAGTTGTCCTAAATGATATTGCTGGGTCAGATGCTGGACTTTATATATCCTGCCATAACCCACTGAATGTACTGGGGGAGAGTGTGAACTACAGGGTAAACTATTATCTATGTGGTGCAGCAGTGCTCCAAAATATGTTCACCGAGTGCCGAGTGTGATAAGTGTGCCACAATGATGGAGGAGGTTATTGGTGTGCAAGGAGTGGGGTGGGGGGTGGGGTGGGAGGTATACGGGAAACTCATATTTTTAATGTAATATTTTTTGTGATGTATGTATCTTCAAACAATACAATTTACAAAAATGATGAGGTGGGGGAGTGGGGAGTGGGGTATATGAGAACCTCTTAGGGTTTTTTATGTTTTTTAAATGTTTTTTAGTGTACCGTTCTTTTTGATCTATTAACTTTAATTTAAAAAGGGTAAAAAAATAATACCAGGCAATTTTGACCACCATACCTTTGTAGTATGTTTTAAAGTCAAGTAGTGTGTTCTTCCATTTCATTTTTCTTTTTCAATATGTCTTTGGTTATTTGGAACCTCTTGTCCTTCCAAGTAAATTTCATAGTTAATTTTTCCAATTAAGTAAAAAATGCTGTGGTAAGTTTTATTGGGATTGCATTAAATCTGTAAATCAATTTGAGTAGGATAGACATTTTAATGATGTTAATCATCCTATCCAAGAACAAGGAATATTCTTCCATTTATTCAGGTCTTCTTTTATTTCCTTAACAATGTTGTGTAGTTTTCTGCATCCAAATCCTTTACATCTTTAGTTAAGTCTATTCCTAGGTATTTGATTGTTTAAGTTGCTATTGTAAATATAATTTTTTTCTTGATTTATTCTTCAGATTGTTCATTATTGGTGTACAAAAGTGCTACTGATTTCTGTGTGTTGATCTTATATCCTGCCACTTTACTGAACTCATTTATCAGCTCTAGAAGATTTGTTGTAGATTTCTCAGGACTTTCTGTGCATAGGATCATGTCATCTGCAAATAGTGAAATTTTTACTTTTTCCTTTCCAATTTGGATGGCTTTTATTTATTTTTCTTGCCTGAGTGCTTGACCAATTACTTCTAACACAATGTTAAATAAGAGCAGTAACAGTGGGCATCCTTGTGTTGTTCCAGATATTAGAGGGAAAGCTTTTCCCATCTCACCATTGAATATGATGTTAGCTGTCGGTTTTTTATATATACCCTTTATCATGTTGAGGAAGTTTCCTTCTATTCCTATCTGTTCAACTCTTTTTATGAGGAAAGTGTGCTGTATTTTTTTAATGATTTTTTTCTGCATCAATAGAGGTGATCATGTGATTTTTTCTTTCCATTTGTTGATACGGTGTATTACATTGATTAATTTTCTTATGTTGAACCATCCTTGCATATCCGGGATGAAACCAACTTGGACATAGTATATAAATTGTGTGATGTGTTGTTGAATATGATTAGCAAGTATTTTGTTGAGGAATTTAGCATCTAGGTTCATTAGAGAGATTTGTCTATAGTTTTCCTTTCTTGTGGTGTCTTTTTGTGGCTTTGGTATTAGAGTGATGCTGGCATCATAGAATGAGTTAGGCAATGTTCCCTACACTTCTATTTTTTGGAAGAGTTTAAGCAGGATTGATGTTAGTTCTTTCCAGAAAGTTTGGTAAAATTCACCAAACTTTGAAGCCATCTGGTCCTGGACTCTTCTTAGTTGGGAGGTTTCTGAGGACTAATTCAATATTGTCACTTGTGATTTGTCTATTAAGTTCACCAATTTCTCCTTTCATCAATGTAGGCTGCTCATGTGTTTCTAGGAATTTGTCCATTTCATCTAAGTTATCCTTCTTCTTGACATACAATTTTTCAACGTATACTCTTATGTTACTCTTTATTTCTGTGGGGTCAGTGGTGATAACCCCTTCCTTGTTTCTTATGTTATGTATTTGCATCTTTTCTCTTCTTTTCTTTATTAGTCTAGCTAAGGGTTTGTCAATTCTTTTAATCTTTTTGAATAACCAGATTTTGGTTTTGTTAATTTTTTCTGGTGCTTTCTTATTTTCTATTTCATTTAGCTTGGCTTTAAATTTGTTATAGCCTTCTTCCTACCTGCCATGGGATTAGTTTGTTGTTCTTTTTCTAATTCCTGCAGGTGTGCAGTTAGGACTGTGATTTTAGCTCTTCATTCTTTTTAATATAGACATTTATGTTTATAAATTTTCCTCTCAGTACTGTTTTTGCTACATCCCATAGGTTTTGATAGTAAGTAGTGTTGTCATTTTCATTCATTTCAAGGTAGTTACTGATTTCTTTTACAATTTCCTCATTGACCCACTGATTGTCTACGAGTATGTTGTTTAACCTCCATCTTTGTGCCTAATCCGGTTCTATACCCACTACTGATTTCCAGCTTCTTTCCACTGTGGTCGGAGAAATTATTTTGTATAATTTCAATCTTTCTGAATTCGTTGAGATTTGTTCTGTGGCCTAGCATGTGGACTGTCCACTAGAATGACCCATGTGCACTCAAGGAAAATATATATCCTGCTGTATTGGGGTGTAATGTTCTGTATATGTCTGCTAGCTCTAGATCCTCTAATGTATTATTCAAGGTCTCTGTGTCTTTATTGATCCTCTATCAAGATGTTCTTTCTAATGGTGATCATGGGGTATTAAAGCCCCCCACTAAAATCGTAGAGGCATCTATTTCTTCACTTAACTTTTCTAAATGTTTGCCTCATGTATTTTGAGGCACCCTGGTTAGATGCATAAATGTTTGATTGTTTTTTTCTTCTTGATAGACTACACCTTTTATTAATATTTAGTGTCCTTCTTTGTCTCTTATAATAGTTTTGCATTTAAATTCTATTTTGTCTGATATTAGTATAGCTACTCCACCATTTTTTGGTTACTGTTTGCATGTAAAATTGTTGTCCAACCATTCACTTTTAACCATCTTGCATCCCAGGGTTTAAGGTGAGTTTCTTGTAGACAGTATATAGAATGCTTATATTTCCTTATTCATTCTGCCAATCTGTGTCCCTTGATTGGAGAGTTTAATCCATTAACATTGAATGTTATTATTGTCAAGGAATGATTTAATATAGCCATATTTCCTTGAGGTTTATGTATGCCATATGTTGTTTTTATTTCTTTTTATCTTTTATTTATTCTTACCAATAATCTTCTTTTCTTCATTATCCTCCAACCCTCTCTCCCTTGTTTTTTCCTTTGTAGATGAAGAACTCCCTTTAGTAATTCTTGAAAGGCAGGTTGCTTGCTGACAATCTCTCTTAATTTCTATTTGTCTGTGAATATTTTGAACTCTCCTTAATTTTTGAATGCCAGCTGGCTAAAGAATTCTTGGCTGTTTTTTTTATCTTTTAGCCCCTTGACTATGTCACTCCACTGCCTTCCTGTCTTCATGGTTTCATATGAGTAATCAGCACTTAATCTTATTGTGCTTCCCTTATACATGATGGATCTCATTTCACTTGCTGCTTTCAGTATTCTTTTTGTCTTGAGCATTGGATAATTTGATAAGTATGTATCTTGGGGTAAGCCTGTTAGGATTTATACTGTTGGGGTGCACTGTGCTTCATGGACATGTACATCCATATCCCTCAAAAGAGTTGGGAAATTTTCAGCCATTATTTCCTCTAACAATGCTTCTGATCCCTTTTCCTTCTCTTACCCTGCTTTGATGCCTTAATGTGTATATATGTGCATTTCATGCTGTCATTCAAATCCCTAAGTCCCTGCTGGATTTTTTCTATCTTTTTATCTGTTCTACTATCTGTTTGATTTCAGATGTACTGTGTTCAACATCACTGATTCTTTCCTCTGCCTCTTGAAATCTGCTGTTGTGTGCATCCAGTGTATTTTTTAAAGATTTATTTATTTATTTATTTCTCTCCCCTTTCCCCCCACCCTGGTTGTGTGTTCTCTGTGTCTGTTTGCTGTGTCTTCTTTGTCTGCTTCTGTTGTTGTCAGTGGCAAAGGAATCTGTGTTTCTTTTTGTTGCATCACCTTGTGTGTCAGTTCTCCATGTGTGTGGCACCATTCCTGAGCAGGCTGCATTTTCTTTCATGCTGGGCAGCTCTCCTTATGGGGCACACTCCTTGCATGTGGGGCTTCCCTATGCAGGGGACACCCCTGCATGGCACAGCACTCCTTGCACACATCAGTACTGCACATGGGCCAGCTGCACACAAGTCGAGGAGGTTCAGAGTTTGAACCACAGACCTCCCATGTGGTAGACAGATGCCCTAACCACTGGTCCAAGTCTGCTTCCCTCCAGTGTATTTTTTATTTGTTGTATTGTGCCATTCATCATCATCATATCCATTAATTTTCTTATGTATGTTTCCATTTTCTTCAGTATGTTCCCCCAGTGTCTTCTTAATATTCTTTATCTCCTCTTTCACTTCATTAAGTTGATCTATGACATTTCTTTGGACATCCCTGATTAGTTGTTCCACATTCTGCATCTCATCCTGTTTTTTATCTTCATTAGACTAGGTCATGTCTTCCCTATTTCTTACTATGGTTGTACTTTTCTGTTGGTATCCAGGCATCTGTTTCTCTTGATGGGGTTATTTGTTTGGTTAGCTTCTCTTTCTACTCTAAGGTTTTCTTTTGTTGTTGTGTGTTTGGTAAGGTTCCTTTTGACACTTGCTTCCTCTTATTCTATACCCTTGCAGCTGCCTGTATTCCCTTGAAAAAATATTAGGACCAGAGAAGAGGAAAGAGAATAGAAGAGAAAAAGAATAACAGTAGTAATGATTTTTAAAACGGTAGAAGAGGAACCATACAATGGCTTAGAAAATAAATAAGTAATATGAGTAAAAAATTTAAAAAAGTACAAAGGAATAAGAATGAAAAAGGTGGAATATAAAAAATGAAATGAGGAACAAAATAGAGAATAAAACAGAATGAATTAAAAGGCCAGAATGGGGAAGCAGACTTGGCCCAATGGACAGGGCATCCATCTACCACATGGGAGGTCTGCGGTTCAAACCCCGGGCCTCCTTGACCCGTGTGGAGCTGGCCCATGCACAGTGCTGATGCACACAAGGAGTGCCATGCCATGCAGGGGTGCCCCTCATGTAGGGGAGCCCACATGCAAGGAGTGCACCCCATAAGGAGAGCCACCCAGCACAAAAGAAAGTTCAGCCTGCCCAGGAATGGCGCCACACACACAGAGAGTTGATGCAGCAAGATGATGTAACAAAAAGAAACACAGATTCCCATGCCACTGACAACAAAAGTGGACAAAGAAGAACACGCAGCAAAATGTACACAGAGAACAGACAACTGGGGCAGGGGGGTGGGGTGGGAAGGGAAGAGAAATAAATAAACTAAATCTTTTTTTAAAAGGCCAGAATGATGAGAAGAGAGGAAAAGAGGAAAAGAAGAAAAGAGAGGGAGATTTTGAGAATTTTTTTAATGAAGGACAAACAAAAAGAGGTGGAATGAAAGAAAAGCAACAGAAAACAGTAGATCAAAAAATGAAGGACAGAAAAAAATTAAGTAGAAAAATAAGTAAAAAAAAATAAAAGAAACAAAGAAAGGGAAAAGACAAAGAACAAGAAACAAAACAAAAACAAAAACAAACAAACAAAAAAGAAACAACCCAGGAAAAACAGACTTCCCACTTAAGTCCCTAAGGAGCTTCAGGCTACCAATGCTCACCAATCACTCACCCTTGAGCCTGCCCTCCTCAGGTAATGTACTAGGTTTTAGAGAAAGAAAGAAAGAAAGAAAGAAAGAAAGAAAGAAAGAAAGAAAGAAAGAAAGAAAGAAAGAAAGAAAGAAAGAAAGAAAGAAAGAAAGAAAGAAAATAAAAATTAACAGATCCAAGTAAACAAAAAATAATCTGTCTATATGTTCCCTGACATAAGGTATCAGTAGGATGCCTAGTAACCCAATGAATCTCTCTAGATAACTTCTCTAAGGAGAGCTAGGAATTGAACCAGGGACCTTGTATATGCAATGCATGAATTCCTCCACTAACCTACATCATCACCACAGCTTAAGTAGGTTTCTGAAAGCTTATCTGAGTCTTCCTGCTTTCACTCCCTCAGGCAAATTAGGTTTCTAACAGTTTGCCAAGCTGGGCTGTGTAGGTGCCTGTTTCCGCCCCCTCTACCTTAGTTGTCCTCTCTCACAGGTCAGCTGGTTGTGATAGCATGCCTGACCAGATCCCTCTTCCCTTCTCCCTGTGGCCACCTCAGGGATGGCCAGGGTTCCCTCAGACATTCAAAGGGGTCTCAGCTGGCCAAACTCACGAAAAAGAAAACACTCTCCACCGTCCACAAGACCCCTCTTTGTCCCAGGGAGTGTTCCCTCACACTCAGTTGCAGTGAGTGAGTGGCTTTATGGGGGCTATTTGCCTTGTAGGTGGAGCATATGTGCCATTTCTAAGTTTCTAACATTTCTCACTGTTTTCCTTTATCTTCTTTATCTGACTAGTTCCTTCCTGGATGATACATACCACTTTCCCATTCTATATATCTCCAAACCAGCTCCCTCAGATAGGTTTTTGCCCTTTCTCTGCTCTTTATTGCAAGAGAACTGGACTCTACCTAATTTGAAGCCATTTTCATGGAAGTCCTCCTTTTTCTTGAGGTGCAGGTGCCAGGAATTAAACCTGGGACCTCATATGTGGGAAGCCAGCTCAAAGACTGAGCCACACATCAGCTTCCCCGAGTTGGCTTCCTCATTTATTTTGCTTGCTCTTTGTTTTTGTTTTTGTTTTTTAGGAGGCACTGGTAATCAAACCCTGGACTTCCCATGTGGAGGCAGGAGCTCAAACAGCTTGAGCCACATCCACTCCACAGATTCTTCTTTCTAAAGTCCATTCCTGGTCCTTTACCGTTCCTAAAAACTGTGATAGCTGTCTTTTCTATTCCTGTAACCAAAAAAAAAAAAAGGCTATTTTGATTTTTATTGGGATTGCATTTAATCTCTAAATCAATTTGGGAATAATTGACATCTTAATGATATTTCATCTCCTAGTCAATGAACGTGGAATTGATGTGGGCTATGAGTGGGAGGCTCTTCATCTTTTTGTAGATAACCTAAGCTGTCTGTGACTTGTGGGTGTGGGACGGTAAGAGGATGCAGTCTTGCCCTTGGTGACCATGGCAATGACTCCAGTCCCAGGAAAAGGTTTAGCAATGCAAACTCTATAAACTTTAAATATTCAAGGAAAATGCAAACCAAATGTGCTGAAAGCTTATGTAGAATGTATAAGGTCCATGCTAAAAGCTTACCTAGGATGTAGATGATATATGCTAATTTGAGCCTATTGAGCACTGAAACAAAGAACAATTTGACCCTTCCTCTCTGTATAAAAAGGAACTGAAGATTCTTGTTCAGGGCTAGGGTTTGAAACAGAAAGTTCTTGAGTCCAGCCGGCCATCAATAAACCATTTTTCATTCTCAAAATCATTCCTGAGTCCTGGCTTTTCTATACAGAAATAACTGAACCTCTCTCAAATTCTATAACAGAATATGCTTCCATTTATTTAGATCTTTTTGAGTTTCTTTTATCAGTATTTTGTGGTTTTCTGAATACAGGTCCTTAACTTAATGTCCTTGGTTGAGTTTATTTCTAAATATTTAATTCTTTTAGACACTATTGTAAATGGAATTTTCTCTGACTCCTTTCTCAGATTACTCATTACAAGTGTGTAAATAAACTATTGATTTTTCCATATTAATCTTGTATCCTGCCTCTCTGCTGAACTTGTTTTTTAGCTCTAACTGCTTTGCTGTAGTTTTTCAGGACTTTCTAGGTATAGAATCATATCATCTGCAAATAGTGAAGGTTTTACCTCTTCCATTCCAATTTGGGCACCTTTCATTTCTTTTTCTTGCCTTATTACTCTAGCTAGAACCTCTAGCACTATACTGAACAACAGTGGTTACAGTGGGCATTCTTGTCATGTTCCATATCTCAATGATATAGCTTTCAGTCTTCCACCATCAAGTACAATATTAGCTGTGGATTTTCCTTATATGCACTTTATCCTGTTAAGAAAGTTTCCTTTTATTCCTATCTTTTGGATCATTTTCCTAAGAAATGATGATATATTTTGTAAATTGCCATTTCTGCATCAATGGAGATTATTTGATTTTTCTTCTTTGATTTGTTAACATGATGTATTGTGTTGATTGATATTCTTGTACTGCACCACCCTTGCATAACTGGAATTAAAATCTCTTGATCATGATATATAATTCCTTTAATGAGTTTTTGGATTGAATTAGCAAGTATTTTGTTGGGGATCCTTGCAACTATATTCATTAGAGAAATTGGTCTGTAAGTTTCTTTTTTTGTAATATCTTTATCTGGCTTTCTTATTAGGGTGATGGTGGCTTCATAGATTGAATTTGATAGTGTACCCTTCTATTCCATTTTTGGAAGAATTTGAGCAAGAGTGGTATTAAATATTCTTTGATTGATTGGTATATTTCATCTGTGAAGCCATGGTCTTTTCATGGGCTTTTCATTTTGGAAGGTGTTTGATAACTGTTTCAGTCTCTTTACCTGTGCTTTGTTACTTGAGGTCTTCTATTTCTTCTAGATTCAGTGTAGTTTGTTCATGTTCTTCCAGGAATTTTTCCATTTCATCTATGTTGTCTAGTTTGAGGGCATACAGTTTTTCATAGCATCCTCTTATAATCTCTCTTATTTCTGTGGGGTCAGTGGTAATGCCCCCCTCACACTTCTGATTTATTTACTTGCTCTTCTCTCTTTTTTTTCTTTGTCTGTCTATCTAAGGGTTTGTCAATTTTTGTTGATTTACTCAAAGAACCAACTTTTGGTTTTGTTGATTATAGCTATTGTTTTGTTTTCTTCTCAATTTCAAATTTCATTTATTTCTGGTCTTTTTTATTGGAATTATATTTCTTCAAAGACACACAAATCACACAAAATATTACATCAAAAAATACAAGAGGGGAAGCAGACTTGGCTCAATGGATAGAGTGTTCGTCTACCACATGGGAGGTCCATGGTTCAAACCCTGGGCCTCCTTGACCCATGTGGAGCTGGTCCATGTGCAATGCTGATGCACACAAGGAATGCCGTGCCACGCAAAGGTGTCCTCCGAGTAGGGATGCCCTACACTCAAGGAGTGCGCCCCATAAGGAGAGTTGCCCAGTGCAAAAGAAAGTGCTGCTTGTTCAGGAATGGCACCACACACACGAGAGCTGGCACAACAGGATGATGCAACAAGAAGAGACACAGATTCCCAGTGCCACTGACAACAACAGAAGCAGACAAAGAAGACTGCAGCAAATGGACACAGAGAACAGACAACTGGAGTGGGGGGGGAAGGGGAGAGAAATAAGATAAATCTTTTATATATATATATATATATATATATATATATATATATATATATATATATAAGAGGCTCCCATACACCTCACCCCCCCCCATATCCCACACCCCTTCCACATTGACAACCTCCTGCATTAGTGTGGTACATTCTTTGCATTTGATGAGTATATTTTGGAGCATTGGACCACAGCATGGATTATAGTTTATGTTTTAGTTTATACTCTCCCCCAGTCCATTAAGTGGGTTATGGCAGGATATATAATGTCCGGCATCTGTCTCTGCAATATCATTGAGAACAACTCAAAGTTCAGAAAATGCCCCAATATCACACCTCTTCTTCCCTCTCCTTGCCTTCAGCAACTCCCGTGGCTCCTGTCTCCACATGAATGCTACAATTTCTTCCATTGCTAGAGTCACAATAGTTGTTTAGTAGAATACCAATAATTCCACTCTAATCCATATTTTATTCCTCCATCCTGAGGACCCTGGGGTGGCAATTTCCTCTCTACCTCTAAATCAAGAGGGGGCTTAGATCCAGCATTGCTGATGGATTGAATTCTCCTGCTTGCAGCTGTAAACTCTCTTGGTTTCCTTGGTTTCCTTGTAAACTCTCTTGTGGTGTTTGACCATCCTTGCTTCCCTGTATTTCTACTCTGATCTTTATTATTTCTTTCCTTTGGCTTGGTTTGGGATTAGTTTGCTATTCTTTTTATAGTTCCTCCAGATGTGCAGTTAGTTCTTCTTTTTTAACATAAGCATTGAGGGGTATAAATTTCCCTTTCAAAACTGCCTTTGCTGTATTCCATAGGTTTTCATATGTTGTGAGTGAATAACTTGATTTAAAAGTAAGAAAAAAGTAAAGTAGTCTCTTTCCAGCAAAAAAAAAAAAAAAAAAAAAACTTTTTCAAGAAGGTGAAAAGGCAACTTGCCCAATGGGAGAAAAAATTTGGAAGCCACATATCCAGTAAAGTTTATTTGCATGTTATATAAAGAAATCATACAACACAATGACAAAACAACAAGCAACCCAATTTAAAAATGTGCAAATGACTTGAATAGACATTTCTCCAAAGAGGAAAGATGCATGACCAGAAAGCACATGAAAAGATGTTCAACATCACTAGCTACTAGAGAAATGCAAACCAAAACTACAATGAGATATCATTTGCCACCTAATAGCATGGCCATTATTTGAAAAATAAACAAAAAACTAAGAGTATTAGATAGAATGTGGAGAAATAAGGACCCTCCTTCACTGTTAATGGGAATGTAGGATGGTGCATCTTCTGTGGTGAATGTACAACTCTGTGATTATACCAAAGGCCATTGACTGTATACTTTATATGGGTTATATGGTTTATGCATATATTCCATTAAGATTGATTTTAAAAATTCATGGAACTACACTACACAAACTGTGAACCCTATGCTAAACCATGGACTTTAATTAATAGTACAATTATTAAAATGTGCTATCATCAATTGTAACAAATATTCCACACCGTTGTAAGTTGGTGGTGGTGGAGTGGTATCTAGGAATACTACATTTTATGCAAATACCCAAAACTTCTCTAATAAAGAAAAAAAAAGAATTATACACTTTGATCAACTGGGATTTATTCCAGGTTTGTAAAAGTGATGCAAATAAGAAAATCAATTAATGTAATAGATCCCATTAAAAGAATGAAGGGAGAAAAAGCACATGATCATCTTAATTATGCAGAAAAGCATTTAAACCCTGAAGAATGACTTATTGTTAAAAAATGTAGAAAACTAAGAATTGAATCTAATTTCATCAACATGATAAAGTGCACACAACTAACATCCTACTCAGTGGTGGAGTACAGAAAGATTTCCTCTAAGATCAAGAATAGAGAAGGGATGGCATCTGAGTGAGTGCACTTTACAGTCTCTCCTGCGAAGAGGTGGCCGAGTGGGGTTGGAGTCTTGCCTGAGCAAGCTGTCTTAGGGGCTTGCAGGGCAGAGGGTGTGTGGACATTGATTTGGAGAGTGGCAGAAGTGGTGTTTGCTAAAGGTAGAATTGTGGCTTACAAGTACGGAGGTCAGAAGCTGTGGACTGGTGGGACCCTTCCCACTGGGGTTGGCAGCCACGGTATTTCCTGAGATCTGTCAGTTGTGCAGTGGCGTTCCTGGGCCCCGTGTTCCCTGGATGTGTGGTTCCCAGGTCCAAGTCCTCTGAGTCTGTATAGCACGTGTTCCATGGACCTACTAGCCCTGGATCTACAGAGTCCCGAACGTCAGTTTCCCAAGTCCAGCACTCCGGGAGGTCCAGGATTGCCCTAGCCCTCTGGTTTTGGACTGACTCCGTGGGTGGGAGGGATTGAGTGGGGGGTATAGTAGGGGGGCCTAGCTAGTGTAGGTTCAATGTTCTGATATTTCCCCACACACACATTTTTTTTTCTTCTTTTCTTTTTTTCTTTTTTTCTGCTTGGAGGAGAATACCAGTTGACTTGGGGAGGGTCTGGGAAAACAGGAGTGGCAAATCTGCTGAGAAAGCCCCACTCACCTAAATACCCTGGGAAAAGAAACTTGGCCTGGGGGAAGGTGGAGTCAGAAAATCAGCTAGACCTCTCATAGCATAACTAAACAAAAGGGACTGTAGGAGTGCTTTCCAATCCTCCAATAGCATACTTGCGGTTTCTGGTGAAGTGTGGGTGCTCTCTCTCTGGAAATTAAGAGTCATTGTTTTCTGTGTAGAGCTGATTCAAAAAGGACCCACTTGAATCTCCCACCGGACCTCTCAGGCAACTTTCCTGCTGCCTGAAATAGAGGGAAGTGAGGAGGGGAGGAAAGGGGAAACGTCAGATCCCTAAGTGTTGTGTTTTTTTTTAAACTACAAACAGGATTCCATGCTTGAAACTTTCCCTAGTATTTGATTGGTTTTTCCTTGTTTTTCCTTCCTCTTTATCACCCCAAAGTACTTTTTGCTTTCCTTTTCCTTATTTTCTCTTTTTCTTTTTCCTGCTTACTTCCCCACTCCCTTTTGTCCCTTTTTTTCTCTTTCTTTCTTTCTCTCTATTCTTATTCTTCTTACATTAGCTCCTGCGGGGAGAGCTTCACATTTGCTGTATTTCCTCATCCTCCATTTCTCATTTCTGTGTGTATTGATTTTGGCCACCAACACTATTATTCCCTTTCCTCTACATCTTTCTATCCTCCATCATTGATTGTTTCTCTTACATTACACCTCTCTTTGTTTGCCCTCCTATTTTTTTGACTTTTTATTACTAATGCCTTTGTTCTGTTTTCTACCTTATATTCACTCTTTATATTATTGTCCTCTCTTTTCTCTTTCCCTCTCACCTGAACACACAGGCCTTTTAATTCACACTGTATTCCTCCCCATATTCAGATTTTTATGTACTCTACTTTTCTTACTGTTATAATTCCACATACCTTAAGTGAGTCTAATATTCATTCTCCTATATCTCACATGGTTCCTCTGTTAATATTTACTAACAATACTACTATTATTCGTTTCCTTTCCTTACTCCTTTTGCTTTCTCTGTCCCTAATATTTTCCTCCAAGTGAACTTAGCCAACAACAAGGAAATAGAATAAAAAGAACAAAGTGACAAAGATAAGACTTAACAAGCACACACAAACAACAACTAAATAACTCCAAACTAGACAAAGAAGCTAAGCAACTGACTAAACACTTCAAGATAAAATGATGACCAGACAGCAACAAAAAACAACAAACCAAACCAATAATGAGGAAATCATGCCCCAATCCAATGAACAAACTAAAAACCAGGAAGAGGAGCAGAACATCAAACGAGTAATTAAAGATCTCAAAACATATATTAGGGACAAATTGGATGAGATGAAGGAAGAGATTAAGAATATGAAGAAAACAATTGGAGAGAATACAGAAGAAATTGCAATCATACACAAAAATATAATGGATAAGATGGTGATGAACAGCACAATTCAAGAAATCAAAAATACACTCTCAGCAAATAACAGCAGACACGAAGAGGCAGAGGAGAGATTAAGTGATGTGGAAGACAGTACATCTGAAATCAAACAGATAGTAGAACTGGTCAATAAAAAGATAGAAAAAATACAACAGGGGCTTAGGGACCCGAATGACAATGCAAAACGTGCAAACATATATATTATAGGCATCCCATAAGGAGAAGAGAAGGGAAAGGGGACAGAAGGAGTGTTGGAGGAAATAATAGCTGAAAACTTCCCAAACATATTGAGGGAGATGGAAATACATGTCCAGGAAGCAAAACGCACCACAAACAGCATAAATCCCAACAGGCCTACCCCAAGACATATACTTGTCAAGTTATCCAATGCTCAAGACAAAGAGAAAATACTAAAAGCAGCAAGAGAAAAGAGAACCATCACATATAAGGGAGGCTCCATAAGATTAAGTGCTGATTTCTCATCTGAAACCATGAAGGCAAGAAGACAGTGGTATGACATAGTCAAGGTACTAAAAGAAAAAAATTTCCAACTAAGAATACTCTATCCATCAAAGTTAGCATTCAAAAATGATGGAGAGGTCAAAATATTCACAGGTAAACAGAAATTAGGAGAGTATGCCAACAAGAATCCTGCCCTTCAAGAAATACTAAAGGGAATTCTGCAGGAAGAAAGACAAGAACAAGATAGACAGAGTTGGAGGAGAGGGTAAGAGCAACTAAAAAGATAAAAACAAAAAGAAAATCAAACAGAATATGACAAACACAACCCAAAGAAAATATGGCTAATATAAGTAATTCCTTGAAAGTAATAACACTGAATGTCAATGGATTAAATTCACCTGTCAAGAGATTCAGACTGGAAGATTGGATAAGGAAATATGGCCCATCTATATGCTTTCTGCAAAAAAACACATTTTAGACCCAGGGATTCAAGGAAGTTGAAAGCAAATGGCTGGAAAATAATCTTACAAGCAAACAATACTCAAAACAGGGCAGGAGTAGCTATCTTAATATCAGACAAAATAGACTTTAAATGCAAAGCAATTGTTAGAGACAAAGACGGACACTACATATTAGTGAAAGGGATAATCTTTCAAGAAGAATGAACAATAATAAACATTTATTCTTTTAACAAGGGTGCCCCCAAATACTTGAGGCAAACACTGGAAAAACTAAGTGAAGGAATAGATGCCTCTACAATTGTAGTGGGAGACTTTAATACACCACTATCAACTTTGGACAGAACATCTCAAAAGAGAATCAATAAAGAAACAAAGACCTTGAACAGTATATTAGAGGAGTTGGACCTAATAGACATATACTGAACATTACACCCAAATACAGCAGGATATACATTCTTCTAAAGTGCACACTGACCATTCTCCAAGATAGACCACATACAAGGCCACAGAAAATGTCTCAATGAATTCAGAAACATGGAAATCTTACAAAATAATTTCTCTGACCACAGTTGAAAGAAGCTGGAAATTTGCAAGGGCCAGAGACCCAGATGTGGCACCAAGATTTGGAAGTTAAACAACACACTCTTAGAAAAACAGTGAGGCAAGGAGAAAATCTCAAAAGAAATTAAGAACTACCTTGAAATGAAAGAAAATGATAACACAACATATCCAAACTTACGGGATGCAGCAAAAGCAGTACTGAGAGGGAAATTTATAGCCATAAATTCATACATCAAAAAAGAAGGAAGAATTTTACTAGTCAGGAAAACTGACATTATATTGGGATTCACTTTACAGGAAGTTTTGGATCACAGAGTGGTTCAACAATGGCGGCGGAGGAATACTGATATGGGATGTTATTGACAGGATATATATGGTTGACAGGGAGTTATAAAGGGCATATGTCCAGGGTACATGGTAATGTTTAGATATACTAATAGTGGAAACAATTAAAAACAACAGCTAGAGGGGTACTGGGTTACTGGCCGGGGGGTCTCTGTTGTGGTCCCTGGGGGAGCAGCAGCAGTCCCCCAGGTACAACGGTAAGAACCAGGAAGGAATGAGGGCCCAACAGTGGGCTCCTGATACTAATAGCTATGCTTGTGAGCCTATACACCTGCAATAAGAACAAGGCCTAGAGTAGCATTGTGCCTGGGAGTTTCCTCCTGACAGCCTTCATGTTACTCAAATGTGGCCACTCTCAAAGCCAAACTCAGCATGTAGATGCAGTGCATTCCCCCCAGCGTGGGACATGACATTGTGGATGAGCCTCCCTGGCACCGAGGGATCACTACCTCATACCAGCTGAAGATGCAACTAGAAAATGACCTCGAATTAAAGGTTCAATGCGGATCAGCAGAATATCCCTGTCTACATATAATAACATGACTTCAAAATGCTGTTTGACCTAATGTAAGGGGGAAATGGAAAGGAGAAATGAGTTTATAAGGTTACGAGTCTCTAAAAAAGAGTCTGGAGGTTGTCAGAAGGAATGCCCTTATGCACAACTGAGCAGAGTCTAAGAGACAGATAAAGTAGATACAACCCCAGGTATTGGTTCTTTTGAGGGATAAAGAGACCCACGGGTTCTATGGTCATGGCAGATGGGGCTCACTGCCATGGCCGATGGCCCTTCTTTGGAGCTGGTGTTTCTGCGTGATTGAACTGAACTCAGAGAGGATCTCTTTTCACAAGACTTGCATACTACTTTACTGGAATTGTAGTTGGTGCTGGGGTTTAAGATATATTTAGGGGATTTGAATCTCTAGACTGACAATATGATACCCAGGCCCAGAGCCTCAACAGACTTCAGCTCCTACACTCTGATTTATTGGACTTACCCCGCTCAGCTAACATGGAGTTGAAGAAGGTCAACCACCACACCATGGAGCCTAGAGTGTCTACAACTGAAAGCAGGAGGAGTGCATCCAGTATCCATGTGGAATCTAAGCCCCCACTTGACATAGATGTGCAATGGACACAACCAATCCAATGTCCACAGAGAAAATGTGGCATTGGTGTGGGAAGGGTGGCCATGGTGGCTGCTGGGTGTGGGGAATGGGAGGAAGAGTTGAGATGGGGAGGCGTTTTCGGGATGTGGAGTTGTCCTGGGTGGTGCTTCACGGTCAATTACGGGACATTGTAGATCCCCCCAGGGCCCACTGCATGGAACGTGGGAGAGTGTGGGCTATGATGTGGACCATTGACTATGGGGTGCAGTGATGCTCAGAGATGTACTTACCGGGTGCAATGGATGTGTCACGATGATGGGAGAGAGTGTTGCTGTGGGGAGAGTGGGGGGTGGGGGCGGTGGGGTTGAATGGGACCTCATATTTTTTGAATGTAATATTTTAAAAAATAATAATAATAAAAAAAAGAAGGAAGAGCTAAAGTTGAAGAACTAAATGCACACTTGGAGGAATTAGGTAAAAAACAACAAACTAACCCCAAAGGAAGAAGAAAAAAAGAAATAACAAAGATCAGAGCAGAACTAAATGAAATAGAAAATATGAAAGCACTTGAAAAAATAAAGAAAAACCAAGAGCAGGGTATCTGAGAAAAATCAATAAAATTGACAAACTCTTCGCTAGGTTAACAAAGAAAAAAAGAAAGAAGATGCAAATAGACAAAATAAGAAATGAGAAAGGAGATATCACCACTGTCCCCACAGAAATAAAGACTATGATAAGATACTTTGAAAAACTATATTCCAACAAAAACAACAATTTAGAGGAAATGGACAAATTCCTAGAAACACATAAGCAGCCTATTTTGATAAAAGAAGAAGTAGACGATCTCAACAAACAATCACAAGTAAAGATATATAATTAGTCATTAAAAACCTCCCAACCAAGAAGAGCCCTGGGCCAGATGGCTTCACAGGTGAATTCGACAAAACATTCCAGAAAGAACTAACACCAATCTCGTTTAAACTCTTCCAAAAAATTGAAACAGAAGGAATATTGGCTAACTCATTTTGTGATGCCAACATTACTCTAGTACCAAAGCCAAACAAAGACATCACAAAAAAGGAAAATTACAGACCAATCTCTCTAATGAACCTTGACATGAAATCCTCAACAAAATACCTGCTAATCGTATTCAACAACACATTAAACAAATTATGCACCATGACCAAGTGGAGTTCATTTCTGGTATACAAGGATGGTTCAACATAAGAAAATCAATTAATGTAATACACCACATAAAGAGATTGAAGGAAAAAAAAACACATAATCACATTATTCGACCAGAAAAAGCATTTGACAAAATACAGCACCCTTTCTTGATAAAAAACACTGCAAAAGATTGGAATAGAAGGAAACTTTCTGAACATGATAAAGAGTGTATATGAAAAACCCACAGCTAACATCATTTAATATGGTGAAATCCTAAAATCTTTCTGTCTAAGATCAGGAACAATACAAGGATGCCCACTATCACTCCTGCTATTTACCATAGTCTTAGAAGTAGTTGCTCGAGCACTGAGGCAAGAACCGGACATCAAAGGCATCCAAATTGGAAAAGAAGAAGTCAAAATTTCACTATTTGCAGATGATATGATCCTATACATAGAAAACCCTGTGAAGTCTACAACAAAGCTTCTAGAACTTATAAATGAGTTCAGTAAAGTCACAGGTTAAAAGATAAATGCACAAAAATCAGTAGCATTTCTGTACAGCAATATTGAGCAATCTGAGGAGGAAATCAGGAATCAAATCCATTCACAATAGTAAATTAAAAAATCAAATACCTAAGAATAAATTTAACTAAAGACGTAAAAGACTTATACACAGAAAACTACACAACACTATTCAAGGAAATCAAAGACCTAAATAAATGGAAAAATACTCCGTTGATGGATAGGAAGACTAAATATTATTAAGATGTCTATCCTACCAAAACTCATCTACAGATTCAATGCAATCCCAATAAAAATCAACACATCATTCTTTAATGAACTAGAGAAACTATGAAATTTATTTGAAAAGGAAAGAGGCCCCAAATAGTCAAAGACATATTTTTTTTTAATTTTTTTATTTTTTATTGAATTTGTAATAATATTACATTAAAAATATATATGTGAGGTCCCATTCAACCCCACCCCCCCACCCCCCCCTCTCCCCCCCCCCCCCCCAACAACACTCGTTCCCATCATCATGACACATCCATTGGATTTGGTAAGTACATCTTTGGGCACCTCTGCACCTCATATACATTGGTTCACATCATGGCCCATACTCTCCTCTATTCCATCATGTAGGCCCTGTGAGGATTTACAATGTCCGGTGATTACCTCTGAAGCACCATCCAGGGCAGCTCCATGTCCCGAAGACGCCTCCACCTCTCATCTCTTCCTGCCTTTCCCCATACCCTTTGTCCATTATGTCCACTTTTCCCAATCCAATGCCACCTCTTCTATGTGGACACTGGATTGGTTGTGTCCATTGCACCTTTATGTCAAGAGGAGGCTCAGATTCCACCTGGATGCTGGATGCAATCCTCCCATTTTCAGTTGTAATCACTCTAGGCTCCATGGTGTGGTGGTTGTCCTTCTTCACCTCCATCTTAGCTGAGTGTGGTAAGTCCAATAAATCAGATTGTAGGTGCTGGAGTAGTCAAAGACATATTGAAAAAGAAAAATGAAATTGGAGGAATCACACTACCTGCCTTCAAAGCTTACTACAAAGCTACAGTAGTGAAAACAACATGGCATTGGCACAAGGATAGACACATTGACCAATGGAACTGATTTGAGATTTCTGCTATAGATCCTCATATACACAGCCATATGGTATTTGACAAGGCCACCAAACCCTCTCAACTGGGAGAGAATGGCGTCTTCAACAAATGGTTACTGCAGAACTGGATATCCATATGTAAAAGAATGAAAGAGGATTACCAACTTATGCCTTATACAAAAATCAACTCAAGATGGATCAAAGCCCTAAATATAAGACCCAATACCATAAAGACCTTGGAAAGCAAAGTAGGGAAGCATCTACAGGACCTCGTAATAGGAAATGGCTTCATGGACTTCACACCAAAAGCACGAGCAACAAAAGAACAAATAGATAAATGGGACTTCCTCAAAATTAAAGCCTTCTGCACCTCAAAGGAGTTTGTCAAGAAAGTAAAAAGAGAGTCTACACAGTGGGAAAATATTTGGTAACCACATATCTGATAGGAGATATATCTTGCATATAAAGAACTCCTATATCTTGAAAATAAAAAGACAAAGTGCCCATTTTAAAAATGGGGAAAAGATTTGAACAGACACTTCTCCGAAGATGATATACAAATGGCTAATAAACACATTAAAAAATGCTCAAAATCCCTAGCTATTAGGGAAAGGCAAATCAAAACAACAATGAGATACCATACTCCCATAAGACCGGTAGCTATCAATCAGTCAGAAGACTACAATTTTTGGAGAGCATGTGGAGGAATGTGAACACTCATCCACTGCTGGTGGGAATGCAGAAGGATCCAGCTATTCTGGAGGACAATTTATTGGTTTCTCAAAAACTAGCTATAGATTTTCCATATGACCCAGCAATTCCACTGCTGGGTATAAACCCAGAAGATCTGAAAACAAGGACACAAACTGATGTATGCACACCAATATTCATAGCAGCACTATTCACTATTGCCAAAAATTGGAATCAACTCAAATGCCCATCAACAGATGAATGGATAAATAAAATGTGGTATATACATACAATGGACTACTACTCAGGTATAAGAACAAATACAGACAAACACACGTGATAACAAGGGTGAATCTTGAGAACCTTATGTTGAGTGAAGCAACCCAGGCATTGAAGGACAAATACCACATGACCCCTTTGATATGAAATGAGTTAACCAAGCTGTCTCAGAGAGCTAGAGACTGGATGATTAACTTTAAGGTAGTTGGAGGATAGAGGATGGTTGTGAGCTGACAGCCACTTGGGTGAAATCTATAAGCTGGAGGTAAGTATTTGTACAGGGAAGGGATAAAATGGGGGCATAGGGATAATAGGGTGGGGCTGCATGGACTTTAGGGGTGCTAGGGATGGGAGGATGGGTCAGATTGCCCAAGAAATTGGGGAGAGTGTGAGGGGAACATTTGATCATGGGAGATTGTCAGGTATGTGGTTGAAATTGTGGTGCAGAGAAAACTCTTTAGAGAATGTAATATCGAAGTTTGCTTGTTTGGGATGCTTAAGCGGGGCATCTGACACAGGGCAACCTTCTGGGGAGTGTGTGAGTGCTCATTTTGTCATAGTGGATTATATCATTAGGTGGAGACACATACAATGAGAGTGAAGGTATACCCACATGCTGGGGAATACTGATGTTCTCAAACAGATGGAATTGAATCTCTTGAGAGAACTGGTGGCTCCCAATGGTTTAGGGCAGTCGAGTATGTCCAGCCCTCAACATTTTTACAAGTATCTCTGAATATGGTCCTTCAAGTAATTAAGATTGATTGTCATGGTGGGCCCTGAGGGGAGGGGGAAAAAGGTGTTGAATACAGGGAATCAGGGTAACCGTGGGGCAATGGAAGTGTTCCACAAGATCATGCCATGATGGATATAGGTCATGTTAAATTACACCAAAAATGTTTAAAATTCTATAGGCTAAAATGTAAACCATAATGTAAAACATAAGATAACTAAAAACAGAGAAAGTTGTATAGTCTAAAATATAAGCCATAATTTAAACCTAAATGGAACCATGTTTGAAAGCTATCATTTCAATATCTGTACATTAGCTGCAGCAAATATAATATGAACATGTAAAAAGATCACTGTTGGGGAAGGGACAAAGGGTTTGATGTTAGATGTGTGGGAGTACCATATATTGTATATGTGAATTACTGTGACCTAAAACTTATGTCAAGAGAAACTTAATAATCATGGGGAAAAAAAGAAAGAAAAGAGGTAGACAGTGAGGAAGAAATGGAAGAAATTGCCTTGCCACTGTACATACAGGGAAACACCTAAAGCAGTGACGAAAGGCAAAATGTCAAAAACAAAGTTTTTTTCATTTTTTCATTTCTTTGACACCCCAATTTATTTTTCCTTTATTTAATTTTCCTAAATTTCTATGTATTCTATATCTAACCTTTAAACCCATCACTATATTCCATTTTTCTATTAAGGGAACCTGGCAATATATTGGGCTTCTTTTTTTAAGAAGTTTTGTACTACAGAGAGGTTCAACTATGGCAGGTAGGAGCACTTGTGTGGAGTGTCATTGTCGAGATGCACACAGTTGGGAGGGAGTTCTCCAGGGCACATATACAGGGTACATAGAAAGGTTTGGATATTTTCATAGTGGTTTCAGTTGGAAATGAAAGATGAGAGAGTGCTGAGTTCCTGACCAGGGGAGCCCTATCATATTCCCCAATGGAACAACAACAATCTTCCAAGTGCAATGGCAAAGACCAATAAAGATGGATGGTCCAATGATGAGCCCTTGATACTGATGGCTCCAATTATGAGCCTGTGTACCTGAAATATGAACTAGGCCTATAGCTGTGGGGTGCTAAGAGTTACTTTCTGAGAGCCTCCATGTTGCTCAAATGTGGCCACTCTCTAAGCCAAACTCAGCATGTAGATGTATTGCCTTCCCCCCAGCATGGGACATTACTCCCAGAGATGAGCCTCCCTGGCACCGAGGGATTACTACCAAGCACCAGCTGATGATGTAACTACAAAAAGACCATGAACAAAGAGGTCAACTCAGACTGGCAGAATATCTCAGACTACATGTAATATCAGGTGTTAAAAACTGCTTTTTAACTTTAGATAAAAAGGGGGAAATGGAATGGACAAGTGAGTTTATATGGCTAACAGTCTCCCAAAAAGATTTGAGAGGTCATCAGCGGGTGATGCTTATGCATGCTTCAGCAGGGTACCTGAGGCCACCAAGGTAGATGGAAACCCAGTTGCTGGTTCTCCTGAGGGCTGCAGTGACCCACAGGTTCTATGGTCAAGTCAGATGGCTCTGGAGTTCAGGGCCATGTCAGTTGGCCCTACTTTGGAGTTTGTGTTTCTGAGTGTGATGGAGTTGGATTCAGATATAACCTTTCTACACATGCATCTTCTGTCATTTTACCAGACCTGTGGTTGGCTTTTGGGTTGGTGTATGCTCAGGTGACCTGGATCTCTGAACTGTCCATGTGACAGCCAGGCCCTGGGCCTCAGCTGACTTGCAGCTCCTACCCTCTGGTTTCTTGGACTTACCCTGGTCAACTGACAGGGAGGTGAAGAGGGTCAACCATCACACCAGGGAGCCAAGAGTGCCTACAGCTGCAAGCAAGAGAATTGCACCCATCATCCATGTGGAATCTAAACCCCCTCTTGATGTAGAGGGGGGCTGGACATAGCCATCCCAGGTCCACAAGATGGAGGAATAGAGTATGGACTAGAGTGGACTTACTGGTGTTCTGCTGGGGAACTATTATGATTAGTAAGGAAAGAAATTATAGTAGTGATGTGAAGAGGGTGGCCACAGTGGCTGCTGATGGTCGGGAGAGGGAAGAAGAGATATGGTGTGGGGGCATTTTCAGGATTTGGAGTTGTCCTAGGTGGTGCTGCAGGGATGGATGCTGGACGTCATATGTCCTGTCATGGACCACTGGGTGGACTGGGGGAGAGTGTGGACTACAATGTGGACCACTGTCCATGTGCTGCAGCAGTTCTCCAGAGTGTATTTGCCAAGTGTAGTGGATGTGCCACAATAATGGAAGAGTTTGTTGATGGGGGAGGGGTGGTGTGGGTGGTGTGGGGGGTATGTGGGCACCTCACATTTTTTAATCTAATATTTAAAAGAAAATAAAGGGAAATAAAGAACAACAGAAGGGTGTCCACTCTCACCACTGTTAATCAACAGTGTACTGACAGTTCTAGCCAGAGCAATTAGTGGAGAAAAAGAAAGAAAAACTAAAAAGGTAGGAAAGAAAGAAGTAAAACTATCCTTATTTGCCAATGACATAACCAAATATACAGAAAATCCTGAAAAATCTACAACAAGCTCCAAAGCTAATAAATGAATTCAGAAAAGTGGCATGGTACAAGATCAATACCCATAAAATCAGTAGTCTTTCTGTACATTAGTAATGAACAATCAGAAGAAGAAATCATGAAAAAAAGTTCCATTCACAATAGCAACTCAATGAATCGAATATCTAGGGAAAAGTCTACCCAAGGATGTAAGGACCTTGTACACAGCAAAAAAGAAAACATGGCTAAAAGCTAGCAAAGAAAACCTAAATAAATAGGACATTCCAAGTTCATTGTTTGGGAGAATATATATTGTGAAAATATCAATTCTGCCAACAACTATTTACAGATTCAACACAATCCAAATCAAAATTCCAACACCCTTCTTTGCAGAAATGAAAAAGCTAATCATCAAATTTATATGGTAGAAGAATGGGTCTTGAATAGCCAAAGCCACTTGAAAGAAAAGAACAAAATTGGAGGACTCACACTTTCCAATCTTAAAAAAACATATTGCAAAACCACAGTAATTGAATGGGGGAATATAAATAAATAAATAAATAAACAAATAAATAAATAAACAAATAAATAAATAAATAGGAAGCTATTTTAAAAAACAGCATGGTATTGGCACAAGGATGGACATATAGACCAATTGATTCAAATTGAGAGCTCAAAAAACAATACTCCCATTTATGACCAAATGATTTTTGACAAGAGGGAAAAGAATAGTGTCTTCAACAAATGGTGCTGGGGAAACTGGATCACCATTTGCTAAAGAATGAAATGGACCCCTTCCTCACACCATCTACAAAAATCAACTCAAAATGGATCAAATACCAAACAGAATAGCCAGAAGTATCAAACTCCTAGAAGAAAACATGGGGAAGCATCTTCAGGACCTTGTGTTAGACAATGGTTTCTTAGACTTTACACCCAAAGCAAAAGCAACCAAAAAGGTAGCTAAATGGGACTTCATCAAAATTTAAAATTTTTGTGCATCAAAGGACTTCATCATGAAAGTAAAATGACAACCTATACAATCGGAGAAAATATTTGAAAGCCACATATCTGATAAGGATTTAATATCCAGAATATATAAAGAAATAACTCAACAAGAGAAAGAAAACACAATTTTTAAAAAGTGGGCAAAAGATTTGAATTGGCATTTCTCCAAAGGAGATATAAAAAGGGCCAAAAAGCACATGAAAAGATGCTCAAAATCATTAGCCATTAGGGAAATGCAAATCAAAGCCACAATGAAATTCCATTTCACACCCACTAGAATGACTACTATTAAAAATCACTAGTGTTGGACAGGATGTGGAGAAATAAGAACATTCATTCACTGCTTGTGGGAATGTAAAATGGTGCAGCCACCATGGAAGACATTTGGCAGTTTCTCAGGTAGTTAAGTGAAAAATTAGTGTGTGACCTGGCAATCCCACTTCTAGATATCAACCAAAAGAATTGAAAGTGGGACTCAAACAGATATTTGCACTTCAGTGTTCATAGTGGCATTATTTAAAATTGCCAAAAGATGGAAGAAACCAAATTTTCTATAAACTTATGAATGGATAAACAAAATGTGGTATTTAAACACAATGGACTTTTTCCTTTCTTTTTTATCTTTTTTCTTGTATTTATTTATTTTAAGTGTATTTTTTAAGATACATAGATCAAAAAAATGTTACATTAAAAAATATGAGGTTCCCATATACCCCCTAACCCACCCCACGCCACTCCTCCCACATCAACAGCCTCTTTCATCAGTGTGGCACATTCATTGCATTTGGTGAATACATTTTGGAGCACTGCTGCACTGCATGGATAATAGTTTACATTGTAGTTTACACTCTCTCCCAGTACATTCAGGGGTTATGGCAGGATATATAATGTCCAGCATCTGTCCCTGCAATATATCATTTATGGCAACTCCAAGTCCCAAAAATGTCCCCACATCACATCTCTTCTCCCCTCTCCCTGCCCTCAGCAACTCCTGTGGCCACTTTCTAACATCAGTGCTACAATTTCTTCCATTGCTAGACTCACAATAGTTCTATCATAGAATACCAGTAAATCCACTCTAATCTATATTTTATTCCTCCATCCTTAAACACAATGGATATAAAGGAATAAATTTCTGATAATTCAACAATACAGAGGATCCTTGAAGACTTCATTTTGAGTTAAATGCAACATATACAAAAGTACAAATATTGTATTATCTCACTAATAGGCTATAATTAAAATAAGCAGACTCCAAGTCTGATTCTAGTACATAGGCAGGTACCAGGGAATGGGGGGGGGGGTCAGTAAAAGGGATTTATGGGTTAAAAAGAGGTACAGAAAATGTGTAGAAATGGATAGGGTTGATGGTAATATATTATAGTGAGTAACAGCTGGTTTATAAATGGGATTGTGGCTGAAAATGGTAGTCTAAGGATGTACATGTCAATTGAAAGAAAGCTAGAGAACAATCTAGGGACTGAATAACACAGTGAGCTTAGATGTGGGTTAGAATATTGGCTAATAGAACAATGCAAGAATGTCCTGTGAACTAGAACAGATATATGTCACTATTGCAAGGTGGTGGGAATGTGGGGAAGCATGGGAAAAATACAATTAATTTAACCTATGGACTATATTTAACAGTAATACTCTAATATTCTTGCATCAATGCCAAAGAGGTACTGTGTTAATAATAGGGGGTATGGAAAAAATATGCCAAATGTATACTATGGACCATATTTAGTGGTAATAGTCTGATGATATTATCTCATAATCTATAACATGATCCACAATGGAGTGGTGTGTTGGTGAAGGGTTGTTGTGTGGGAATTCTACACATGTGCATGATTCTTGTAAGTTCACTACTTCTGTAATAAAAATGTTTTTTTTAAAAAGAGGTACAGGGTTTCTATTTGGGATGATGGAAAAATTTTCATATGAATGGTGTTGATAGTAGCATAACATATTGAATGTAATTAACAATGTGAATTATATAGTGTAATGTGTTTAAAAAGGGAAATTTTAGGTTATATGAATTTTATTACAATAAATATTTTTTAAAAGCTATGGAACTTCACAACACAGTAACCCTAAGTTAACCATGACATATAGTTAATAGTGCTGTTATATAAAGGTGCTTTCAGGGAAGTGGATTTGGCTCAACTAATAGAGCATCTGCCTACTACATGGGAGGTCCAGGGTTCAAACCCAGGGCCTCCTTAGCCGTGTGATGAGCTGGCCCATGCGCAGTGCTGATCCACGCAAGGTGTGCCATGCCATGCAGGGGTGTCCCCTGCATAGGGGAGCCCCATACACAAAGAGTGCACCCCGTAAGGAGAGCTGCCCCGTGCAAAAAAAAGTGCAGCTCGCCCAGAAGTGGCACTGCACACACAGAGAGCTGGTGCAGTAAGATGACACAACAAAAAAGAGACACAGATTCCCAGTTCTGCTGACAAGAATCCACTTGGACATAGAAGAACACACACAGCGAATGGACACAGAGCACAGGCGGGGCGGGTAAAAAATAATAATAATAAATCCTAAAAAGGTGCTTTCATCAATTGACTCAAATGTACCACACCAATGCAGTGTTACTGTTAGGGTGGTATCAGGTGGTATTGGGGTGGAACCGTATATTTTACACATGATTTTTCTATAAATCCACTTCTCTAAAAAATCCTTTAAACAAGTAATCCATTCCTGAATCTCTAAGCCATAAAAATAAAAGCACACTTACATAAGGACATTTGTATAAGAGTGTTTCTTAGGTTATCTTTATAGTGACAAAAAAGAAAGAAAATAAAACAAAGTGACTGTCCATTAATAGTGATTTCCATAAAGCATTATTGAATAGGAATAGCAAGATACAGTAACGTATGTGTATTATGATCCCATTTAGAAAAAACAATGGCAACAATTCCTGCATATGTATAGATTTGTGCATGTATATGCAAATACATGTTTTTGATGATTATGTAAGACAAGAAAAATTTGGAAGAATACATATTAAATTGGGTAGGAGAGCCGATACTGGAAGGGTAAGAAAGGAAGAGGGAGAAGCTAAGTAAAAAATGAAATGGAAAGAAAGACTGCTTTTTAAAAAAGCATGAAAGGTAGATACATAGAAATAAGTATATATGTATTAAATATATAAATTGATTACATATAAAATAAGTAAAATAGATCAAAGAAAAAGATAAAGGGCGGTGGACTTGGCCCAGTGGATAGGGCATCCATCTACCACATGGGAGGTCCACAGTTCAAACCCTGGGCCTCCTTGATCTGTGTCCAGCTGGCCCACGCACAGTGCTGATGCACACAAGGAGTGCTGTGCCACACATAGGGAAGCCCCATGCACAAGGAGTGCGCCCCATAAGGAGAGCCACCCAGCGCAAAAGAAAGTGCAGCCTGCCAGGAATAGCGCCACACACATGGAGAGCTGACACAACAAGATGATGCAACAAAAAGAAACACAGATTCCCGTGCTGCTGACAACAACAGAAGTAGACAAAGAAGACACAGTAAATAGACACAGAGAACAGACAACTGGCTTATGTATTTTTTTTTAAGTAAAAGAAAAAGAAAAAAATAAAAATCTCTAAGCTAGAAAAGAGATAGGAGAGCATATTTGCACAGTCTGAGATCTCAGAAATAAAGATATGCTACCTTCCAGGAATTCAGTGGTCAGCTTTCTCTTGCCCAGAGCAAACAGAGAAAACACCCTAGAATTTGATTCTGTGGCAACCAATGATTGTGGACCATTGCTGAACCTGTTCCTCAGTCCATCACTCACTCTTTCTTCTTGTAGATCCCAGGGATTCAGCTTTCTGTTCTTCATAGCTGCCAACATTGACTCTATGGTCATTCCCTTGGGACTGGCTACAGAGTAAGGGCTGTAAACAGTTCATCTTCTAATCACTTCACTGTGCAGAACAGCACAAATCTGACATAAAAATGGAAACTTTACTTCCTAACCTCTTTCCTGATTATTTTCTTTAATGATCCTTGAAAATTTCTTGGTCTTTCATTTTCTCCTTTTTTGCTACGTCCCTCATTTACCCCAGTATTCAACTATTTACTTCAGAGATCCCAGCCCAAGGGAACAAATCGGAAGAAAATCCTTGGTACTCAGGGAATGCAGCTCCCACCTGATTCCCAAAGAAAGCTCCCTGAATGAAAACTTTAATTTCTGTGATTAACTAAAAGATATACAGGACTAAGGAGGCATAGTCTGGGCCCCATCCCTCCCTCATTTGCATCTTTTTAAAATATATATTTTTCATTTATTTTTAAAAGATACTCAGACTACATAAAATGCTACACAAAAAAAAACACAAGGGATTCTCACATGCCCCTCTCCCCACACATTCCACCTTTCCCCCACTAACAACTTCCTTCATTAGTGTGGTACATTCATTGCAATTGATGAACACATTTAGGAGCATTGCCACACAGCATGGATTATAGTTTACATCACAGTTCACACTCTCTCCCACTCCATTCTGCAAGTTATGGCAGGATATATAATGTTCTCTAGCTGTCTTTGCAATGTCATTCAGGACAATTCCAAGTCCTGAAAATGCCACCATGTTACACCTCTTTTTCCTTCTCCCTGCCTTCAGCAATTCCAGTGGCCACTGTCTCCACATCAATGACATAATTTCTTCCATTGCTAGAATCACAATAATTCTATAGTGGAATACCAATAAGTCCACTCTAGTCCTTATTTTATTCCCCAATCCTAAGAATTCTGAGATGGTGATGCCCACTCCACCTCTAATTGAGAGGGGGTTTCAATGCCATATGGCTTATGGATGGGACTCTCTCACTTGCAGTTGCAGACTCTCTGGGTTCCTTGGTGTGGTAGTTGTCCAACCTCACCTCCTTGTTAGCTATCCTGGGTGAGTCCAATGAACTGGAGAGTAGGTGTTGCAACTCTGCAGAGGCTCAGGGCCCAGCTGGCACAGGGACAGCCTAGGGATTCGAGTCTCTTGGACATACACCTACCAAATCCAGTGCCAACTATAGGTTCAAAAACAGGGGCAGAAGAGCCATGTGGAGAAAAGTTATATCTGAGTCCAACTCTGTCACACTTGAGAGCACAAATTCCAAAGTAGGGCCCACCAGCAAGGCACCAAACTTCAGAACTATCTGCCATGACTGAAGGACCTGGGTATGTCTGAAACCCTCAGGAGCCCCATCATTTGGGAAAGTATCTACTTTGACTGTCTATGAGATCCTGCTGAGATGTGCATAAGCATTACCTCTCTGATGACGTCCTGACTCATTTTGAAGTCTCTTAGCCATATAAACTCATTTGTCTTTACCATTTCCTCCTCTCATTCAAGGTCTTTTTCCAGTTGCATCACCTGCCAGTGCTTGGTAGTAATCCCTCCACGCCAGGGAGGCTCATTCCCAGGAGTCATGTCCCATGCTGGTAATGCATTTATATGCTGACTTTGGTTTAGAGAATGGCCAAATTTGAACAACATGGAGGCTCTCAGGAAGTAACTCTTAGGCACCCTACAACACTAGGCCAAGTTGCAATTTCAAGAGCAAAAGGCTCATAATCATAGTCATCAATATCAAGAGCCCATCAATGGACCCTCCTTCTTCTCTAGTGATTGCCCCTGTATTTGGAGGATTGTTACTATTCCATTAGCAAATGTGGCAGAGCTCCCAAGGATGGGGATTCAGTATTCTTTCAGTCTTTGTGTGAATCTCTATCCACTGTAGCAATGCCCCATGAACATTTGAACATATTTATATACCTTATATGTATGCCCAGGTGAACTTCCTCCCATGTATCTCCCATCACTGACAAACCACATCAGTGATCTTCCCTTGCTGTAGTTGAACCCTTCTGTGATCCAAAACTTCTTCAAAAATGAAACTAAGAATATCGCCAAATTCAATTAATAAGAAAGTGAGATAGCAATGATAGGTTTAGACATAAGAAATAAAATACATAATAATTTAAAAAGGAAAAATAAAGTTTAAAAATTGGAGTATTAAAACAATGAAAAATATTTTTAAAATTTTTTGATGTTTTGCCTTTCTTCACTGCAATAACTGTTGTCCTGTATGTACAGTGACATTTTCTTCCATTTCTTCCTCAGTGTTTTACTTTTGTTTTCATTATGTCTTCAAAGAAGTTTTAGGTCACAGTAAAATCACAAACAGGATAAGGGGACTCCCATATAACCAACATCCTCCCCCTTTCCTCCTTCCTTATTAATGACCTTTTTATGTGTGGATGGTACATTTGATACAGCTGATGTAAAAATACTGAAGCATAGCTACTAACCATGATCAGTAGTTTACATTGTGGTTCATTTTTGATGAAATTTAACATGGCCTGTATTCATCATTGCACAATCCTGCAGAGCACTTCCATTGCTCCCCAACTGCTCCCTCGTCCATCTATTTTATTCCTCCATCCCTCTCCCCTCAGAGCCCACAGTGACCACCAGACTTCACTTCTTGAAGGAGAGGATTCAAAGATACTTGCGACAACATTGAAGGCTTGACACACTAGTCTGTCCTCCCCTATTAAGAAGCACCCATGCTCTCAAGAGACACCCACCTCTCTGTTTGAGAACACATTGGGCCTCCAGTATGGGAGTCCACACCTTCCCACTCATAATGTGGATCTCCACCCACTGATACAACGCATAGTGACAAAATGATCATTCACACATTCTCTAGAAGACTGCTCCAGGTGCGCCCTATCCTAAATGCCACCCCATCCAACACCCTAAACCAGAATCCTTCCTTGTCATATTGCCAAGAGTTTTCTCAACATTGTAGTTTCAACCAAGTACCCACCAATCCCCAGTATTTACCTTCTCCCTCCTCCAACCCTCCTCCCAATTCCATGGACCATCCAACCCATCCTCTCCACCCTAGCCCCCTGTCAAACTTCCACTGCCCAACCCAATAGTATCCCTACACCCTGTCATATCTCTTCTCTGTACAACTACTCACTTCCACATTTTCATAGATTTCACCATTGTGGGCGTTGGCTCACAACCTTCTTCTCCCTTTCTATTTCCTGTAAACCTCTCTTCCAGACTCTAGCTCTCTGAGTTGGCTCAACTTGCTTAATTCATTTCAGAGCTATCATGTAATATTTGTCTTCCAGTGGCTGGCTTGCTTCACTCAACATAAGGTCCTCACCTGCATCTTTAAGAACATCACAAACTGAACTGAGAACAGTGCTGGAAAACGCTACACCACAATTCCTCAACACTTGACAGCAAACTTCTTTCAACCATCACAGCAGCTGCCCTTTAGGCAGCTGCTACCTTTCCTCTTTCCCTATTGTGCTTCTTGGGTAACAGCTTTACCCTAACATCTCTTCCCTTCTCTGCCAGCACACTGGACATTTCTTCTGAATAACTTCCTTCTAATCCACTTGTCCACTGTAAATTGGCTGCCTATATTTATGCCCCTATGCTATTGACCAACCTGTGTTCTAGCACAGGACTCTTAACATTGTCCCACTTTATGTCATGACTCCAGCTTGACAGCAGTCTTTGAATTTTCAATCTAGAATATAATAACTGACTTAGACAAGGACACAATATTAAACCTATACTTAGCCTCTGTCCTGGATCTACATATGATAGTAGGCAAGATACACTCTGAACTCAACCTTCACATCTATAAGAAAGACAGAACTAGCAGCATCTTCATCCAAAAGTATTTTCTTTATTAGGATTAAATAAGATTAACATGTGGAACATATAAGGTACATAATAGAAGCTAAGCAAACTTTGGTTACCTTCTCCTTCTGCATGACATAATGTTAAAAGAAACTAGTGTGCTGGGTTGGGGGTGACCTGTTTGTCTAACATTTGAGAGTTGACTCTAGGGGTAAAATATTCACTAATTATAGTGACTATATTCACTATATATAGACATACTAATATTCATGCCTCTGCCAAGCACCAATACTGGGCTGAATGGAGTCTGGGCTTGTTTCATTATGGCAAACTTTCTTTTCTTCTGCACTAAAGCCATTTGTTATTTGAAAAATCCTCTATGAATCATTTTTTAAATTTAAAAAAATTTAAATTTAAAGCAGTTATATCTTTTTAGTAAAGCTGAATTTTCATACATATCATATACTGAGATTGCTTAAGAAGATACAGTTCTATAATATAGGACCACCATATTGAAAAAGTAGAATTACCATTCTTCCAGACAAAGAGATATTCATTAACATGTGTATCCATTCAAAATTTATTGTTTTCCCAGTATGAGCCATCCTCTGTGAATGCAAAGATGAATAAACTATTAAACATTGTTCTTACCCTCAATGATCTCACAGTCTAGTGAGGAAAACACATCACACAAGTAAATAGACAAATACTATACTGTGCACTAAGTGCTATGATTGAAGGGGATTGTAAAGGATTTTGAGCAGAGAAGTGATTTGACATTATTTAATACTTTAATAAGATACAATTTAATGTTTTATCACTCTAGCTTCTGTGTTGAGAATAGACTGGGGATAAATGGGCAAGAGTGGAATTAGGAAAACCAGTTAAGAGGCCATGAGGTGAGAAAGAGAGGAGTTTAGAATGACTCAAAAGATTCTGACCTGAATAACTGGAAGGATGGCATTGCCATAAGTTGAGATGGAAAAAAAACTGGATAAAGGAGGTTTTAGGGGAGTAGTTCAATAATTCAATTTAGAACATAGTAAATTTGAAGTGTTTATTTAGCATCCAAGTAGAAAGGAGAAGTAGGCAGTTGGATATATGAATCTGTACTTCAAGAGATAGGTCTGATTTGAAGTAATAAATTTGAAAGTCATTGGAATATAGATGGTATTGAAAACCTGGGATTGAATGAGAGCACCAAGCAAATGACTGCTCTACTCAGAGAAGAAAATAGGGGTTCCAGAAGTGGACCCTGGGGCATTTCAATGTGGAGGTTAAGGAGAAGAGGAGGAAATAGCAAAAGAGAATAAGAAAGAGCAAACACTGTGCAATAGGAGGAAAATCAGGAGTATTTGGTGTCCTGGCAGTTAAGTGAAGAAAATAAATCAAGGAGGGAGTGATCAAGGGGGTCAAAATGCTGCTGATAGGTAAAATAAGATGAGGACTAAGACCTAACCACTATATTTAGCAAATTTTTAAAATGTGGATGGCCGAAGCCTTCCAGGCATAGGGAGTAGAATAATTGTGAGAGAATGCACAGCAATTTTAGGAAACTGTAAATAAGTCAAGATAGCTAAAATATAGGATCATAGAAGGAGTTGCATACACAGAGCCTAGATCACAATGTCATGCTAAAGATTTGGATTTATCCTAAAGGCAATGAGTTGGGAAATAGCAAAGCCATATTTGCGTTTCTTTTAGTTTACATTCCAACTTATTTATTTTTTTCTCTTTCCATTTATTTTTTAAAAGATACTTAGATTATATAAATGTTACAGAGAATAGAGAATATATAGGGGATTCTCATATGGCCACTCCCCACACCTCCCACATTTTCCTACATTAATAACATATTTTATTAGTGTGGTACATTCATTGCAATTGATAAACACATTTTAGAGCATTGCCACTAAGCAAGGATTATAGTTTACATTGTAGTTTATACTCTCTCCCACTCAATTCTGTAGGTTATGGAAAGATATATAATGGCCTGTATCTGTCATTGTAATGTCATTCTCTGGGGGCTTGTCCAGAATTGCTCAGTAGGCCAGAGGCAGCAACAATTGATTTTCCCTCTAGGGTGTCTCTGAGAAGGCCGGGAGGGACCAGATGAACCCCAGACCTGGGCACCCCTGGACTTCTTTTAGTCCAGAAAGAGGTAGTGGACTCTGCCAGAGCCCTCCTGGAGAAACCAGAGGTACCAGAGGGTTCAAAAGAGACGCTGAGAACAAAGCAAGGAGCTCCGCAAGCCAGACAGGTAAGACCCATGGGGGCATGGTGCAGGAAAAGCCTAATTCTGTAAAGCAACGAGGGGAGCCTGATCAGCTCTCAAAGAAGACCCTAGTACTCCTGAGGAGAAGGGAGGAAGCCGTCTTCTCTAGGTTCAAGAAAGGAAAGGAAGGAGAGTGGCTGTGTGCATGCAATTGTGGAGACTGAGTGAGATGTTTAGAGACACATTTCTGTGGGGTGAGTGTGGAATCCCAGTCCATGGTTCTGTGGCAACCTCATCTGGTCAAGGGTGGTCTGGGGGGGCTCCTTGCAAAGGGACACTCTTCCGAGTTGGGGGCTTATACTGACCCACTAAGGCCTTAGCCTTAGAGGTGGTGTAAGTTCCCACAAGGGATGTGGCTGGGCAGGGATGAAACAAAAGGTTGAGTGAGTGTTGTGCAGCATCAACACGGGGTGGAAACATGGGAAACACAAAAAGTAGGACCCCTTTAGGTTGTATGCTGAAAAACTTTCCCCGAGCATTCCATGGAGATGTATACAGCATAAATTTCCAGCCAGGAAAGTTTAGAATGCTTTATGAATTAGAATGGCTGACTTTTGGTGTGGGCTGGCCCCAGGAGGGCACCTTTGACCTCCAGATCATCCATGAAGTCCACAATATGGTAACTGGAAAATCAGGGTGCCCCGATCAATTCTCCTACATTGATGCCTGCTGGGCACTGTGAGTTAAATTCCGCCCTGGTTAAGGAAATGTATGACTAAAGAAGCCAGGATTTGCCTGATACAAAAGCCCAGAGGTGCTGTCCCAGGAACCAGGCCAAACAAGTACCTTGCAAAGGGTCCAAAGGAAGTGAGCCCCAAATCTAGTGCTGGCCCACCCATTCTAGAAGGGCCAGGTGAAAATGACATCCCACCACCATATGTGATTGCTCCTACCACGCCAGTGCTGAGGAGTGGGGATGAGCCAATATTCCCAAGCAATGCAATCTCACCACCCCTGCAGCTGTTTCCGCAGGTGGTTCTGCAGCTGCTTTCTCTAAGCAACATGGTGCAGCCGCAGCCACAGCCACTCCCATGGCCATTTCCACAGCCAGTTCCACAGCCACTTTCTCCAAGCAACATGGCCCAGCCACTCCCGCAGTCACCCCTACAGCCATTTCCACAGTTGGTTCTGCAGCCACTTTCTCCAAGCAACACGGTATAGCTACTCCCACAGCTGTTCCCACAGCCAGTTTCACTGTCACTTTCTCCAAGAAACATGACCCAGCCACTCCTGCAGCTGCTTTCTCCAAACAATGCACCCTCTTCACCTCTGCAACCGCTGTCTCCACCAATCTTGGCCCCTGGCATTGTAGTACCAACCATCAGTCAGGAAGGAGTCCCTGAAAGATGACAATTCAGACCACAAGGAGCCCCGGGGACAGGTGGAACAGGGAGAAGAGCCACCCTACTGCTACCTCTCCATGAAGCCCGAGCTCCAATTTATTATGATGCTGATGGCCAGATTCAAGGAGGAAACTGAACATTCGTGTGCCAAACCTTCACTACCACTGACCTCTTTAACTGGAAAAGTCACACCCCACCATACTCAGAGAAGCTTCAGCCCATGATGAACCTCTTTCAGTCCATCATATAGACCCACAAACCCACCTGGGCTGACTAGTAAACAACTCCTCATGACCTTACTCAACTTCAAGGAGAGAACATGAGGCACACAAGGGGCTCTAACCTCACTCAAAAAGCATCCACCTGAGGGAACTCTGGACAGTGACCAATATGCCCGCACATAGTTCCCAGACAAGGACCCCCAATTGGGGTCCCAATGACACAACTTTCCATAGGGCCTTAGTTGAAGGGTTCAGAGCTGAGACCCAAAAGGCAGTAAACATGACAAAGACCACCCAAGTCCTACATACTCTTGATGAAAGTCCAGCTCAATTCTATGAGCAACTATGCAAGGTGTTTCATATATACACGCCCTTTAACCCAGACGTTCCCGAAAGCCAAACAATGGTCAATCAGAATTCACTGCCCAATCACAGGCTGACATCTAAAGAAAGCTACAAAAGTTAGATGGGTTTGCTGGTATGAATATTTCCCAGCCTATGGAAGTAGTCATCAAGGTTTACATCAACCATGATGTAGAAACCAGGAGAGAGGAAAACCAGAAAATGAATATGAAAGCAGACCTTCTCACAGCAGCAACAGTCAAAAGAAGCAATCCTGCGTCAAGGAAAGTGAACTGGGATGCCCCTGCCCCAAGGGGGGATGCACTCCTAGGACAAAATCAGTGTGTGTACTGCGAGGAAGGGCACTGGAAGCAGGGGTGCCCCAACAGGCCACTCGACCCCGTTGTCCCCAAGAAAGTGGCCAAAGCATTAGCCAGGACAGCAAGCAAAGAAGCACAAATTAAACCCTGGGTTTGCAAAAATTCAGAAGGAAAACCTGCAAATCAGCTCATCAGACTTTCGGGAATAGAGCGCTCTGATAAGGATTATTAGGACAGACTGGGCTTCTATTGTCTCAGTCCCATGGAGCCTATGATTGGAGCCCAAATTGGGGTCACACCATAAATATGATGATCGGCACTGGGGCTCAACACTCTGTAATGACCAGGCCAGTCAGGCCATTATCAAAAAGACAAGCCACTATCGCAGGGGCACCTGGTAAAAGCACCCACCCAGCAGTCCTTGTTCCAAGCCATGACCTGTAACATTGGGGGTAAAGAAGTCACTTCATGAATTCCTGTATCTCCCAGAATGCCCAATCCCCCCCTGGGTCTGGACCTGCTGTCTAAACTACAAGCTCAGATTACCTTTGATGCCAAGGGGCAATCCACGTTAACACTGGGACCACCAAATCCTCTGAAAATAGCACTAACCCTCCCTCTGCAAGAGGAATGGAGACTGTTCTGCCTCAATGAAGCCAGCCAATCTATGGCTGCACAGCTCCCCTTCAAAGATGTGCCCAAAGTATGGGCAGAGGGCAACTCAATGGGAATGGCACATGACATTCCTCCAATTATTGTTGAAATAAAGCCCACAGCCAGCCCGGTGAGCATAAAGCAATATCCAGTTCCATGTGAAGCACAAAAAAAAGTCCAGTTACATATTCTGAGATTGCTGAATGATGGCATACTAAAACCATGCCAGTCTCCATGGAATACCCCACTCTTCCCAGTTAAAAAGACTGATGGGGATTACCACCCAGTCCAGGACTTGTGAGCAGTCAACTCAGCAGCAGTGACCCTATATCCGGTGGTCCCCAATTCTTACACACTCCTCAGCTTGATACCCTCATTGGCAGTTTACTTTTCATGCCTGGATCTTAAAGATGCCTTCTTCTGCATTTGGATATCACCTTGAAGTCAACCGATTTTCACCTTTATGTGGGACAAGCCAAGCTCCGGTGAAAAGCAACAGCTAACCTGGACAAGGCTCCCTCAGGGATTAAAAAAACATACCCATTATTTTTGGACAAGCCCTGGCCGGTGATCTCAAATCCTTTCAATCAGAAAGCCATAATTGTTTTCTCCTCCAATATGTAGATGACCTCATCCTTGGAAGTCCCACCTACCAAGACTATGCTAGCAGAACCCATGCCCTCTTAAAACTTCTGCAACAAAGGGGTTATCGGGTGTCTAAAAGGAAAGCCCAAATCTGCCTATCTCAGGTCAAATATCTAGGTTCTAAAATAGCACAGGGACTCTGCAAATTAGGGCATGAAAGAAAAGAAGCAATCTGTAGCCTCCCTGAGCCCAGCACTCACCAAAAGTTGCAAGAATTCCTCAGAGCAGCTGGATTCTGCCACATTTGGATCCCCAATTTTGGGGTCCTCATGCACTCTTTGTATGAAGTCACAAAGGGGAGATCATGATCCCCTGCTCTGGGAAAGCCCACAGAAAGATGCTTTCACCACTCTCAAGCAGGCTCTGATGGAAGCACAGAACCTCAGGCTTCCAGATCTCAGAAAACCATTCTATTTCTACATCCATAATTACCAAGACATCGCAGGAGGAGTACTCACTCAGTACCTGGGTTCCTGGCAAAGACCTGTAGCCTATCTCTCCAAACAACTGGACACTGTAGCCTAGGGATGGCCCTTATGCCTGCAAGCTGTAGCAGCTGCAGCAATGCTAACATTAGAAGCCATAAAATTAACTCTTGGACAGCCTATGATTATTCAGGTTCCATATGCAGTAGTCACAAACTTAGAAGCCAAAGGAACACACTAGCTTACTAACAGCTGCCTGGTTAAATATCAAACCCTATTATGTGAAAATCCACCCATCCAACTGAAACTCATAAAAGCCCTGTATCTTGCTACCCTGCTACCCATAGTGCCGGGAATTCCAATCCATAACTGCCTGGAGACATTGCAAGAGGTGTATTCTACCAGGCTGGACCTCCAAGACCAGTCACTACCAAATCCTGCCATGGAGTTCTTCATGAATGGGAGTAACTTTGTTCAGGGCACTGGCCAGTGAGTGAGATATGCTATGGTGACCTCCAAAACCACAGTGGAGGCCCAGCGTCTTCCAGATAACACATCAGCACAAAAAGCCAAACTCATTGCCCTCACCTGAGCCCTACGACTTGTGGCTGGGGCCAAGGTTAACATCTACGCAGTCTCCAAATATGCCTTCCTTACCCTACATGTGCATGGCCTTATACAAACAAAAAGTACTCATTAACTCAGGAGGAAAGGATCTTAAATATGATACACAGTTCTGGAACTGCTAGAAGCAGTTTGGGAACCCATCAACGTGGCCATGATGCACTGCAAGGGACACAAGACAAGCCACAGCCCTGCTGCTCAAGATAATCAGAGGGCAGATGCTGAAACAAATAAAGCAGCACAGGAGGGATCCCTATCTGAGGGCCTAGCCGCTGCCCTCATTCCCCAACCTCTTAATTATCAGAAACTCCAGTATACACTGCTGCTCTTGTCCCACAGCCTCTGAATCACTGGGAGTCACAATATACTCAAGCCAAGAGAGAATGGATACTCTCTGAGAGTGAGACACAAGGAGTAAATGGGTGGTGGAAATTGCCCGATCACAGAATAGTCATGTCTCAAATATTAGATGAAACCATATTTTAGGACTACCACAAAAACACGCACTTGGGAAAAACCCATCTTAAAGAAGTGCTAGAAAGATTCTTCTACATCCCAAGTCTAGCCACTATCACCCATGCCATATGCCAGCGGTGCATGACATGTGCAAAGAATAATCCTTGCCAGGGACCCACGGGAGCCCCGAGAGTCCAACGAATTGGCAATATGCCTCTCAAAGATCTCGTAATTGATTTCACCAAAATGCTATGATCTGGAGGCTACAAATACCTTCTAGTCCTCGTTTGCACCTTTTCTGGCTAGGTGGAAGCCTTCCCCACTCAGACTGAAAAGGCTGAAGAAGTGGCCAAAGTTCTGCTCAGGAAAATCATTCCTCAATATGGACTACCCCTCTCAAATGACTCTAACAATGGACCTGCCTTTGTCTTGAAAATCACTCAAAAGATTGCCAAAGCAATGTGCATTCGATGGAAACTGCACACTGCTTACCTCCTCAAAGCTTGGGGAAAGTAGAATGAATGAGCCATACAATAAAGACTTATATTGCCAAGATATGCCAAGAAACTGGGCTAATATGAGTGCAATTACTCCCAAGTACCCTCCTCCAAGTTTGAGCCATCCTAAGCCAAAAACTAAGCCTAGCCCCTTATGAAATTCTCTTTGGGAGCCCCCCCCACCCACCCTTAATCCAAGATATAGAAGGGGATCTCAGAGAAAGAAGAAACTTATCAGTAGCTCAGCAAATGATCAACTTAAGTAAAGCCCTATAAAATCTGCACCACTGAGTCCAAGAAAGGGCCCCCATTAGCTTAAGCAGCTCCATAAACCCATACAAACTGGGAAACCCATGCAGTCTGGGCCAAAGACTGGAAATCAGCTCCACTAACCCCACGATGGTAAGGACCCTATCTTGTCATTTTATCCACCCCCACTGCAGTTAAAATAGCTGAAATCATCGCATGGATACACCATAGCTGCACCAAGCAAACTGCCCCGAGTCCTGTACCTGTATTCCGGATGCCCACAACTCAACCAAACTCATCTTGCAAAAGAACAAAATGCTGAGCCCTGCTCCAGTCACAGTCCAGAAGCTGACTGGTCTACACATGGCTGAAGGTTGAAGACAGAACACTGAGCTCTGCTCCAATCACACCCTCGAAGCTGATTGGTCTACACATAGCCAAAGAGTAGGAATTTAGTTTAATCCCAGTTACAATGCCCCTTCAGTTTTTTTCCTACTCTTAGCCCTGACCCTCCCCTTGTTCCAGGTCAGCACCACAGAGTGTAAGCCATGTATCCAAGAAGTGCAAATGGGGGCCCATGTCAATACCACATTAATATATCATAGCCATTACACCTGCAAGGGCCATATAAACACCTGCCAGTTTCAGAGAATCTCCTATAGTGTCTGTAATGTATCTGGCCAAATAATCTGCTATGACCCCAAGCCCCCAACAATCTCCTGTAAATAGGAAATAAGAGTGTTTAATTAAGACAGGGAGCTACTTAACTCCACCCCAGTCACTAGCCAGAACTAACGAGTGTCCCTTCTATTTGATGCATGTCAGGTTATAGACTTCAGGATACCATGGAACACCAATTGTGGAGGGCTCAGCTGGGAACAAGTATATGCTCATAACAATAAGTATTTGTGTGCTCCAAAAATGAAAAGTGCAGCCCAAGGGGGAGGGGAGGGTTTCTGGTGCAAATACATAGGTGCGTACTACTGCCCCCACTGGTCCTGTGTCACCTGGGCCACCTGGGACACAAACACAACTAGACAAACAGCCGTCCTCAACAAAAGAACAGCACTGACTAACTGTCCACGTGGTCAATGTAACCCCTTAAACCTCACCATCCTTAACCCTGAATACTAGCAGACCTGGGGAGTCCAAATGGGCCTCCACATTGACAGTAAATGAGTAGATCCAGGAGCCAACATCTGGGTTGGGTACAGAGAACACCCACTCACAAGTAAAGTCCACTCTGTGTTCATTCTATGAAGAAATGGAAAGATCCTTTTCCATTCCACAAGTTGCAAAAAAATGTCTTTATAAACCTAGCTGAGGCAGTAGGGGTAGCCTTAAATATCTCTTCATGCTATGTATGTAGAAGTACTAATATAGGAGGCCAATGGCCCTGGGAAACTAGAGAATACAATTATAGCCAACCATATAATGAAACTGGCCTCCCAGTCATCCCCTGAGATAGTATGTGGTCCTTGCAAACATCTGTCATAGGAAAATATTGTCCTTCAAAGGTATGCCTAAACTCCTCTATACCTGTTGGAAACCTAACATGTATGGGGGGAAAGATTCCAAAATCACACCACCAACACAACAGAACCTTGGGGAACATGGAATGAATCTGACCTCATTCTCAGAAATTGTATTTTCCCCAAATTGATCGCAGTACAGAACTCCACCACAAAGGGCTCCTTTACTGACCCAAATGGTCTATACTGGATTTGTGGGAAAGTCACATTCTGAGAACTTCCCCAAAATTGGTGTGGTACTTTTATGCTCGGTACAATAAAACCCTCCTTCTTCCTCGTTCCCTTAGCAGAAGAGAAAGAGCTGAGCCAACCAATATATCAAAACATAAGAGAAAAAAGGGCTGTCATTACCTGGGGAGGTAAAGAAAGGTCCCCTGAGTGTATAATCCTGACTATGGGCCAGCAATTTGGGTGGAGGATGGTATGTGGAGTTATCGAACCCCTACCTATATGCTAAACTGAATCGTCTGCTTACAAGCTGTGGTAGAAATATAATTAATGAAATCACCCATGCTCTAAATTTACTAGCCCAAAAGCAAACTAAATTCAGAAATGCTATCTATTAAAACCATCTCACCCTAGACTATCTCCTGGCAGCTGAAGGGGGAGTTTGAGGAAAGTTATCTCTAATTGCTGCCTTGAACTAGACAGCACTGGAAAGGTTATCAATGAAATTACAAACAAAATGGTAAAAATTGCTCATGTTCCAGTGCAAATCTGGAATGGTCACAATTTAAGTAACCCCTTTGGAAACTGGCAGTCAATAGCAGACAATTTCAAGCTTCTGGCAGGAATAATTGCCTTCCTCATAGGAGGATGCACCATATTTCCTTGCCTCTTCCTTTTTGTTATGAGCAGGATACATGCCCTAATAAATGGTGTAGTAAAGACACAGACAGCTGCCCATCTCATGGCTCTATAGACATACCAGTCAGTTCAGAGAGACTCCAACGATAGTGATGCTAAAGCTTAACAACCTTAAGCATGCATCAAAGGGGAGAAGTAATATGGCTTGTGCATGAATTCAAACTTATCTTATTCTATATCCAAGTATGCTTATTTCCCAGAAAGCCAATTAAGTGATATAGGCTGTATAGGATTTGGATATTCAGGGAGGATGCAGACTGAATGTGTTTTCAAACTTACATCCAGATGAATGTGGGGGATATGTTAATTCAAGCTTACCTGGAATGTGAGGGATAGGTTAATACAAAACCTATGTGGTATTCAAACACTTAAAACTGTAAGAAACTAACAAAGAAAGTATTTTTTGCATAAAAACACCATTTGACTCCCTGCTCTTACATTCTCTGTGTAAAAGGGACCCAGAAATCCTATTCTGGGCCCTTTTTTTTTTTTTTTTTTTTGGACAGAAGTGTGCCAGGCCTGGCCACATATTAATAAATTTTCCTTCACAGAAATTTCTTACATCCTGGCCTTCACTACCGTGATCACCCAACTTCTCTCTGCCACAACATCTCAGGACAATTCCAAAGTCCTCAAAATTCCCCCACATTACACCTGTTTTTCCCTGACCTCAGAACCTCCAGTGGCCACTGTCTCCACATCAATGATATTTTTCCATTGCTAGAATCACAATAAGTCTATAGTAGAATACAAGTAAGTCTACTTTAGTCCATAGCTCATTTCCTAATCCTGAGGATTCTGGAGTGGTGATGCCCATTTGAGTTTTAATATAGCCAATGGATGGTACTCTCTTACTTTCAGTTATATACACTCTTGGTTCCTCAGTATGTTGGTTATCTATCATTTCCTTGTTAGTTGTCCTGGGTGGGCCGAATGAACTGGAGAGTAGGTGTTGCAACTCTGTTGAGATTCAGGACCCAGCTGGCATATGGACAGACCAAAGATTTATGTCTCTTGAATGTACACCTACCAACTTTAGTACTAATTATAAGTTCAAATAGAAGGAAATAAGAGCCATGTGTAGGGAAACCTCAACTGAGTCCAACTCTGTCACACTGAGCAGCATAAATTCCAAAGTAGGGCCCACTGGCAAGGGACAAAATTCCTATGCTGTCTACCATGACTATATTGTTCGGATGTCCTCATAGCCCTCAGGACCCCCACTATTTTGGGTAGTATCTACTTTGGATGTCAATGAGATCCTGCTGAGACATGCATAAGTATTACCTCTAGAATGACCTCCCAACTCACTTTGAAGTCTTTTAGCCATATAAACGCATTTGTCTTTACTTTTTCCCCCTTTTGGTCAAGACTTTTTTTTTCCAGTTGCATTCCTTATTGGTACTTGGTAGCAATCCCTAGGTGCCAGGAAGGTTCATCCCTGGGAGTCATGTCCCATGCTGGGAGGAATTTATTGCAATTATATGCTGAGTTTGACTTAGAAAGAGGCCACACTTAAGCAACAAGGAGGCACCCAATAGGCTCTTAGGCACCCTACAATACTACAAGAGCAAAGGCTCATCAATATCAAGGGCCCATCAATGCGCCATCCTTTTTCACTAGTCATTGCTTCTGTACTTGGGGAATTGTTGCTGTTCCATTACAGAATGTGGCAGAGCTCCCCAACATGGAAATTTGATAACCTTTTTGTTTTAGTGTGAATTTCCACCCACTTTGACAAGGCCCCATGAACATTTGAACACATTTATATGCCTTATATGTATGCCCAGATGAATTTATTCCCATGTATTCACCACACCAATGATCATCCCCACCACAGTTGTAACCTTTCTGTGATCCAAAATTCTTCAAAAATGAAGCCAATAAAATACTCAAATTCAATTAATAAGAAGAAATAATAATGATAGTTTTAAACATAAGAAATAAAATACATAAAGTCCCAAAACATATTTTTTAAATAAACTTTTTATTTTAGAAAAATTTTGTATTTACAGAAAAGGTACAAATATAGTACAGAGAACACCTGAACACCCCTTACCCAGTTTCATTTTCTCCTAACGGTGTAATCTTATTACATAATAGTACACTTATCAAAACTAACAAACCAGCATTGGTACATTACTATTAACTAAACCCAAGACTTTATTCAGATTTCATCAGTTTTTCCATTAATGTCTTTTTTCTGTTCTAGGGTCCAATCCAGGTACTCCACTGCATTAAGTTGTCATGTCTCTTAGTCTTTCTTTCTCATGTCAGTTAGTCTTTCTTTGTTTTTCTGGAAACATAAATTTTATATATCACATTTATGTATCTTTTACAGATTGAACCTCCTTGATTATCTTTGCTGGAGTATGCTAAATGCAAAAGTTTATTGCATGAAAATAAGAAACACAATTCATCTGAGGAAATGCATCATTGATGTGTTGTGTAAGGATTGCTGGAAAAGCTACATTAATGTATTATGTTCATTGCAGTTTTGCACAGGGCATTGAACTATGCATTTCTAATAAGGAACAAGAATTGAACATATGCATTATCAGGTAATTCTAACAAACCATTACTGTGTATAGGATTAAAAATGTTTCTAAACTTTATGGCAACCCTGTACAATGTGGTAAGTGCTATAATAAGGGGATATATAAAGTTTTTCTGGATCTTGTGGTATACAGAATATATAAATAATTACTGCAAATTAATAAGGTAAACATCCCAATAGAAAAATAGGAAAGAGATACTAATAAGTCATTAACAGAAGAGTAATATTACATGGCAGGAAAAAAAACCTGAAAAGAGGCTCAACCTCACTAGTTTCAGGGAAATGTTCATTAAAACCACATTAAGATACCATTTTACACCCATCCGATTGGCAAAAGTTTAAGCAATCTGACAATAGCAAATGTTGCTCAAAGTATAGAGAAATAAGAATTCTTGTACATTGCTAATGAGAATATAAATTGGTACAATAATTTTGGAAGGCAGTGTGGCAATATCTAGTAAAATTGAATACATCTATTGTATTAGCCAAAGGGGTGCTGATGTAAAGTACCAGAAATCTATTGGCATTTATAAAGGATATTTATTTAGGGTAGAAGCTTAGAGTCATAAGGTCATAAAGCATAAGTTACTTGCCTCACCAAAGTCTGTTGGAGCAAGATGGCTGCCGGTCTCTGCAAGGGCTCAGCTTTCCAATTCCTCCTAAGGCTCCATGGTCCAAGCTTCTTCCATTCTCAGCCGCAGGATACCATAAAGCTTGTCTCTTTCCTCGTGGGTCATTTTTTTCCCCAGGCTCTCTCAGCTGTTCAGGGCTCTGGTCTATTCAGCTACAAGCTATCAGGCAAACAGCTTGGCTCTATCTGCAAGGCTCTAGCATCCAAAACTAAACTCTCTGTGTTTTCCTTCTCCATGTATTTGCTTCCGTGTGAGAGTCTGTTTTATCCCTACCAAGGGGGTGGGGACTCAACCCTGTATGCCCTAATGACATGGACAATTAAAGCCTTAATCTTGCTTTAAAAAAGTAAAAGTGAAACCTCTGAATCTAATGCAATCTAATATGCCTGAAGGAACAGACCTGTTTACAAACACAATCCAATATCTATTTTTGGAATTCATAAACAATACCAACTGCCACACATATACTGTTTTTCAAAGGAATTGCAGGAGACTTAAACAAGAATGTTCATAGTAGCATGGTTGTGATAGCTTAAAAAAAACTATGAACAAACCAAAATTCTTATCAATAGGAGAACATAAATATAAATAAATGCACAACTGGACCATTATACCATTGAAAATAAATAAACTATGTTTATCAATATGAATCCTCCAAACATAATGTGGAGCAAATAATCAAGCAGGAGGATGTGTGTACTTTGAAAACATTTAAAACATGTGAAACAATCAAATATATTGTTTAGGGATAGATTTATATGTAGTGAAAGTATAAAGGCATGGACTCATCAGTATGGGATTTATTGCACCTCTTAAACTAGATTGGGAATACATTTCTATAAATTACTGTATGCCTGAGATATTTTATATTAATTTATTATTTTGAAAACACAGTGCAGAAACATGTGTAAAGTATGTTCTTATTTATAGTATTTAAAAATAAAAGAATATATATGTAGAAAATTCTGGAAGGATCATCAAAAAGAGAGATGTAGGGCTTTTGGGAAGATGGCAAAGAGTAGGCAGGACTCAACTCTCTCACAAAAACAATGGAAGAAGGGCAGAAAGCTATCTGGGAGAGCTGCTTTGAGGATCTGTAGACTAGGAGAGTGCTGCACATTATCCAGGAGTGAGAGAGAAAGAGAGACAAAGAGGCCAAATGAAAACTGTGAGTTACTTGACACTGGAACTGGGAACGGTACATATTTTTCAACAACAAGGCAAATAACCTTAGTAAAATCACTGGTTCACTGCAGCCAAATGAGAGGGGGAAAATGGTCTTCCTCCCTTGGAGAAAGAGGGGACTGTACTTTTTATGCAGAGAGTGGTTTCTCCTCAGTAAGTTTGGCCAGCTGAGCCCAGTTTGAATCTCAGTTGTAGCCAGACCAACAAGTGGATTTTGCAAGTGACCCATCCATGGAGGAGCTTGAAGGACAAATAATTGTTGGACAGGCAACCAGCAAACTCAGAGAGAGAAGTGTAAGTGTGAGGGGAGATAAGTTGGGAAGAACAGAGTGGAAGAAAATAAAATTTAAAAATAATAAAGATCCCAGCCAGTGCAGAAATGGCCCCAGGGAGAGGGGAGGGCAGATCTTATCAGGCAGGCTGTCACAGCCACCCACTCAGGGAGAGAAAGGAACTACATCATTGAGGGGGGTGGCACTAATACCTCTGGAGAGAAGGAAACCAGGAGAGATAGCCAGCAAACTGTTAGAGATTGCCTGAGGGGATAGAAAGAGGGAAGAGGCAGACAAACTTTCCAAAGCTGACCTAACCTGTGGAGTGGCTGTAGCTCAGTGGATGAATGCCTGCCTCACATCTACTAGAACCCTGGTTCATTCCCTGGCACTGCTTAAGAATAGGGATCCAGAGGGTGATCCTGCAGGTTGTTAGTTATACAGGTGGCACCTAGTGACAATCGGCTTACAGACTGATATTTCCTTTTTTTAGTTTTTTAATCTATTTTATATTTCTTTTTTGTAATTTTTATTTTTTATTTTTTTTACTCTATATTTTATTCTCTAAAACCAGGTACCTTACCTGTGAAGGATGGGCAAGAGGGTGATTGATTGATGTGCACCCTGAAATGGGTCCTAGTGGCCTAAGAGGGAAGCCTGTTTTCCCTGGGTTGTTTTTCATTTTTTGTTTTTTCTCTTTCTTTGTTCCTTTTTTTCCTTTTTCTTCTTTTTTCTCATTAGTTTCTTTATTCCTTTTCTTTCTATCATTTTTCCTCTTCCATTACTTTTCTTTTATTCTACCTTCTCTTGTTTGCGCTTCATTTTTTTCTTCTCATCATCTTTTTTTAAAAATTTATTTATTTATTTATTTTTTTATTGACTTTGTAATAATATTACATTAAAAAAATATATATATATATATGAGGTCCCATTGAGTGTTGCTGGGGGGGGGAGAGGTGGGGTGGGGGTGGTGGGGTTGAATGGGATCTCTTATCATCTTTACAGTCTTTTATATTATTCTGCTTTTTCTAGTTGCATTTGTCTTATTGATTCATATTTTTACTTGACCTTTTTTATTATTCTTATATCTTTGTACTTTTTATGATTTTTCACTCTTATTATTTATTTTTTTCCTGGCTATTTTAGACATCCTTTTCTATCTTCTATTTTTATTATTACTATTTTTCTTTTTCTCTTTTCTAAATTTCCTTTTCTGTGGTCTTAAAATGTTTACAGTGAAATGTAGACAAAGATATAGAATAAGTGGAACCAAGTGTCAAAAAGGAAACTTAACAAAAAATAAAATAAAACCCTAAAGTAGAAAGAGAAGCTAATCATCTGAATAAGCACATTAAGATAAACAGATGCCTAGACACCAACAAAAAATTACCAGTCCAAATACTTGTAAAAAACTGTCGGCTAAGAATTCTGTATCCAGCAAAGCTGGCATTCAAAAATGAGGAAGAGTACAAAATATTCACATATAAACAGAAACTGAGAGTTTGTGAATGAGAAACATGCCCTTCAAGAAATACTAAAGAAATAGGAAGACATGGGCCAGTATAAAGAACAAACTAAAAAACAGGAGAAGATGTAGAATGGGAAAAAACTAATCAAGGATGTACAAATAAATATCATGCATCAACTTAAATGAAGTGAAGGAAGAGATAAAGGATATTAAGACACTGGGGGAACATCCAGAAAAATTGTAAGCATACATAAAAAGATAAAAGATCTGATGGTGATGATGGCACAATGTGAGAAATGAAAAATACACTAGAAGGACAGAACAGCAGAATTGAATGGAGGAAAGAATTAGTGACATTGAAGATAAAACATGTGAAATCACACAGATAGTAGAATAGATAGATAAAAAAGATATAAAAAAAATTAGGATACAGGGAACTGAAGTACAACAAAAAAATGCACAAACTTATGCATTATGGGCATCCCCGAGGGAGCAGAGAAGAGACAGGGGGTAGAAGGAGTATTGGAAAAAATAATGGCTGGAAATTTCCCAAATCTTTTGCAGGACATGGATGAACATGTCCAGGAAGCACAGCATACTTCAAAAGTATAATCACCAGACAACCAGAAGAGTGGCGGTACAATAAGGAGCTTCTAGAGCTAGCTGATGCTACAGTGCAATTAGTAATAACCAAGAGCTATCTAAAGCACCTGCTTGAGGGCTCCAGGAGACAAGAAGACCAGAAGACCTTGTTGCAACATCCTTGAAAAAATGGCAGGAGGAGACTGCCCATCTACAGAGAAGATTCATAAGTAGAGCACTCCATACCATGGAGGCCAGTTCCCATCCTCCATGGGCAGCACAAGCCATCTTGAGAGCTATTCTGTGACTGGAATTGGAAGCTCCACTTCTCAGAAACAGGGAAGAAAGAGACAGTTGTGCACCAACTTGAGCTATTGATTAGTAAGTATAATCATAAGAACAGTTAAAGTTTGAACCTGTAAAAGTCAGAAAGAAGTTTTTAGCCACCATTTTAATTCTGCTCCTGGTATGAGGGGAAGTGGGGCAGACTGAAAATCAGAGTGCTGCTAGGGGCCAGCTTACTTCCATCCAGAATGAACTGAAGCTCTGGCCTAAGCCCCAGCTCTACCTCATGTAGAGAAGAAGTTGGGGAAACCTGTGCCACAATCTCAGGAAAAATACTGGCCATGCCACAGAGGTTGGTGATCATCCTACTCTGATGGTGCAAGCCACCTCAGAAGCTATTCTGTGGCTGGAGTCAGAAGCTCAATTTCACATACAGATGAGGGACAGATGTTTGGCCACTGACCTCAACTATGAATTAGTAAATTTGGCTAGCTAAAGTGTAAACCTAAGAACAGTTAAAGTTTGAATCTGTCCAAGTCAGAGAGAGGCCAGTAGCCCCCATTTTTACTCTGGCTCTGGCATGAGGGGAAGTCAGGCCGACTGAAAATTACAGTGATGGTAGGGACCAGCTTCTTTCACCCAGGTTGGACTGCAATCCTACCCTAGGCCTCAAACCCACCTGTAACAGGGAGTAGACAAGCAGTCCCTGGACCAGCCTCTCCAGGTAACTACAGGTACATTGAGCTGGCACAGACTTAATATTTGGGAGTCTACTGGGGCAACGGCAGTCATTTTGGATCCACAATGCATAGATTGCTGTCCACTCCTGCAGCTCCAGCCCTGCTCCAGGCAGGGGAGAGAGGGATGAGAAGCTTTATCAGCTTCTCTGAGCAATTAGAGTCTAGGCCTCCGTGAGTTGGCTTATTACACAAAGCTGTGGCTATGTCACTACCCTTGGCAAAGGAGAAAGTTAGGAGAAACTTCATAAGTCCCTGAGACAATGAAGGCAACTTGTGCCCCCACAGCTTACAGCACCAACTACATCTTTGGCTGCAACTGCAAAACAAACAAGGGAGAAAGGGAAAGAAAGCCCTAAACTAAAGAGAGAAACTTTACCCAGAATAAATACATCTAGTAAGTCAGATGACAAGACAGCAACAAAAAATTAAAATCCATGCCAAAAAAACAGGAAGATATGACCCAGTTAAAGTAACAAGATAAGACTCCAGATAACATAAACTAATATTGTAAAGTAATCATAGATGCTGAAACAAATCTCCTTAATAAATTCAATGAGATGACTAAAGAGATTAAGGATATTAAGAAGACATTGGGAAGATGGCATCAGAAGCGGCTGAGTAGGGTCAGAGTCCTGCAGGACCAGGCTGTTTTGGGGGCTTGCAGGGCAGGAGGTGTCTGGACATCAATTTGGTGAGACAGACAGAAGAGATTCTTGAAAGAGGTAGAATTTTGGGTCTCTTACACAGAGGTCAGAAGTTGTGGATGGGACCCTCACCTCTAGGGCTGATGGCCTGACAATGGTGATCCCTGAAATCTTTGTTGTGCTGCAGTGTTCCCAAACACTGAGCAGGCTGTTTCTGGGACTTGCAGGGCAGGAGGTGTCTGGATGTCAATTTGATGAAACAGTGACAGAAGAGATTCTTGTGAGAGGTAAGATTTTGGGTCTCTTACACAGAGGTCAGAAGTTGTGGGCAGGGCCCCACCCCCTAGGGCTGGCAGCCTGGCCATGGCAATCCCTGAAATCTTTGTTGTGTTGGGGTATTCCCAAACCCCATGTTTACAAGATGCATGGTTCCCAGGTCTGTATCCCCTAAACCCTGGTAGCCCACGCTCCAGAGACTCACATATCTTGAGTCTGCAATATCACGGACTTCCCATTCCCAAATCCACTGTGCCCTGAGGTCCGTCTGAGGTCCTTCAGTACCCAAGCCCTCCGCATTTTTTGTTTTTTTTCTCCATGAGCTTGGAGGAATGTACCAGCTGACTTGGGGAGAGTCTGGGAAGAAAGGAGAGGTGAAACTGCTGAGAAAGCCCAATTTACCTAAACATCCTGGAATAGGAAACTTGGTCTGGGAGAAGGTGGAGTCAGAAAATCAATTAGACCTCCCCTAGCACACCTAAGGAGGAGGGACTGTAGGACGTACTATCCAAGGTTCCAATAGCATATTTGGGGTTTCTGGTGAGGTGTAGGTGCTCTCACACTGGAAATAAAGAGTCATAGTCTTCTGTGTTGAGTTGGTTCAACAAGGACCTACTTGAATCTCCTACTGGACCCCTCATGCAGCTTTCCTGCTGCCCTGGGAGAGAGAGAAGTGAGGAAGGGAGAAAGGGGAAATGTCAGATCCCTAAGTGTTTTATTTAACTGAAAAGAGAATTCTTAGCTTGAAACTTTGGCTCTTTTATTTGTGTCGTGGTTGCTACTGTTGCATTGTCTCCTGGTCTTTTCTCCCATTTTATCCCCCAAGGTTCTTTTTCATTTATTTAGGGTTTTTTTTTCACTTTTTCTTCCTTGTTTCTCCCTGCCTTTTCTTGGCACCCCCTTTTTAATATTTTTCCCCTCTTTTTCTTCTTTTTTTATTTTATTTTCTTTATGTAATAGGTGCTGCAGGGACCGCTTCACATTTGCTGTGTTTCTGCATCCACCATTTCCTCTTTTCTGTGTGTATTGATTTTGGCCACCTACACTATCCCCTTTCCCCCACATCTTTCTATCCTCCATCATCTACTGTTTCTCTTACATTCCACCTCCCTTTCTTTGGCCCTCAAATTGTCTGACGTTATATTTCTAATACCTTTGTTCTGTTTTCTGTCTTTTATCCACTCTTGATATTATTGTCTTTCTTTACTCTTTCCCTCTCTCATGAAAACACTGACCTTTTAATTAATACTATATTCCTCCCCATATTCAGTTGACTGTCTCATTATAAGTACTCTACTTACTGCTATAATTCTACACAAGTTACATGAGCCTAATATCATTCTCCGAGATCTCACATTGTTGCTCTTTTAATGTTTATTACCAATACTACTTTATACATTTTCTTTTCTTACACATTTTGCTTTCCCTTGCACAAACATTTTCCTTTAAAGTGAACTTAGCCAGCAACAAGAAAACAGAGTAAAAAGAACAAAGTGACAAAGAGAAGACATAACACTTACACATGAACAACAACTAATTAATCCCCAAGACTAGACAAAGAAACTAAGGAACTGACTGAACCTGTCAAGATAAAATGATGACCAGACAGCAACAAAAAGCTACAAACCAAAACAATAATCAGGAAAACATGACCCAATCCAATGAACAAACTAAAAACCAGGAAGAGGAGCAGAACATTGGACAAGTAATTAAAGATCTCAAAACATTTATTAGAGACCAACTTAATGAAGTAAAGGAAGAGAATAACAATATGAAGAAAACACTTGGAGAGAATACAGAAGAAATTGCAGTCATACACAAAAAGATAACAGATATGATGGTGATGAACACCACAGTTCAAGAAATTAAAAATACACTCTCAGCAAATAGCAGCAGATTAGAAGAGGCAGAGGAGAGAACTCATGAGGAGGAAGACAGTACATCTGAAATCAAACAGATAGTAGGACTTATCAATACAAAAGATAGAAAAAATCCAGCTGGGACTTAGGTACTTGAATGACAATGAAAAATGTACAAACATATGTATTACAGGCATCCCAGAAGGAGAAGAGAAGGGAAAGGGGACAGACGGGGTGGGGAGGAAATAATGGTTGAAAACTTCCCAAACTTATTGAGGGAGATGGATGTACATGTCCAGGAAGCACAACACACCCCAAACACCATAAATGCCAACAGGCCTACCCCAAGATTTATACTTGTCAAATTATCCAATGCTCAAGACAAAGAGAAAATTCTAAAAGCAGCAAGAGAAAAGAGAACCATCACATACAAGGGAGGGTCCATAAGATTAAGTGCTGATTTCTCATCTGAATCCTTGCAGGCAAGAAGGCAGTGGTATGATATAGTCAAAGTACTAAAAGAAAAAAGTTTCCAACCAAGAATACTCTACCCAGCTAAGTTAGCATTCAAAAATGATGGAGAGTTCAAAATATTCACAGATAAACAGAATTTAAAAGAGTATGCCAACAAGAACCCTGCCCTTTAAGAAATAATAAAGGGAGAGCTGCAGGAAGAAAGAAAAAAACAAGAGAGGTAGAGTTGAAGGAGTGTGTAAGAGCAACAAAAAAAAAGACACAAAGAGAAGGGAAAAAAAAGAAAATATGAGAAACACAAGTCAAAAGAAAATATGGATAACATCAATAATTCCTTGAAAATAATAACACTGAATGTCAATGGATTAAACTCACCAGTCAAAAGATTCAGACTGGAAGCTTGGATAAGGAAATATGACCCATCTATATTCTGTCTACAAGAAACACATGTTAGACCCAGGGACTCAAGGAGGATGGAAAACAATCTTAAAAGCAAACAATAACCAAAAAAAAAAAAGCAGGAGTGGCTATATTAATATCAGACAAAATAGAATTTAAATGCAAAACAATTGTGAGAGACAAAGAAGGACACAACATTTTAGTGAAAGGGACAATCTGTCAAGAAGATTGAACGATCATAAATATTTATGCACCTAACAAGGGTGCCTCTAAATACGTGAGGCAAACGCTGGAAAAACTAAGGGAAAAAATAGATGCATCTACAATTAGAGTGGGAGATTTTAATACACAACTATCAACTCTGGACAGAACATCTCAAAAGAGAATCACTAAAGAAATAAAACATTTGAACAGTATATTAGAGGAGCTGGATCTAATAGACATATATAGATCATTACAAACAAACACAGCAGGATATACATTTTTCTCAAGCTCACATGGAACATTCTCGAAGATAGACCATATGCTAGGCCACAAAGAAAGACTTAATGAATTCAGAAAGATCAAAATCATACAAAACAATATCTCTGACCACAGTGGAGTGAAGCTGGAAATTTTCAAGGGACAGAGGCCCAGATTTAACACCACGATTTGGAAATTAAACAGCACACGCTTAGAAAAACAGTGGGTCAAGAGGAAATCTCAAAAGAAATCAAAGACTACCTTGAAACAAATGATAATGATAACACAACATACCAAAATTTATGGGATGCAGCAAAAGCAGTACTGAGAGGGAAATTTATAACCATAAATTCATATATCAAAAAAGAAGAAAGAGCAAAAATTGAAGAACTAACTGCACTTTTGAAGGAATTAGAAAAACAACAACAAAGTAACCCAACAGGAAGAAGAAGGAAGGAAATAACAAAGATAAGAGCAGAACTAAATGAAATAGAAAATAAGAAAGCAGTTGAAAAGATAAACAAGACCAAGAGCTGGTTTTTTGAAAAGATCAAAAAAATTGAAAAACCTTTAGCGAGACTAACAAAAAAAAAAAGAGAAAAGATGCAAATACACAAAATAAGAAATGAGAAAGGCGATATCACCACTGACCCCACAGAAATAAAGACTATCATAAGAGGATACTTTGAAAAACTATATTCCAACAAAAATGACAATTTAGAGGAAATGGACAAATTCCTAGAAACACATAAGTAGCCCATATTGACGAAAGAAGAAATTGATGATCTTAACAAACCAATCACAAACAAAGAGATAGAATCAGTCATTAAAAATCTCCCAACTAAGAAGAGCCCAGGGCCAGACGGCTTCACAGGTGAATTCTACAAAACATTCTGGAAAGAACTAACACCAATCCTGCTGAAACTATTCCAAAAAATTGAAACAGAAAGAACATTGCCAAACTCCTATGATGCCAACATTACCCTAGTACCAAAGCCAAATAAAGACACCACAAGAAAGGAAAATTACAGACCAATTTCTCTAATGAACCTAGACACAAAAATACTTAACAAAATACTTGCTAATCGTATTCAACAACACATTAAACGAATTATACACCATGACCAAGTGGGATTCATTCCAGGTATGCAAGGATGGTTCAACATAAGAAAATCAAACACTGTAATACATCATATAAACAGATTAAAGGAAAAAAATCACATGATTATATCTATAGATGCAGAAAAATCATTTGACAAAATACAGCACCCCTTCTTGATAAAAACACTCCAAAAGATCGGAATACAAGGAAACTTTTTGAACATGATAAAGAGTATATATGAAAAACCTACAGCCAACATTGTTTACAATGGAGAAATCCTAAAATCCTTCCCTCTAAAATCAGGAACAAGACAAGGATGCCCTTTGTCTCCACTCCTATTTAACATTGTATTAGAAGTACTTGCTCGAGTACTGAGGCAAGAACCAGATATAAAAGGCATTGAAATTGGAAAGGAAGAAGTCAAAATTTCATTATTTGCAGATGACATGATCCTATACATAGAAAAACCTGAGAAATCTACAACAAAGCTTCTAGAACTCATAAATGAGTTCACTAAAGTTGCAGGTTATAAGATCAATGCGCAAAAATCAGTAGCATTTCTGTACACCAATAATGAGCAAGATCAGGAGGAAATCAAGAAACAAATACCATTTACAATAGTCAATAAAAAAATCAAATATTTAGGAATAAATTTAACTAAAGAGGTAAAAAACTTATACACTGAGAACTATACAAGACTCTTCAAGGAAATCAAAGAAGACCTAAATAAATGGAAGAATATTCCTTGTTCATGGCTAGGAAGACTGAATATTATTAAGATGTCTATCCTACCAAAACTGATCTGCACATTCAATGCAATCCCAATAAAAATCAACACAGCCTTCTTTAAGGAACTAGAAAAACTAACTATGAAATTTATTTGGAAAGGAAAGAGGCCCCGAATAGCCAAAGACATATTGAAAAAGAAAAACGAAATTGGAGGAATCACACTTCATGACTTCAAAACATACTACAAAGTTACAGTAGTGAAAACAGCATGGTATTGGCATAAGGAGAGACACAGAGACCAATGGAATCGAATTGAAAGTTCTGGTATAGAACCTCATATATATAGCCGTATAATATTTGATAAAGCCACCAAACCCTCTAAACTGGGAGAGAATGGCCTCTTCAACAAATGGTGCCTGGAGAACTGGATATCCATATGTAGAAGAATGAAAGAGGATTACCATCTCACACCTTATACAAAGATCAACTCAAGATGGATCAAAGACCTAAATATAAGAGCCAAGACCATAAATATCTTGGAAAGCAGTGTAGGGAAACATCTACAGGACCTTGTAATAGGAAATGGCTTCATGAATATCACACCAAAAGCACGAGCAGTAAAAGAACAAATAGATAAATGGGACTTCCTCAAAATTAAAGCCTTCTGCACCTCAAAGAAGTTTGTCAAGAAAGTAAAAAGGGAACCCACACAATGGGAGAAAATATTTGGCAACCATATATCTGATAAGAGACTTATAACTTGCATATATAAAGAACTCATATATCTTGAAAATAAAAAGATAAACAATCCATTGAAAAAATGGGAAAAATTTAAACAGACACTTCTCCAAAGAAGAAATACAAATGGCTAAAAAGCACAAGAAAAAATGCTCCAAATCTCTATCTATCAGGGAAATGCAAATCAAAACTACAATGAGATACCATCTTACTCCCATAAGACTGACAGCTATGAAAAAAACAGAAGAATACAAATGCTGGAGAGGCTGTGAAGAAAGGGGAACACTCATCCACTGCTGGTTGTGGGAATGCAGAAGGATCCAAACATTATGGAGGACAGTTTGGCGGTTTCTCAAAAAACTAACCATAGATTTGTCATATGACCCAGCAATATCCCTGCTGAGTATATACCCATCAGAACTGAAAACAAGGACACAAACTGATATATGTACACCAATGTTCATAGCAGCATTGTTCACTATCGCCAAAAGTTGGAATCAATCCAAATGCCAATCAACAGACGAGTGGATCAATAAAATGTGGTATATACACACAATGCAATACTACTCGGCTGTAAGAACAAACACACTACAAACACACGTGATAACATGGATGAATCTTGAGAACCTTATGTTGAGTGAAGCAACCCAGGCATTGAAGGACAAATACTACATGACCTCAATGATATGAAATAAGCAACCTGCCTCAGAGAGCTAGAGACTGGAAAATAGGCTTAGAGGAAATCAGGGGGAGGAGGAATGATGTGAGCCGTCGTCTGCAGGGGTGGAATCTATGATGAGCTGGCGGTAAGTATGAGCACAAAGAAGGGATAAAATGGGGGCAAGGGATTGCCTTTGGGTGGGGCTTTGTGGGTTTGATGGGGGCTGGGAATGGGCGGAGGGGTAATATTGCCCACAAATTTGGGGGGAGGGAGGGACAACATATGAACATAGGAGAGTGTCAGGTGTTGATTGAGAGTAAAATGCTGAGAAAATCGTATCAAAATATAATTAGGAGGGTTACCTGTTTAGGATGCTCAGAGGGGATGGTCTGATGCGGGACGGACTCCTGGGGAATGACTGAAGGCTCTTTTTGCCAAGGTGGGTTGTACCATTGGGTAGAGATCCAGGAAGTGAGAGTTGGGGTGGACCCACATCCTGGGGAGGACTAATGCCATCAAATAGAGAGAACTGTATCTCTCCAGAGAAAGGGTGGCTCCCAGGGCAATAGGGCAGTTGAGAAAGTCATGCCGTGAACACTGCTGTAAGTATCTCTGGACCTGGCTTCTCAGGAAATGGAGATTGGCTGTCGCTGTGGGCCCCAAGGGGAGGGGAAAATGGATGTGGAATGGATGGAACGAAGGTAAATGTGGGGGCAAGAGAGGAGTTTCGCGAGAGTACACGAGGATGAATATAAAACATGTAATAGTACACCAAAAACATATAGGGGATGACAGACTAATAATGTAAACCATAATGTAAAACATAGGATAACTAAAAAATTTAGAAAACTGTATATCCTAAAGTATGGACCACATTATAAGCACAGATATCACCTTGTTTGAAAGCTATTGTTTCGGAGTCTGTACATCAGTTTCAAGAAATATGATATGAATAAGTAAAAAGATTATTGCTGTTTAAGAGAAAAGGTTTTATGGTGGATCTGTGGGAGTACTGTATATTGTATATATGAATTACTGTGATCTAGGACTCTTGTGAAGAGAAGCTCAATAATTAGAAAAAAAGGAAAGAAAAAGATAGGATGTAGAAATTTTTCCAAATCAATATGTACTCTAGATCTAACCTTTAAACTCATCGCTATATTCCATTTTACTAGTAAGGGAAACTGACTTTATATTGGGATTCACTTTACAGGAAGTTTTGGATCACAGAGTGGTTCAACAATGGCGGAGGAGGAATACTGATATGGGATGTTATTGACAGGCTATATATGGTTGACAGGGAGTTATACAGGGCATATGTCCAGGGTGCATGGTAATGTATGGATATACTCATAGTGGAAACAATTAAAAACAACAGCTGGGGGGTACTGGGTTCCTGGCAGGGGGTGCTCTGTCGTGGTCCCTAAGGGAGCAGTGGCAGTCCCCCAGGTGCAACGGTAAGAACCAGGAAGGAATGAGGGTCCAACAGTGGGCTCCTGATACTAATGGCTATGCTTGTGAGCCTATACACCTGCAATAAGAACAAGGCCTAGAGCAGCATTATGCCTGGGAGTTTCCTCCTGACAGCCTTCATGTTACTCAAATGTGGCCAGTCTCGAAACCAAACTCAGCATGTAGATGCAGTGCATTCCCCCCAGCGTGGGACATGACACTGTGGATGAGCCTCCCTGGCACGAGGGATCACTACCAAACACCAGCTGAAGATGCAACAAGAAAATGACGTTGGATTAAAGGTTCAATGCGGATCAGGAGAATATCCCTGTCTACATATAATAACATGACTTCAAAATGCTGTTTGACCTAATGTAAGGGGGAAATGGAAAGGAGAAATGAGTTTATATGGCTACGAGTCTCTAAAAAAGAGTCTGGAGGTTGTCAGAAGGATTGCCCTTATGCACACCTGAGCAGAGTCTGAGAGACAGATAAAGTAGATACAACCCCAGGTATTGCTTCTTGTGAGGGATAAAGAGACCCACGGGTTCTATGGTCATGGCAGATGGGGTTCACTGCCATATCAGATGGCCCTTCTTTGGAGCTGGTGTTTCTGCGTGATGGAACTGGACTCAGATGGGATCTCTTTTCACAAGACTTTCATGCTACTTTACTGGAATTGTAGTTGGTGCTGGGGTTTAAGATATATTTAGGGGATTTGAATCTCTGGACTGACAATATGATAGCCAGGCCCTGAGCCTCAACAGACTTCAGCTCCTACACTCTGATTTATTGGACTTACCCCACTCAGCTAACATGGAGTTGAAGAAGGTCAACCACCACACCATGGAGCCTAGAGTGCCTACAACTGAAAGCAGGAGAATTGCATCCAGTATCCATGTGGAATCTAAGCCCCCACTTGACATAGATGTGCAATGGATACAACCAATCCAATATCTGCAGAGAAAATGTGGCATTGGTGTGGGAAGGGTGGCCATGGTGACTGCTGGGTGTGGGGAATGGGAGGAAGTGATGAGATGGGGAGAGGTGTTTTCAGGACGTGGAGATGTCCTGGGTGGTGCTTCATGGACAACTACGGGACATTGTAGATCCCCCCAGGGCCCACTGGATGGAACGTGGGAGAGTGTGGGCTATGATATGGACCATTGACTATGGGGTGCAACGATGCTCAGAGATGTACTTACCAGGTGCAATGGATGTGTCACGATGATGGGAGAGAGTGTTGCTGTGGGGGGAGTGGGGGGTGGTGGCGGTGGAGTTGAATGGGCCCTCATATTTTTTAATGTAATATTTAAAAATATATAAATAAAAGTAAGTTGCATTTACAAAATAAGAGCAGAACTAAATGAAATACAAAATAAGAAAGCACTTGAAAAGATAATCAAAACCAAAAGCTGATTTTTTAGAAGATCAATAAAATTGACAAACCCTTAGCTAGGTTAACAAAGAAAAAGAGAGAGAAGATGCAAATATGCAAAATAAGAAATGAGAAAGGAGATATCACCAATGATCCCACAGAAATAAAGACTATCAAAAGAGGATACTTTGAAAAACAATATACCCACATGAATGACAATTTAGAAAAAAATGGACAAATTCCTAGAAACACAGAAGCAGCCTCTATTGAGGAAAGAAGAAATTGAGTATCTCAACAAACCAATCACAAGTAAAGAGATAGAATCAGTCATTAAAAACCTCCCAACCAAGAGGATCCCAGGGCCAGATGGCTTCACAGGTGAATTCTACAAAACATTCCAGAAAGAACCGACACCAGTCTTGCTTAAAATCTTCCAAAAAATTGAAACAGAAGGAATATTGCCTAACTCATTCTATGATGCCAACATAACCCTAGTACCAAAGTCAAACAAGGACACCGCAGGAAAGGTAAATTACAGACCAATTTCTTTAATGAACCTAGATGCAAAAGTCCTCAACAAAATACTGCTAACCATATTCAACAATACATTAAATGAATTATAAACCATGACCAAGTGGGATTCATTCCGGGTATGCAAGGATGTTTCAACATAAGGAAATCAATTAATGTAATACACCATATAAACAGATTGAAGGAAAAAATCACATGATCATATCAATAGATGCAGAAAAAGTATTTGACAAAATACATCACCCTTTCATGATAAAAACACTGTAAAAGATTGGAATACAAGAAAATTTACTGAACACGATAAAGGTTATATATGAAAAACCCATAGCCAAAATCGTTTACGATGGTGAACTCCTAAAAGTTTTCCCTCTACAATCAGGAACAAGACAAGGATGCCCACTATCATCTCTTCTATTTAACACTGACTTAGAAGTACTTGCTCGAGCACTGAGGCAAGAGCCAGATATAAAATGAATCCAAATTGGAAAGGAAGAAATCAAAATTTCATTATTTTCAGATGACATGATCCTATACATAGAAAACCCTGAGAAGTCTTCAAGAAAGCTTCTAGAATTCATAAATGAGTTCAGTAGAGTAGCAGGTTATAAGATCAATGCACAAAAATCAGTAGCATTTCTGTACACTAATAATGAGCAATCTGAGGAGGAAATTTACAATAGTAAATAAAAAAATCAAATACCTAGGAATAAATTTAACTGAAGATGTAAAAAATTTATACACAGAGAAATACACAACACTGTTCAAGGAAATCAAAGAAGACCTAAATAAATGGAAGAATATTCCCTGTTAATGGATAGGAAGACTAAATATTATGAAGATATCTATCCTACCAAAACTGATCTACACATTCAATGCAATCTCAATAAAAATCAACATAGCATTCTTTAAGAAACTAGAAAAACTAGCTACGAAATTTATTTGGAAGGGAAAGAGGCCCCGAATAGCCAAAGACTTATTGAAAAAGAAAAAATGAAATTGGAGGAATCACATTACCTGACTTCAAAACATACTACAAAGCTACAGTAGAGAAAACAGCATGGTATTCGCACAAGGAGAGACACACAGACCAATGGAACTGAGTTGAGAGTTCTGATATAGATTTTCATATATATAGGGCTATAATATTTGATAAGCCACCAAACCCTCTGAACTGGGAGAGTATCGCCTATTCAACAAATGGTGCCTGGAGAACTGGATATCCCTATGTAAAAGAATGAAAGTGGATAACCAACTCACACCTTATACAAAAATCAACTCAAGATGGATCAAAGACCTAAATATAAGAGCCAAGACCATAAAGACTTTGGAAAGCAGGGTAGGGAAGCATCTACAGGACCTTGTAATAGGAAGTGGCTTCATGAACTTCTCACCAAAAGCATGAGCAGCAAAAGAACAAATAGATAAATGGATCTTCCTCAAAATTAAAGCCTTCTGCACCTCAAAGGAGTTTGTCAAGAAATTGAAAAGAGAGCCTACACAATGGGAGAAAATATTTGATAACCATATATCTGATAGGAGACTTATAACCTGCATATACAAAGAACTCCGATATCTTGAAAATAAAAAGATAAACAACCCATTGAAAAAATGGGAAAAAGATTTAAACAGACACTTCTCCAAAGAAGAAATACAAATGGCTAAAAAGCACATGAAAAAATGCTCCAAATTTCTAACTATTAAGGAAATGCAAATCAAAACTATCATGAGATAACATCCTACTCCCATCAGATTGGCAGCTATGAATAAAACAGAAGACTACAAATGCTGGAGAGGATGTGGAGGAATGGGAACACTCATCCACTGCTGGTGGGAATGCAGAAGGATCCAGCCATTCTGGAGGACAGTCTACTGGTTTCTCAAAAAAACTAGCTATAGATTTGCCATATGACCCAGCAATTCCACTGCTGGGTATATACCCAGTAGAACTGAAAGCAAGGACAAAAAACGATATATGCACACCAATATTCATAGCAGCATTGTTCACCATTGCCAAAAGTTGGAATCAACCCAAATGCCCATCAACAGATGAATGGATAAATAAAATGTGGTATATACATACAATGGAATACTACTCAACTTTAAGAACGAATACACTACAAACACACGTGATAACATGGATTAATCTTGGGAACCTTAAGTTGAGTGAAGCAATCCAGGCATTGAAGGGCAAATACTACATGACTTCAATGATATGAAATAAGTAAACCAAGCTGCCTCATAGAGCTAGAGACTGGATGATAGGCTTAAGGGAAATTGGGGGTAGTGGAAGGATGTAAGCTGACACCTACATGGGTGAAATCTATGATAAGCTGGAGATAAGTATTTGTACAAGGAAGGGATAAAATGGGGGCATAGAGTTACCTTTGGGTGGGACTTTGTGAGCTTGAGAGGGGCTAGGGATGGGAGGATGGGTAATATTGCCCAAGAAATTGGGTGGAGGGTGGGCAAACATATGAACATAGGAGATTGTCAGGTATTTGGTTGAGAGTATAATGTTAAGAAAACTTTTCCAAAAGTATAATAAGGAAGGTTACCTCTTTAAAATGCTTAAAGGGGATAATCTGACACAGGACAGGCTCCCAGGGAGGGTGTGAATGCTTATTTTGCCGTAATGGGTTATATCATTGGATAGAAACCCATATAATGAGAGTGAATATGTACCCACATCCTGGGGAGGACTGATGTTCTCAAATAGAGGGAATTGTATCTCTCGAGAGAAATGGTAGCTCCCAATGCATTAGGGCAGTTGAGCATGTCAACCCCTCAACACTGTTGCAAGTATCTCTGAATATGGCCCTTCAAGCAATGAAGATTGATTATCACTGTGGGCCCTAAGGGGAGCGGGAAAGAGGTATTGAATAGATGGAATCAATGTAACTATGTGGGCAATAGAAGAGCTCCATAAGGTTACGCAAGGATGGATATAAGACATGTTAAATTACACCAAAAATATATAAAGGCTGATAGGCTAAAATGTAAATCATAGTGTAAAACATAAGATAACTAAAAATTTAGAAAATTGTGTAGTCTAAAATATAAACCACAATGTAAATCCAAATTGATCCTGTTTGAAAGCTATTGTCTCAATATCTGTACATCAGTTTCAGTAAATATACTATGAATACATAAAAAGATTATTGCTGTGGAAAGGAAAAGGGTTTTATGTTGGATTTGTGGGAGTACTGTATATTATATGTATGAATTACTGTGATCTAAAACTTTTGTGAAGATAAACTTAATAATTAGGGGAAAATAAGAAAAAGAAAGAATGTAGACAATGAGGAAAAGATGGAAGAATTTGCCTTGCCAATTTGCATACAGGGCAACACTTATTGCAGTAATGGAAGGCAACATATCAAAAACAAAGCTTTTGCATTTTTAAATTTTTTGATACCCCCATTTATTTTTACCTTAATTTTTCTAAATTAATATGTATTCTATATCTAATCTTTAAACTCATCACTATATTCCATTTTACTATTAATGCAACCTGGCAATATATTGGGCTTCATTTTTGAAGAAGTTTTGGATCACAGAGAAGTTCAACAATGGCAGGGGAGGAATACTGGTGTGGGATGTTATTGACAGGTGACACACGCTGGTAGGGAGTTCTCCGGGGCATATATCTAGGATACATAAAAATGTTTGGATATTTTCATAGTGTTTACATTTAAAAACAACAACTGAGGGAGTGCTGAGTTCCTAGCCAGGGGAGCTCTATCACAGTTCCTAAAGGAACAGCAACAATCCCCCACGTCCAATGGCAAAGACCAAAAAAGAAGGAAGGTCCAACAATGAGCCCTTGATACTAATGAGTATGCTTGTAAGCCTGTGCACCTGAAATAAGAACAAGGCCTAGAGCTACAGGGTGCCTAAGAGTTACCTCCTGAGAGCCTCTGTGTTGCTCAAATGTGGCCAGTCTGGAAGCCAAACTCAGCATGTAAATGTGTTGCCTTCCCCCCAGTGTGGGACATGACTTCCAGGGATGAGCCTCCCTGACATTGAGGGATTACTACCAAGCACCAGCTGATGATGTAACTAGAAAATGACCTTGAATAAAAGGGTCAACTCAGGCCAGCAGAATATCTCAGTCTATATATAATACCAGGAGTTAAAATTGCTTTTTGACCAGAATAAAAGGGGTAAATGGAAAGGACAAATGAGTTTATATGGCTATGATTCTCCAAAAAGAGCCAGGAGATTATCAGAGGGGTTGCCCTTATGCATACCTGAGCAGAGTCCCAAAGACAGATAAAGTAGATACAACTCTAGGTATTGGTTCTTCTAAGGGATACAGAGACCCACAGGTTCTATGGTCATGGCAGATGGAGTTCAGTGCCATGTCAGTTGGCCCTACTTTGGAGTTTGTGTTTCTGTGTGATGGAACTGGACTCAGATGTGATCTTTCCCCACCAGCCTCTCCTGTTACTTTTACCAGAACTGCAGTTGGTGCTGGGGTTTAATGAATACCAAGGGGACCTGAATCTCTGGACTGACCATGTGATAGCCAGGTCCTGAGCCTCAACAGACTTGCAACCCCTACACTCTGGTTTATTGGACTTACCCCACTCATCTAACATGGAGGTGAAGAAGGTCAACCACCACACCAGGGAGCCAAGAGTGCCTACAACTGAAAGCAGGAGAATTGCATCCAGCATCCATGTGGAATCTAAGCCCCCTTGATAGAGATGTGGAGAGGACACAACCATTATAAGGTCCACAGGATGGAGGAATAGATTATGGATTAGGGCGAACTTACTGATATTCTATTCATGAACTATTATGATTAGTAATCAAAGAAAAAGTGGCATTGATGTGGAAAAAGTGGCCATGGTGGCTGCTGAGGGTAGGGAGTGGGAGGAAGAGATGTGATGTGGGGGCGTTTTTGGGACTTGGAATTGTTCTGGGTGGTGCTGCAGGGACAGTTACCAGACATTGTATGTCTTCCCATGGCCCACTGGGTGGACTGTGGGAGAGTGTGGGCTATGGTGTGGACCATTGACCATGAGGTGCAGCGGTGCTCAGAGATGTATTCACCAAATGCAATGAATGTCTCATGATGATGGAGGAGGTTGTTGTTATGGGTGGAGGAGTGGGGTGAGGGGGTGGGGAACCTCATATTTTTTTAATGTAACATCAAAAAAATAAAGAAAAGAAAAAAAAGAACAGATAGGAGAGAGAAGTTTGGAAGACAGTCAGAAATGAAGATTATATCAGTAAAAGTAACTAAAAGTATAAAAAGAGTGGTGAAAATAAGATATGACAGTTAAAACCCAAAGGTAAAAATGGCTGAAGAACTATATTTTCAGTAATAACATTGAATGTTAATGGATTAAACTCCCCAAACAAAAGACAGAGACTGGGAGAAGGATAAGAAAAGATGAGCCATTTCTCTAGTTACAGCAGACTCACATTAGACCCAAGAATACAAATAGTTTGAAAGTGAAAGGCTGAAAAATGATATTCCCACCATGCCGTAACAACAACAACAACAACAAAAAGCTGGAGTAGCTATACTATTGTATTAGTCATCCAAAGCCGTGCTGATGCAAAATACCAGATTTCTGGTATAAAGAGTATTTATTTGGCATAGACGCTTACATTTACCAGGCCATAAAGCCTAAGTTACTTCCCTCACCAAAGTCTGTTGCCACATGTTGGAGCAAGAGTTCAGGCTTCCTCTTAAGGCTCCATGGTCCCAGCTTTTTCCAATATCAGCTGTAGGCTGAGAGAAATCTTGTCTCTTTCCTGGGGCTCATTTCTCTGTTTGCTCAGCTGTTCTGCTCTCTCCACAAGGCCAGGTATAAATGATCAGGTCTCTGCCTGATAGTTTCCTAGGGCCTCTGCCATGTCTAATGGAGCCTACTCTCTTTCCTCCTGTAGCTGCTTCTTGTGTATTTAATTCCTGGGGATCCAGCATTAAAACTCCAACTCCCTGCTCTGCCCTATCATTTTCTCCATTAGTCCCCATCTACCAAGGGGGCAGGGACTCAATGTCCTATTGATGTAGCCCAATCAAAGCCCTTATCATAATTTAATCACACCCAGAGGAATAGACCAGTTTACAAACATAATCCCATATCTATTTTTGGAATTCATAAGCAATATCAAACTGCTACACTTATATTGGATGAAATATCAAACTGCTACACTTATATTGGATGAAATAGTTTTTAACAGCAAAGCTATTAGAGAAAAGGAAGGATATTATATATTATTAAAAGGGGCAAATCACCAGGAAGAAATAACAATCATAAATGTGTATGCACCTTACCAGGAGGCCCAAATTATATGAGGCAAACACTGGAAAACTGAGGGGAGAAATAAATGCCTCCATAATAATAGTTGGAGACTTCAGTTCACTATTCTCATCATCGGATAGATCATCTGGGCAGAGTACTAAGAAACAGAGCCTGAATAATATTATAAATGGACTAAACCTAATAGGCACTTGCAGAACATTATACCCCAAAACAGCAAGCTATACATTCTTCTCAAGTGCTCATGGACCTTACTCCAGGATAGACCATATTTTGGGTCACAAAGCAGATCTCAATAAATATAACAAAATCAAAATTATACAAAGTACTTTCTCTGGTCATAATGGAATAAAGTTGGAAATCAACAAGAAGGATAAAAAGGCAAAGTTAGCAAATATACAGAGATTAAACAACACACTTAAATACAAGTGGGTCAAAGTACAAAATGTGAGAGTAATCAGTAAGTATTTCAAGCTGAACAAAAATGAGAATACAACATAACAGAACATACAGGATGCAGTGAACACAGTGCTAGAATGAAATTTATAGCCCTGAAGGCTAACATTAAAAAAGAAGAAAGAGGTAAAATCAGTGACCTAATTACAAGGATGGAGAAGCAAGAATAAAACAGTAAACTATTCCTGAGTAGCAGAAAGGAATGAAATAACAAAGATCAGAGCAGAAATAAATGAAATTAAGAACAAAAAACAATAGAATTAACAAAATCGAAATTTGGTTCTTAGAGAAGATTAACAAAATTGACAAACCCTTTGCTACACCGATGAAGAAAAAAAGAGAGGAGATGCAAATAAATAGTCCGAAATGAATATGGTGACATTACTATTGACCCCGCAGAAATAAAACATCATAAGAGAATATTGTGAACATCTGTATGCATAATACACCACATTAATAAATTAAAGGGGAAAAATCAAATGATCATCTTAATTGATATAGAAAAGGCATTTGACAAAAAGGCATTCTACATTCTTTCTTGATAAAAACACTAAAAAAGATAGGAATTAAAAGACACTTTCTCAACATGAGAAAGGGCATATATGAAAATACCACAGTTAACATTATAGTTAATGGTGAAAGAGTGAAAGCTTTCCAGTTGAGATCAGGACCAAAACAAGGATACCCAGTTTTTCTTGTTTTAAAGATTTATTTTTTAATTTTTCTTCCCTTTCCTCCCCCCGCCCCCAATTGTCTGCACTCTGTGTCCATTCACTGTGTGTTCTTCTGTGTCCATTTGTATTCTTGTCAGCAGCACTGGGAATCCACGTCTCTTTTTGTTGTGTCAGCTCTCCATGTGTGTGGCGCCACTCCTGGTCAGGCTGCACTTTTTTCATACTGGGCAGCTCTCCTTACTGGGTGCACTCCTTGCACGTGGGGCTCCCCTATGTGGGGGTCACCCCTGCATTATCATGGCACTCCTTGCATGCATCAGCACTGCGTGTGGTGTGGGCCAGCTCATCATACACGTCAGGAGGCCCTGGTTTTGAACCCTGGACCTCCCATGTGGTAGGCAGACGCTCTATCAGTTGAGGTAAATCCACTTCCCAATACCCACTTTTAATACTGTTGTTCAATATAGCCCAAGAGGTTCTATCTAGAGCAATCAAGCAAGAAAAACAAATAAAAAACATTCAAACTGGAATGGAAGAAGTAAAACCTTCACTATTTGCAGATGGTATGATTCTGTATCAAGAAAGTCCTGGAAAACTACAATGAAATTATTAGAGCTAAAAAACAAGTCATCAGAGTGGCAGTATAGAAGATTAATATGCAAAAAATCACACACTAGTAATGAGTGATCTGAGGAGAAAGTTAATATGTCACTATATGGGTTACAGATTCAATGCTATCCTGATAAAATGCTACCAGTCTTTTTAAGAAAAAGAGAAAACACAATTATCAAATTTATTTGGTAGGGTCAAGAGACCCAAACAGCCAGAAACATCTTAAAAAGGAAGAATGAAGTAGGAGGACTCTCAATTCCAGACTTTAAATCATATTACCTAGCTACAGTGGCAAAAACAGCATGGTACTGGCACAGAGATAGACCAATTGAATTGAACTGATGGCTCAGAAACACACCCTTATATTTATGGTTATGTGATTTTTAACAAGGCTTTCAAGCTTCCCAGCTGGGCCAGAACAGTCTATTCAACAAATGATTCTGGGAGAACTGGATATCCATATCCAAAAGAAAGAAAGAGGACTCCTATCTTACATCTTATATAAAAATTAACTCGAGGGAAGGGCAAGATGGCGGCTGAGTGAACATCCCTGTTAGGGTCTTCTGCAGGGAATCGGCTGGGCGGCGTTGGAGACTCTTTGGGACCGGATTGTTTCGGGATTTTTGCTGGTCCGGAGGTGTCTGGACATCGATTTGGAGGGAAGGTAACAGAGAGGATTCGTCTGTGAAAGATACACGGAGATCCCAGCTACCTGTAGAGGATTCCCTCCTTGGGTAGGCGGAAACGAGGCATCTAGCCCCGCTCGGTGGGGCTGAGCCAGGTCGGGCCACAGCGGCGGACGCCGGAGCCGGGCCGGGCTGCGCCTGCGGCGAGCGGGGCCGGGCAGGGCCGGGCGGGGCCGAGCAGGGCCGAGCCGGGCCGCGGTAGTGTGCCGGCCGGGCCGCGGCGGCATACGGAGCCGGGCGGGGCCGGTGCAGGCCGCGGTGGCGGGAGGTGGACGCGGGAGCCGGCTGGGCCGCTGTAGCGAGCGGAGCCGGGCGGAGCCAGGCCAGGCCGAGGCGGCGTAAGGAGCCGGGCAGAGCCGGTCCAAGCCTCTGCGGCGGGCGGAGCCGGGCCTGCGGAGGGGTCTCTGTTCCTTTTTTTTTTTTTTTTAATTTATTTTACTTTATTTTATTTTATTTTATTTTTTTTTTTGGAGCATCTGCAGTACTGGGGAGTTCGTGGGCCCTGGGCGGCCTATTGGGGGTTTGTGGGAAGGGAGGTGCTTGCAGACCCACTTGGGCAGACAGACGGGGGGTTTTAGGGCAAAGCGGGGAGAAGTTGTTGTTTTAGATAGTGTTGCAATTGTGACACGTGTATACCTGTATCTCTCTTCTCCCTATCCGTTCCCCACCGTTTGCCCATCCTCTTTTCCTTTCTTCCTTTCTTCTTGTCTTTCTTTTTTCTTTATTATAATTAGTTTTTTTTTCGGTTTTCTCTTTCCCTCTTGTCCCTCATCTTCCACTTATTTTTATTTTAATTCAAGTATACAATAGGTGCTACAGGGAACACCTCACATTTGCTGGGTTTTCCGATCCTCCACTGCCTCATTTCTGTGTGAACTGATTTAGGCTACCTACACTATCCCCCTTCCCCTGCATCTTGATATCCACTATCATCTACTGTCTCTCCTATATTCCACCCCCCACCTCCCGTTCTTTGATCCACAAAGTGTCTAACTCTTAATTTCTAATACCTTTGTTCTGTTTTCTGTCTATTATCCACTCTTGAAACTATTACCTCTCCTTTCTTTCTCCCTCTCTCATGAAAACAATAGCTTTGTAGTTCATACCATATTCCTCCCAAATTCAGTCATCTACTTCATAAAAGGTACTCTACCTACAGCTATAACTCTATACAATCTACATGAATCTAACCTCCATCCTTCCAGATCTCATATTCTTGCTTTGTTAACATACATCACCAATACAACTTTACACTTTTCCCTTGCTTACACAATTGCCTTTCCCCAACACTAATACTTTCCTCTAAAGTGAACTTAACCAACAACAAGTAACTAGAATAAGAAGAAAAATCTGACAAAGAGAAGATATAATACCTATGCAAAAATAACAACTAATTAACCTCCAAGAGCAGACAAAGAAGCTAAGGAACTGATTAAATTCGTCAAAATAAAGAGATGACCAGAAAGCAACAAAAATCTACAAACCAAACCAATAATCAGGAAAACATGGCTGAATCCAATCAACAAACCAATAATCACGAAGGGGAGCAAAACTTGGCACAAGCAATGAAAGATCTCAGAACATTTATCACCGACAAATTTGATGCAGTAATGAAAGAGGTTAACAACATGAAGACATCACTTGGAGGGGAAATTGCAGACATACGCAAAAACATAACAGATATGATGGGAATGAACACCACAGTTCAAGAAATCAAAAATACACTTGCAGCAAATATCAGCAGACTAGAAGAGACAGAGCAGAGAATTAGTGATGTGGAAGACAGTACATCAGAAATCAAACAGATAGTAGAAGGGGTCAATAAGAAGATAGAAAAAATCCAATTAGGATTTAGGGACCTGAATGACAATGCAAAACGCTCAAACATACGTATTATAGGCATTCCAGAAGGTGAAGAGAAGGGAAAGGGGTCAGAAAGAGTGTTGCAGGAAATAATGGCTGAAAACTTCCCAAATATACTGAAAGAGACAGATGTACATATCCAAGAAGCACAGCACACTCCACAAGTCATAAACCCCAACAGGCCCACCCCAAGACATATACTTGTCAAATTATCCAATGCTCAAGACAAAGAGAAAATCCTAAAAGCAGCAAGAGAAAAGAAAACCATCACATACAAGGGAAGCTCAATTAGATTAAGTGCTGATTTCTCTTCTGAAACCATGGAGGCAAGAAGACAGTGGTATGATATAGTCAAGGTACTAAAGGAAAGAAATTTCCAACCAAGAATACTTTATCCAGCTAAACTAGCATTCAAATATGATGGAGAGTTCAAAATATTTGCAGACAAACAGAAACTGAAAGAGTATACCAACAAGAAACCTCCCCTTCAAGAAATTCTAAAGGGAGTGCTGCAGGAAGAAAGGAAAAAACAGGAAAGGCAAAGTTGGAGGAGAGTATAAGAACAACAACAACAACAAAAAAGACAAAAAAATATATACAAACAAAATATGACAAACACAAATCCAATCAAAGTATGGCTAACACAAATAATTCCTTGATAGTAATAACACTGAATGTCAATGGATTAAACTCACCTATCAAAAGATTCAGACTGGGACATTGGATAAGGAAATATGACCCATCCATATGCTGTCTACAAGAGACACATTTTAGACCCAGAGACGCATGGAGATTGAAAGTGAAAGGCTGGAAAACAATCATACAAGCTAACAATAACCAGAAAAAGGCAGGAGTAGCTATATTAATATTAGACAAAATAGACTTTAAATGTGAAATAATTGTGAGACAAAGAAGGATACTACATTTTAGTCCAAGGGAAAATCTGTCAAGAAGATCGAACAATCATAAATATCTATGCCCCTAACAAGGGTGCCTCTAAATACGTCAGGCAAATGCTGGAAAAACTAAGTGAAAGAATAGATACATCTACAATTATAGTGGGGGATTTTAATACACCACTATCAACTCTGGACAGAACATCTCAAAAGAGAATCACCAAAGAAACAAAACATCTGAATAGTATATTAGAGGAGCTCGATCTAATAGACATATATAGATCGCTACACCCAAACACAGCAGGATATACATTTTTCTCAAGTGCACATGGATCATTCTCCAAGATAGATCATATGCTAGGCCACAAAGAAAGGCTGAACGAATTCAGAAAGATTGAAATCATACAAAACATTATCTCTGACCACAGTGGAGTCAAGCTGGAGATTTGCAAGGGACAGAAGCCCAGATTTCACACCACGATTTGGAAATTAAACAGCACACTCTTAGAAAAACAGTGGGTCAAAGAGGAAATCTCAAAAGAAATCAATGACTACCTTGAAACAAATGATAATGATAACACAACATACCAAAATTTATGGGATGCAGCAAAAGCAGTACTGAGAGGGAAGTTTATAGCCATAAATTCATATATCAAAAAAGAAGAAAGAGCAAAAATTGAAGAACTAACTGCACATTTGAAGGAATTAGAAAAACAACAACAAAGCAACCCAACAGGAAGAAGAAGGAAGGAAATAACAAAGATAAGAGCAGAACTAAATGAAATAGAAAATAAGAAAGCACTTGAACAGATAAACAAGACCAAGAGCTGGTTTTTTGAGAAGATTAACAAAATTGACAAACCTTTAGCAACACTAACAAAGAAAAAAAGAGAGAAGATGCAAATACACAAAATAAGAAATGAGAAAGGCGATATCACCACTGACCCCACAGAAATAAAGACTATCATAAGAGGATATTTTGAAAAACTATATTCCAACAAAAATGACAATCTAGAGGAAATGGACAAATTCCTAGAAACACATAAGCAGCCCATATTGACGAAAGAAGAAATTGATGATCTTAACAAACCAATCACAAGCAGAGAGATAGAATTGGTTATCAAAAATCTCCCAACTACGAAGAGCCCAGGGCCAGATGGCTTCACAGGTGAATTCTACAAAACATTCCGGAAAGAACTGACACCAATCCTGCTGAAACTATTCCAAAACATCGAAATGGAAAGAACATTACCCAACTCCTTCTATGATGCCAACATTACCCTAGTACCAAAGCCAAACAAAGACATCACAAGAAAGGAAAATTACAGACCAATTTCTCTAATGAACCTAGACGCAAAAATACTTAACAAAATACTTGCTAATCGTATTCAACAACACATTAAACGTATTATACACCACGACCAAGTGGGATTCATCCCAGGTATGCAAGGATGGTTCAACATAAGAAAATCAATCAACGTAATACACCATATAAACAGATTGAAGGAAAAAAGTCACATGATTATATCTATTGATGCAGAAAAAGCATTTGACAAAATACAGCACCCTTTCTTGATAAAAACACTCCAAAAGGTTGGAATACAAGGGAATTTTTTGAACATGATAAAGAGTATATATGAAAAACCTAAAGCCAATATTGTTTACAATGGAGAAATCCTAGACTCCTTGCCTCTAAACTCAGGAACAAGACAAGGATGCCCACTGTCTCCGCTCCTATTTAACATTGTCTTAGAAGTACTTGCTCGAGCACTGAGGCAAGAACCAGAAATAAAAGGCATTCAAATTGGAAAGGAAGAAGGCAAAATTTCATTATTTGCAGATGACATGATCCTATACATAGAAAACCCTGAGAGATCTACAACGAAGATTCTAGAACTCATAAATGAGTTTAGTAAAGTCGCAGGTTATAAGATCAATGCGCAAAAATCAGTAGCATTTCTGTACACCAATAATGAGCAAGATCAGGAGGAAATCAAGAAACAAATACCATTCACAATAGTAAATAAAAAAATCAAATACTTAGGAATAAATTTAACTAAAGAGGTAAAGAACTTATACACCGAGAACTATACAAGATTGTTCAAGGAAATCAAAGAAGACCTAAATAAATGGAAGACTATTCCTTGTTCATGGATAGGAAGACTGAACATTATTAAGATGTCTATCCTACCAAAACTGATCTACACATTCAATGCAATCCCAATAAAAATCAATGCAGCCTTCTTTAAGGAACTAGAAAAACTAACTATGAAATTTATTTGGAAAGGAAAGAGACCCCGAATAGACAAAGACATACTGAAAAAGAAAAACGAAATTGGAGGAATCACACTACCTGACTTCAAAACATACTATAAAGCCACGGTGGTGAAAACAGCATGGTATTGGCATAAGGAGAGACACATAGACCAATGGAATCGAATTGAAAGCTCTGATATAGAACCTCACATATACAACCACATAATATTCGATAAAGCCACCAAACCCTCTCAACTGGGAGAGAGTGGCCTATTCAACAAATGGTGTCTGGAGAACTGGATAGCCATATGTAGAAGAATGAAAGAGGATTACCATCTCACACCTTATACAAAGATCAACTCAAGATGGATCAAAGACCTAAATATAAGAGCCAAGACCATAAAAACCTTAGAAAGCAGTGTAGGGAAACATCTACAGGACCTTGTAATAGGAAATGGATTTATGAATATCTCACCAAAAGCACGAGCAGCAAAAGAACTAATAGATAAATGGGACTTCCTCAAAATTAAAGCCTTCTGCACCTCAAAGGAGTTTGTCAAGAAAGTAAAAAGGGAGCCCACACAGTGGGAGAAAATATTTGGCAACCATATATCTGATAAGAAACTTATAACTTGCATATATAAAGAACTCCTATATCTTGAAAATAAAAAGATAAACAACCCATTTAAAAAATGGGAAAAAGACTTAAACAGACACTTCTCCGAAGAAGAAATACAAATGGCAAGAAAGCACATGAAAAAATGTTCCAAATCTCTAGCTATCAGGGAAATGCAAATCAAAACTACAATGAGATACCATCTTACACCCATAAGATTGGCAGCTATGAAAAAAACAGAAGAATACAAGTGCTGGAGAGGATGTGAAGGAAGGGGAACACTCATCCACTGCTGGTGGGAATGCAGAAGGATCCAACCATTCTGGAGGACAGTATGGCGGTTTCTCAAAAAACTAGCCATAGATTTGCCATATGACCCAGCAATACCACTGCTGGGTATATACCCAGCAGAACTGAAAACAAGAACACAAACCGATATATGTACACCAATGTTCATAGCAGCATTGTTCACTATTGCCAAAAGTTGGAATCAACCCAAATGCCCATCAACAGATGAGTGGATCAATAAAATGTGGTATATACACACAATGGAATACTACTCGGCTGTAAGAACAAACACACTACAAACACATGTGATAACATGGATGAATCTTGAGAACCTTATGTTGAGTGAAGCAACCCAGACATTGAAGGACAAATACTACATGACCTCAATGATATGAAATAAACAAGCTGCCCTAGATAGCAAGAGACTGAACGATAGGCTTACAGGAAATCGGAGGGTGGAGGAAGGATATGAGCCGATGTCTGCAGGGGTCGAATTTAAGACGAGATGGTGGTAAGTATGAACACAAAGAAGAGATAAAAGGGGGGCAAGGGGTTGCCTTTGCTTGGGGCTTTGCGAGTTTGAGGGTGGCTGGGGAGGGACGGATGGGTAACGTTGCCCAAAAGTGGGGGGAGGGAGGGGTAGCATACGAACCAGGAGAGGGTCAGGTGTTGATGGAGAGTAAAATGCTGAGAAAATCATATCAAAATATAATAAAGAGGGTTACCTGTTTAGAATGCTCGGAGGGGAGGGTCTGATGCAGGACGGGCTCCTGGGGAATGTCTAAATGCTCATTCTGCCAGAGTGGGTGACACCATGGGGTAGAAACCCAAGTAGTGAGAGTGGGGGTGGACCCACATCCTGGGGAGGACTAATGCCATCAAATAGAGGGAACTGTATCCCTCGAGAGAAAGGGTGGCTCCCAGGGCATTGGGGCAGTTGAGTAAGTTAGGACCTGAACACTATTCCATCTATCTCTGGAAGTGGCTCCTCAGGAAACGGAGGTTGGCTATCACTGAGGGCACCAAGGTGGAAGGGAAAATGGACGTTAAATGTGTGGAACCAAAGTAAATGGGGGGTAAGAGAGGAGTTTCTTGAGAGTACACAAGGATGGATATAAAACATGTAATATTACACTATAACATATAGGAGATGACAGACTGATAATGTAAACCATAATGTAAAACATAGGATAACTAAAAATGTAAAGAACTGTGTATCCTAAAGTATGCACCACAATGTAAGCACAGATGTCACCTTGTTAGAAAGCTAATGTCTCAGACTCTGTACATCACTTTAAGTAAATATGATATGAATAGGGCGTAAGAGTATCACTGTGGAAGGGAAAAGGTTTTCTGGTGGATGTGTGGGAGTGCTGTATATTATATATATACATTGCTGTGGTCTAGGACTCCTGTGAAGAAAAGCTGAATAATTAGGGGGAGGGGAAAAAAAAGAAAAAGAAAAAGAAAAAGATAGGATGTGGAATTTTTTCAAGTCAACATTCTTTATCTAATTTCTTTTTTTTTTAATTTTTTTATTTTTTATTGACTTTGTAATAATATTGCATTAAAAATATATATGTGAGGTCCCATTCAACCCCATCCCCCCACCCCCCCTCTCCCCCCCCCAACAACACTCGTTCCCATCATCATGACACATCCATTGGATTTGGTAAGTACATCTTTGGGCACCTCTGCACCTCATATACATTGGTTCACATCATAGCCCATACTCTCCTCCATTCCATCCAGTGGGCCCTGTGAGGATTTACAATGTCCGGTGATTGCCTCTGAAGTACCATCCAGGGCAGCTCCATGTCCCAAGGACGCCTCCACCTCTCATCTCTTCCTGCCTTTCCCCATACCCTTCGTCCACTCTAAGTTCTTTATCTAACTTTATCCAAGTTCTTTATCTATCCTTTAAACTCATCGCTATATGCCATTCCCTAGTAAGGGACCATGAAATTATATTGGGCTTCAAATTTCGGGGAGTTCTGGATCACAGAGTGTTTCAACAATGGCAATGGAGGGATACTGGTATGGGGTACCAATGACAGGTGATATATGGCTGACAGGGAGCTGTACAGAACATATGTCCAGGGTGCATGGTAATGTTTGGATATACTCATAGTGGCAACAATTAAAAACCACAGTAGGGGGGGTACTGGGTTCCTGGCCAGTGGTGCTCTGTCGTGGTCCCTAGGGGAGCAGCGACAGTCTCCCAGGTATAGTGGCGGGGACCGGGAGGGAGTGAGGGTTCAACAGTGAGCCCCTGATGCTAATGACTATGCTTGTGAGCTGATAAACCCAAAATAAGAACAAGGCCTAGAGCAACTTTGTGCCTGGGAATTTCCTCCTGTCAGCCTTCATGTTACTCAAATGTGGCCAGTCTCGAAGCCAAACTCAGCATGTAAATGCAATGCCTTCCCCCCAGCGTGGGACATGACACCCGGGGATGAGCCTCCCTGGCAACGAGGGACCACTATCAACTACCAACTGATGATGCAACTGGAAAATGACCTCATACGGAAGGTTCAATGCGGATCAGCGGAATATCCATGTCTACATAAAATACCATGACTTTAAAATGCTGTTTGACCTAAAGTAAGGGGGAAATGGAAAGGAGAAATGAGTTTATATGGCTACGAGTTTCTAAAAAAGAGTCTGGAGGCTGGCAGAAGGTTTGCCCTCATGCACAACTGAGCAGAGTCAGAGAGACAGATAAAGCAGATACAACCCCCAGATATTGGTTCCTTTGAGGGCTAAAGAGACCCATGGGAGTTATGGTCATGGCCGATGGGGTTAACTACCAGGGCAGATGGCCCCTCTTTGGAAATGGTGTTTATGTGTGATGAATCTGGACTCAGATGGGATCTCCCTTCATAAGACTTTCATGCCAATGTGCTGGAGGTGCAGTTAATGTTGGGGTTTAAGATATATTTAGGGGATTTGAATCTCTGGACTGATAATGTGATAGCCAGGTCCTGAGCCTCAACAGACTCCAGCACCTACAATCTGATTTATTGGACTTACCACACTCAGCTAAGATGGAGTTGAAGAAGGACAACCACCACACCATGGAGCCTAGAGTGATTACAACTGAAAATGGGAGGATTGCATCCAGCATCCAGGTGGAATCTGACCCTCCTCTTGACATGGAGGTGCAATGGACACAACCAATCCAATGTCCACATAGAAGAGGTGGCATTGGAATGGGAAAAGTGGACATAGTGGATGAAGGGTATGGGGAAAGGCAGGAAGAGATGAGAGGTGGAGGCGTCTTTGGGACATGGAGCTGCCCTGGATGGTACTTCAGAGGCAATCACCGGACATTGTAAATCCTCACAGGGCCCATTGGATGGAATGGAGGAGAGTATGGGCTATGATGTGAACCAATGTATATGAGGTGCAGAGGTGCCCAAAGATGTACTTACCAAATCCAATGGATGTGTCATGATGATGGGAACGAGTGTTGTTGGGGGGGGGAGAGAGGGGGTGGGGGGATGGGGTTGAATGGGACCTCACATATATATTTTTAATGTAATATTATTACAAAGTCAATAAAAAATTAAAAAATTAAAAAAAAATTAACTCGAAATGGATCAAAGGCCTAAATATAAAAACTAGAACCTTAAAATTCCTAGAAGAAAATGTTGGGGAACATCTTCAGGACCTGATGGTAGGTGGTGGATTCTTAAACCTCACACCAAAAGCACAAGCAATGGAAGAACAAAACGATAAATGGAACCACCTCAAACTTAAAACACTTTTGAGATTGAAAGGACTTTGTCAAGAAGGTGAAAAGGCAGCCCACTAAATAGGAGAAAATATTTGGAAACTACAAATCTTGGAAGTGTTTGATTTCAAAGCTATATAAAGAGATCATACATCTGAGTCCAACTCCATCACATTCAGGAACACAAATTCCAAAGTGGGGCCCACTGACAAGGCACTGAACTCCAGATCCAACTGCCATGACCATAGAAACTGTGTGTCTCCGTAGCCCTCAGGAGCACCAGTACCTGGGGTTGTACCTACTTTGGCTGTCTCTGGGATCCTTCTGAGGTGTGCATAAGCATGACAACTCTGTTGACCTCCCAACTCTTTTTTGAAGACTCTTAGCCATATAAACTCATTTGTCTTTATCATTTCCCCCTTTTATTCAAGGTCTTTTCCTAGTTGCAGATGTGACCTTTGTACATATGCCTCTTCTGTCACTTCTACTGAACCTGTGGTTGATGCTGGGTTTGGTGTACACCCAGGAGACTTGAGTCTCTGGACTGGCCCTGTGCCACCTGGGCCCTGAGCCTCAGCAGAGTTGCAACTCCTACTCTCTATTTCGTTGGACTTACCCAGGTCAGCTAACAGGGGGATGAAGATGGTCAACCACCACAACAGGGAAACAAGAGTGCCTACGACTCCAAGCAGGAGAATCGCATCTATCAGTCATGTGGGATCTAAGCCCCCTCTCAATATAGAGATGGAGAGGACATCACCATCCCAGGGGTCACAGGATGGAGGAATAAAATATGGATTAGAGTGGACTTACTGGTATTCTACTATAGATCTATTGTGACTAGTAATGGAAGAAACTGTAGCATTGATCTGGAGAATGTGGACTCTTTAGCTGCTGAGGGCAGGGAGAGGGAAGAAGAGATGTGATGTGGGAGTATTTTTGGGACTTGGAGTTGTCGTAACTGATATTGCACGGACAAACACTGGACATTATATATCCTGCCATAACCCACTGAATGGATTGGGGGAGAGTATAAACTACAGTGTAAACTATAATCCATGCAATGCAGCCGTGCTCCAAGATGTATTCACCAAATGCAATGGATGTGTCGCAATGATGAAGGAGGTTGTTGATGTGGGAGGAATTTGTGTGAGAGGTGGCTGTGGGGTATGGGGGAACCTCTTATATTTTTTAATGTAACATTTTTTGTCATCTAATTATCTTCAAAAAATACAATAAAAAGAGATCATACAACTCAACAATAAAACAGCAAGCAATCCAATTTTTAAAATGGGTAAATAACTTAAATAGACATTTCTCCAGAGGAAGTACAAATGCAGAAAAAGCACATGAAAAAGTGTTCAATATCACTAACTATTAGGGAAATGCAAATCAAAACTGCAATCAGATATTATATTATACCTCATAGAATGGACATTATTTTTTGAAGAAAGAATATAACAAGTGCTCAAGAGGATATGGAGAAATATGAACATTCCTTCACTGTTGGTGGGTATGTAGAATGGTGCACCTCTGTGAAAGACAGTTTGACAGTTCCTCAGGAAGCTCATCAGAACTGCCAAGAGATTTGGCAGTCCCTCTACTAGTAATATATCCAGAAAAACTGAAAACTGTGACATGAACAGACATTTACACACTGATGTTCATAGCAGCATTATTGCACAATAGCCAAGAGATGGAAACAAGTGTCCATCAACCTTGAATGGATAAACAAAATGTGGTATCTACATATGATGTAATACTATGCTGCTGTAACAAAAAAAAAAATGAAATTGGGACACATATGAAAACACGGATGAACCTTAAGGACATTATGCTGTGTGAAATAAGCCAGACACAAAAGGATAAATAGTCAATGGTCTCACTAATATGAACTAAATACAAAGGACAAACACATGGAGTTAAAACCTAGAGTATAGGTTACTAGGAGATGGGATGAAAGCTGAGAAGGGGTAATGATGTTTAATGTATGTAGATTTTTTAAGTTATCTTGATTGTAAAAGTGTGGAAATTGACAAAGTTGATGGTAACACATTATAGTGAGTATAGCACAGCTGGTTTATAAATAGGATTGTGGCTGAAAGGAGTTTAGGGACATAAATGTCAAATGAATGGAAGCTAGAGAGTAATTTTGGGGCTGAATAACATAGTGAACCTGGAGGTGCATGAGGATTGTAGTTTAATATTACAAGTATAATAAGAATATTCATGTATGAACTGGAACAAATGTACATCACTATTACAAGGTGATAAGAACATGGTGAATGGAAGGGCAAATATGATTAATATAACTTTTGGACTATATTTAGCAGCAGTACTATAATATTCCTGCATCAATTTCAAAGATGGTACTATATCAATGCTAAGGGTCAATAATAGGGGAGCATGGAATTATTTTCTCTTGAACTAAGGAAAATGTTCAAAAATTTACTAAGGAAAAAGTTCTGAGGTGATGACTGCACAACTCTGTGATGAAAGTGAGAGCCACTGAGTGTACAGTCTGGATGGTTTGTACAAGGCATGGGACTGTATAGCACAGAGAATCATGCAGTGGATGATGGACTGTTGTTAAGAGTACAAATAGAGTGTTCTCTCATGAACTGTAAAAAATGAACAATACTAATACATGGTGTTAATAATAGGGGGTTATGGAAAAAATATTCGAAATGTAAGCTATGGATTATAGTTAGTGGTAATAGTCTGGTGATGTTCTTTCATAGTCTGTAACAAATGTTCCACAACAATGTAGGGTGTTGGTGGAACGGTGATGTATGGGAATTCTGCACATTATGCATGATTGTTTTGTAGACTCACAATATTTTTTTTAAGATTTATTTTTTAAATTTATTTCTCTCCCCTTTCCCACCCCCCCCCCCCAGGTGTCTGCTCTCTGTGTCCATTTGCTGTGTGTTCTGTGACTGCTTCTATCCTTACCAGTGCGTCATATTGCTGCGTCAGCTCTCCGTGTGTGCAGCACTATTCTTTGGCAGGCTGCACTTTCTTTTGCGCTGGGCGTCTCTCCTTATGGGGTACACTCCTTGCCCGTGGGGCTCCCCTACGCGGGGGACAACCCTTTGTGGCAGGGCACTCCTTGCGTGTGTCAGCACTGCGCGTGGGCCAGCTCCACATGGGTCAAGGAGGCCCTGGGTTTGAACCGCAGACCTCCCATGTGGTAGGCAGATGCCCTATCTATTGGGCCAAGTCTGCTTCCCCTAAATTCACAATTTGTGTAATAAAAATAAAGGATTGACCATTCACCCCACTATAAGAATTATAAATATGTGAAAGGCAAAGGCAGAACTGTTACTATTTAGGAAGAAGGAGAACATCAACCTACAAACCATTACTTCTAACAAAAGAGGTTAACATAGAGATTGGATATAATATAAACAAACAAAAATAATTTTCTTATATACAATAATAATCAATTAAGATAGAAAAAAGATCCTATTCATAATAGCAGCAAAAGCCATAAAATTCCAAGGAATAAACCTAAGAAAGAAAGTGCAAGATTTTCATGGGGAGGGAGAAAAGTATAAAATTTACTGAAAGAAATAAAAGGAGTGAGTAAATATAAATTGCAGACAGAAAAATAAATGTTGTTAAAATGTCAATGCTCCCTAACTGAATCTATAAATTCAACACAATCCCAATAAAAATCAGGAATTTCCTTAGAAGTTGACCAGATAATTCTAAAATTCATATGGAAGATTAAAGTTCAAGAACAGCCAAGGTCATCTTGAAGTAGAAGAACTGTGTAATATTGGTGAAAAAATAGACAAAAACATATCAATGGAACAAAGTAGAGATGCAGAAATAGAAGCACAGGTACCAGAGAGGTAGCATTTCATATCAGTGGAAAAAGAATACTTCAGTAACTGGTGATAGTGCAATTGGCTGTTTAGAAAAATATTGAGTTCTTTCTAAACCTCTTTATGAAAATAAATTTTAGAGGAATTAAGGAATTACAGATAAAAGTAAAACAATACAATTACTAGGAAAAGTGACAATATGTTGATTATCTTGGGGCAGGAAGACCTTCTAAAATAAGACATATGATGATGTAACTAGAAAATGAACTTGAATTAAAGGTTCAACGCGGACCAGCAGAATATCCCTGTCTACATATAATAACAGGAGTTAAAAATGCTGTTTGACCTAAAGTAAGGGGGAAATGGAAAGGACAAATGAGTTTATATGGCTATGAGTCTCTAAAAAAGAGTCTGGAGGTGGTCAGAAGGATTGCCCTTATGCACACCTGAGCAGAGTCCCAGAGACAGATAAAGTAGATACAACCCCAGGTATTGGTTCTTTTGAGGGCTAAAGAGACCCACAGGTTCTATGGTCATGGCAGATGGAGTTCACAGCCATGTCGGTTGGCCCTTCTTTGGAGCTGGTGTTTCTGCGTGATGGAACTGAACTCAGATGTGATCTCTTTTCACAAGACTTTCATGCTACTTTACTGGAATTGTATTTGGTGCTGGGGTTTAAGATATATCTAGGGGATTTGAATCTCTGGACTGACAATATGATAGCCAGGCCCTGAGTCTCAACAGACTTCAGCTCCCACACTCTGATTTATTGGACTTACCCCACTCAGCTAACATGGAGTTGAAGAATGTCAACCACCACACCATGGAGCCTAGAGTGCCTACAACTGAAAGCAGGAGAATTGCATCCAGTATCCATGTGGAATCTAAGCCCCCTCTTGACATAGATGTGGAATGGACACAACCAAGCCAAGGTCCACAGGAAGGAGGAATACAGTAAGGATTAGAGTGGACTTAATGATATTCTATTCATGAACTATTGTGGTTAATAATCGAGAAAATGTGGCATTGGTGTGGAAAAAGTGCTGGGTGCGGGGAATGGGAGGAAGAGATGAGATGTGGAGGCATTTTCGGGACTTGGAGTTGTCCTGAGTGGTGCTGCAGGGACAATTGCCTGACACTGTATGTCCTCCCATGGCCCACTGGATGGAACGTGGGAGAGTGTGGGCTGTGGTGTGGACCATAGGCCATGGGGTGCAGTGATACCCAGAGATGTACTCACCAGATACAATGGATGTGTCATGATGATGGGGGAGAGTGTTACTGTGGGGGGAGTGGTGGGGTGGGAGCTGTGGGGGTGAATGGGGACCTCATATTTTTTGAATGTAATATTTTTTAAAAAAATGAATAAATTGAGTAGAATTTGGAAAAAAAAATAAAATAAAATAAGACATAAAGGAAAAGGCTCATATATTTGAATTCATTAAAAACAATAAAAGATAGATGAAGAAAGCACCATAAATAATGTTAATAGACAAACCAATGACCGGAAAACATGTACAACACCGTTAAAATAAAAAAAAGTTAAAATCTATAATAGATTGTTATTTTAATTTCCTCTATATCCATAAGAAAATGACAAACAACCTAATTGAAAAATGGGTAAGGTATTAATGAGAAAAGGAAATAAAATGACAACTATAAAAAGACCCTCAATGACATCAGAAACTAGGGAAACAGAAATTAAGATTTCATTTTCACCCATCAGGTTGGCCAAAATTAAAGTTTAATAATCTCAAGTATTGGTAAAGTTTAGGAGAAATAGGGCCTGGCATACACTGCTGGTCGGTACAGATAGTTTAAATGGCTTTTTGATTATATCTAAATTTTAAGTGCCAATTTCCGAAACACCTATGTGCATTCACATAAAGACATATATGTATGTTCACTGAATCACGGTATTCAAGATTTCTAACCTGGAGCAAACTAAATGCTCACTAATAAAGTAATGGCTTCATAAACCATACTATATAAGGTAGCTCTCTACGCAATAACATGAATAGGTCTCTGTGGAAGTTTGCTATTGTTTATGAATTCCAAACATAAATACTATATTGTGTTATAAACTGGTGCCTTCTTCTGGCTTGATTGTATTAAATTCAGAGGTTTCACTTTTGCTTGACTAAATTATGATTAGGGCTTTGATTTGGCCAGTAGGACATTGAGTCCCCACACCCTTGGTGGGTGAGGTCTCACAGAGAAAATGACACAGCAGAGGAGAGTGTTTTAGTTTTGATGCTGGAGCCCCAGGAAGTATATACACAGAAGCAGATATGCAGGAAGAGAGAAAGCTCTATAGACTGCAGAGGCCCTGGGAAGAAAAATGAGCTTGATAAACTACTGTTGACCTTGTGGAGAAATTAAAGCAGTAGAGCCAGAAAAGAAATGAGCCCCTGGGAGAAAGATGAGCCTTATGCCAACCTACAGCTGAGATCAGAAGAAATTGGGACCATGGAGCCTTCAGAGGAAGAAGGAAGGCTGAACTCTCACAGACATCACCCACCATCTTGTGTTCAACACATGGCAAGAGACTTTAGGTAAGAAAGTACCTCTTGTGGTACCTTGATTTGGACTCTTTAGGGTCTGGTAACTATAAGGTTCTACTCCAAATAAATACCCTTAATAAAAGCTGAGTTCTGGTGCTTTGTATCAGCACCCCTTTGGCTGACTAATAGAGTCTTCATAACATAATTTTGGGTTAATAAAGAAGCTGCATAATAGTGTATACAGTATAACATGAGACAGCCTCCAGAATCTGACCAATTGAGGGGACACAAAGATCAAATTTCTGAGACTTCAAGACTGACAGCCTGGACCAAGCTTGACCAAGGTAATGCCATCAGTCAGGCCTCTTGATAACTTGCCAGCTACTTTTCTTGGTGACAGCCCACTTCTGGCATACCTAATCTATTCAAACTTCTAAACAATGTGGAAAGGGAAACAGGTGTGGGGGCTGGGGGGTGGACTCTATGATGAAGGAATAAAAAGACCAAAAAAAAACTTAAATATTAATAGGTGGTTGTGTGTTTGATGGAATTATTTAATATTTTCTGTTTTACTTTTGTATATTTTCCAAGTTTTCTCTAGTGAACATTATTTAATATTTTTAGAAAATATTTTCTAAATGATGATGAAGTGAAAAAAGTTAAAGGCAGCAGCTTGAAGGGGACAAAGGTGGAGAAAAGGCTTTTGAGACTACAGGCTGAAAAGAGGGTGTCAAGGAGATAGGGGCAGGCAGGGCTGGTACAGTGCCCTTTCCTCCAAAATGAAGTAGCTTTCCCTGGAAAAGATCTTTTCTCTCCCAGTGCACCTGGGACTTGAAGTGATTTGTTATTTGCCACTTATGGCATTTGCATAAGTGAGCAACTGCAATGGAAACTATTTGTCTGAAATTTCTAACTATCTCAATTCAACACTGCCTGGCTGTGGAAGCTAAAAGTCCCAGATCTGAGCTCTTGAGCATTCCCTCCTTCTTCATCATCATCATGAGCAAGTATTTGCTGGTTGCCTCCTAGGTGCCCAGCCCTAGGCTAATCTGGGTGGGGGTGGGGGAGTGGGAGAAGAGGGAGCTTACTTAGAGAGACAAAATTTGGAGCAATAAAAAGAGAAATGAAAATGAAAAACATTAGGCCTGGACGACAGATTCTGAAAGTTGGAAAACTTGAAAGATCAATTGACCTAATTCTTACCGGGTGATTCAGAGAGCAGGGGTCCTTAAGCTGGGCCTCGAAAAACTTGTAGGCACATTCATTGCATTTAGTGAATATATTTTGGAGCACTGCTGTACCACATGGATAATGGTTTACATTTATGAAAGAGGTTGTTGATGTGGCAGGGGGTATTTTTGCTTGTCTCCCTTTTTGTTGCATCACCTTGCTGAGTCCTGGCACAGAGCCTGCCTTCACAAGGCGGCCCCGGGATGCAATCCCAGGGCCTCCCATATGGTAGATCAGAGCCCAACTGATTGAGCCACAGCCCATTCCCCCTCATACGTTTTTAAATGTAACATTTTTTGTGATCTATGTATCCAAATAAAATGCAATTTAAAAAATGATGGGGGTGGGGGGTTGGGGAGTGGGGTATATGGGAACCTCTTATGTTTTTTAATGTAATGTTTTGTGTGATCTATTCACTTTTTAAAAAGATAATTAAAAAATAAAAATAAAAAGATAAAAACTTGTAGGGTCTGACTAAGCAGAGCGCAAGAGGTGGGGGGCAGGGGAAGTAGATTAAGAGAGCAAAGGCGTGGGGTCCCTGCAGCTGGTGATGGGCGCTACCTGCAGTCTTCTTTTCCAGCCTTCCTCCCCCCACCCCCGTCCTTTATTTTCAGCTGAGTCTGTCCCAGCCTTAAGACCTACTTGCGCAGGCGGAAGACTTCCAAAGCAGTTATACAATCATCTCCTGCTCCTCCACTGCCAAGACCGCCTCTAGGCATTGCTCCCTCCCATCCAACTTCCCTGCCCAGGGCACTTTCTTCTTCAAAGTGCACCACTGGCTCCTCCTTCCCAAGCTCGCAACTCGCCAGTTTCTAAGGGATGAAGTACCCTGGGGAATTTGACTTGGGTTGCAATGAGAGTTGAACCTGAGTTTTTAGTCAAAAGTCTAAAAATAATGACCCTGCAATCCAATCCTTCAGACCTCGAATGCAAACTCGTCTTTCCTTTCAGTTTGGAAATTACCGTAGGTTTCTAAAATTAGTCCCTCAGAAGAAACACGAAAAAAACGCAGTCTCCGCAACATCCCGTGGCCACAGCAAGGGAGGAAAACTGAAATAGTTGTTCCACATGTTTCAGAAATAAACCTCCGAAAGTACATAGCGTACAGCGACACGTTCTCGGCGGCAGGGACTGCGCAATCTGGCGTGACTAGGACCTGGCGTGACTAGGACCTGGCGCACAACACGTAGCTCCCAGAACCGGAGGCGCCGGCCCCGCCTCGGGCTGGTGTCTCTAGCACCGTGGAGGCGGGGCCGCGGCCCGTGACCCGCAGCCGGCTGTCGCGCAGCTTTGGGTAGCCTCGGTCTCTCGGGGCTAAACGCAGGGTGTGGGAGACGCCCGGGAGGCCAGAGGCCGGAGGCCAGACCGGTGTGAGAGGGGCGACAGGGACGCTGCCGCGGGACATAGACAACAGGAAGCCCTAGTTTGGCGTTGTGGTGGGCTCAGGAGGCCGCCTGAGAGTGGAGGACTAAACAGCACGAGTCAATCTCAGGCCCGGCCCGAGCGGTGGGAGGGCCCTGCCGGGGCCTGACACTCGCAATTCCCGCAGCGAGGGTGGAGCAGCATTGCAGCCCTGCTCCTTAGCGACTGAGGGCCACCTGCAGCACCTGGGCCATTGCTCCCAGGAGATTGAAAAAGGGCCAAGATGAGGAGTCGGAGTAACTCAGGCGTGCGATTGGACGGCTATGCTCGGCTGGTGCATCAGACCATCCTGTGTCATCAGGTAAGTGTAGGGATGAGCGCCTATAATTATCGAGTTTGGAGGAGTGTGGTGCCCTGGATGGGCAGCCAGGGTGACCCACCCCCCCAGTGTGTAACTGAAACAGGTTTATCTGCCCGCATGCCGGGGAGGCCATAAAGGACCGTGTAGATAGATGTTGGGGAAGGAACAGAACGAGACCCAGTCACGGTTAGCTAACAGCCCTCCTGTGTCCAGGAGCAGAGTTAGAAAACATGTTTAAGCTTGTTTTATTGACACTTCTCACCCATCCTCACCCCAGGTTTGGACGTCTTCCCTTTCTCCTCTAGCCGCCCCCCCCCCCAAAGAGGTTGAGGAACATTTAGCCATTTTAAGAATACACTCTTGTGAAGGGCTGAGACACCTTGTATTTACTGTTAATTATATTTTTCTATTCCTTTACTGCTGGTCTTCCGTTGGTATTCCAGTCTTTCTAACTGGAACATTCTAAAGCTGCCTTTCTTTTAATAATACCCACATCAGACTTGTAAGGCTTCAGCCAGCTCTTTTCTCTTGTTGAAAATAGCATTTGCTTGCACTGGGTCAGAAGAGGCAATAAAACAAAGGAATGGGGAAGTAGAAGAAGAGCCAATGTTCCTAAAGTAAACCATTCCATAGATCGTGTTTCCTAATTATTAATTCCCTAAGGTCACTGCCCTCTCTTTTTCTTGGATTTGCAGAATCCAGTGACTGGCTTGCTTCCAGCCAGCTATGATCAGAAAGATGCCTGGGTCCGAGATAATGTGTACAGCATCTTGGCTGTATGGGGCTTGGGCCTGGCCTACAGGAAGAATGCAGACCGGGATGAGGATAAGGCAAAGGCCTTTGAGCTGGAGCAGGTACTCAGAATAAAAATGCAGAAAGATCTGGAACTGGGGTGGGGGTGGGGAGGCGGAGGGAGAATTAAAAATAACTTAGTCCACAGAAACTAAGAGAACTGTACTTTGCCTTTTTCACCCTCTCTTCACCTTCCTGAAATTACAGTCCAAAAAGATTTATTGTACTGATTTTTTCTTTCTTTTTTTTTTCATTGGAAACTTGAAACATGCTGATTTGGGGGAGAAGGCACAGTCTCTTCAGTTAGAGTGGAAAATTCTATCCTGGAATCTTTACTAAAATTTATAATCCTCTTTCTAAATAAATCTATTTTATAGTCTCCAGCATATTTCTTCTCATTGGGAAGAATTTTGCGAGCAGATTTCTACCATTTTACTTCATTTTTGAGAATGACCGATGATATTTGTATGAGGTTAACTGACACAAATCAGCAGACCTTCCCAACTAGACACAAGTAAAGGCTGTTTATATCTTGATGCTTATAGCTATGCTCCCTCGCCTCCACTGTACAAAATAAGGTCAGAATCAGCAGATGCCTTTAACTAGGGGTTCTTAAGAAGGGGTCCATGAGCTTGAATTGAAATTCAGAAAAACAATCCTGTGGGGATGTGTTGGTGCAGGTGTAATATATTTATTAAATAATACACAGTATAGTGTGGGCTTAGTAGGGGTCTGTGGTTTTCACCTGACTGGCAAAGGTGTCTGTGGAACAAAAAACGTTAAGAATCCCTGCTTTAAACCATCATTTAAGACACTTCCTCTCAGTAAAAAAGCATCCTTTATGGAACTATTTAGACACACAAGGTGCTACATCCTCTTGAAAGACCAAGAAAAGAATATCCTGGGCTACATGGGACTTTCGATATTGAGGTGCTCTGCTATCAGTTGTAACATGTATGTGAGTTCTTTTCCATTAGCAGGAAAGTCTCTACACTAGTTGTTTTCTCAAGTGGTCCTTCTCAGATTTAGGCAATCTGAATTCCAGTCTTCATCTATAAATTAGGGTATTGAGATTTGCTTATTTTAAGGGCTCCAACATATTGTGGGATTATTGTCTTCGGCAGTAGGGAATTTTCACAGTGTTGTCTTCTGCAGCAGCAGGCATTTGTTATTCCTTCAAGCCATTGTTGAGAAAGACTTAAGTCCACCAAAAAAAAAAAGTTGGAGTTTTTGCTCTAGCCCAGGAAGTATAGATCAATATTTGTATGATTTTTTAAATTATAGAAATGATAAATACCATTGTAAAAATTTGGAAAAGATAGAGGAATGTTAAAAATGATCTGTAATCTTGCCTCTTCGCCCCCAAATCCTACGTTGCTGCTGTTAAAGGTTTGCTGTTTTGATCTTAGGTTTTTGCTTGTTGATTAGTTTGTTTGGCTAGAAATCAGTATCAATGGTTACAGGAATTCCATACTCAGTACAATTTGACCAATTTTTTTTCAATATTAAAAGATATCTCTGCATTTGTTGCACAAAAGCAGTCAGAGACAAAAAGTAAATGATTGGATGTGACTGTGTTCCAGTAAAACTATTTGCAAAAACAGGTGGTGGGTGGGCTAGATAGGTCCATCAAGACATGGTTTGCATACTTAATCTAGATGAATGGTTTTCTGCCCTGGCTGTACCTCCGAATCCCTTAGGAGGCTTTTAAGAAATACCCTTATTGGTCCCCTCCCTAGACCAATTTAAATACAGCTCTCGAAGTCGAGCCTGGGGCCATCGATATGTTTTTTTGGAAGTTCAAAGGTCCTTTTAATTAAAAGGAGTTAAGTAAATGAGACAATGAGTGATAGCTATTCTGAACTCAGAGAGGGTCTGGTAAACTCCCTGCATTCTCCTGCTTGACTTAGGCCATGTGCCCAGTCAAATCACAAGGGCAATTTCATCTGCCACCCAGAACTTCTTGGATCAACACAGCATGGGTACTAGCCCCTACCACCTCCGGAGAGAAAACCGGAAGTCTGGGCAGACGAAGTTTATATATCCTTTGGGAGCTTATCCAGGAATCCCCTAGCCATTATTCCCCTTTAAAATGGCAAAACCAAAAGAGGGCACAGACAGGCCTTAAAACTCACCAATTTCTGGTAGTGGTTGGAGTTCACCTATTTTTTCCTAGCAATGGCTCGTCAAATGAAGACAGGGAACTGTTGGATTCCTCTAGGTCATGGCTATGTTGCATAAATGAATTTAAGAACATGCTAGTTTAGTTAGGCCAGTAAAACGAATTTATTTGGGAAATGGGGGAAAGAACAGAATTTGCTGAGAAATAGGAGAGAGAGATGGAAATACGCACAGATTTGATGCAGGCTCCTCTAGACAGAGAGAGCAATATCTTTTTTTTAAGGCAGTACCAGGGATTGAACTGGGGACCTCATATGTGGGAAGCAGGTGCTCAACCATTGAGCTACACCTGCTCCCCTAATATTTTTTAAAAACTCCAAGTAATTATATGGCCATTAAATTAACATGGACTAAATCCACAGAGTAATCCATATTTCGCATCTACAGAAGAACCTTCCATTACTGTGTGAATTTTCCCCAAAACACTGACTGTTAATCATTTCTACCCTTCCTTCCAGTTCTCACTTTGGTTTCCCTTCTGTAAAGAACTGTGTGAGAGAACTGAAAAGAACAGTAAAGGAAAAGGGGAAAAGGGTTTAGGTGACCGTGACATCCTAGATTGAGAATACGTATATACACATATGTTTTTAAAATGCCCTTATCTTTTATATTAGTCACAGTCGAAGAAATAGACACACAAATAGAGATACCTCTTTCACTGCCTCTAGTTCTACTTCTTCTTCAGTTGTGTTTTCTTTATGTAGTCTCTCTTCTTTTATTATAAGAATGACCATTATAAGGACTTCCAAATCTTTACCTCTGATATCACTTCCATTTCCAACCCTATCCACTAACTGATCAGTTGCTGATCAGTTGCACCTGCATATCCTATACCACCTCAAATTCAGTATATCTAAAACTCCACCTTTTCAACTAAAAACAAATTACCAAACAGCAGCAACTCGCCAAACATCCCTTTTCCTCTTATTGTTATCAGTTGCCCAAGCAACACTAATTGGAGTATTTCCCATAGTATGTTTCAGGGAACACTGTCAATTAAGTTTGGGACTATGTTAAACAGTATATTTCTTTATTCCTTAATTTCTCAGACCTTTTGATGTACTGATGTGCATTTTGAATATAAGGTGAGAGTGAATTTTACAGCCCTTCCAGAATTTCTTGGACTTGTGTTCTATAAAACAGTGTTTGAAAAACACTTACTGATTTTTTACTTGTCTCTCTTGCCTTTTGATACATGCAGAAGGTACCAAGTTTCTTGAATCCATCCCTTCCTTTTTCTTCCCTCTATGTTGTACTTTAACCCTCATTACTTCATGCTGCTGTTATGATACACTGAAATTATGTGATTTTCATCCTCAACAATCTGTGGCTCTCATTTTAATACAAGTAAAGCCCAAACATTTTGGTTTTATATCCAAGGTTCTCTACGGTTTGTTCCTAGCTACTTTTTCAATATGATTACACTGGTGCCCTCCATATACCTCCAGTTGCAGCCAGGTTGGTGTCTTCATTATTCCTCTAATAGTCCCTTAATAAAAATACCTAACATTTGTGTAAATACTTTTCATTGTACAATATTCTTCCACATAATTACAAGTTTTTAATTTTCACAATAACCTTGTGAATTAGGTATTATTTTTCCCAACTTATAAGTGAAGGGATTAAAGCACAGAGATGAAACTGAAATTTGGTGGTGCCATGAATGCAACCCAGGTATTGCAACCTCAGAATCGGTCTTGTTTGATTCTTTGCCTCCATGGTAGCCATGGACGTTGTCAAATCTTTTCAAAGCTTGTTTCTTCTACCTGTGATGCCTACTTCTTTCTAATCTTAACTATATTGTCCTTTCAAAATCCAGCACCAGTCCCACTTTTTCTATGGTTCCTGCCCTAACAGACCGTGGAATTCTACAGTGATCACTTCTTTCTCAGGACTCCTTTCTTGAAACTTTCACATCACTAATGGTCTGTGCCATTCAACATATTCAGTTTTTATTAGCAGACTTTGTAATTGTAATGTGCCAGGCCCTGTAGTAGATACAAAAGAGAAAAGATGACAATATGTTTGTAGTTAACTGTCAACTTTTTATTTTGGAAAATTTCAAACTTACAGTAAAACTTCAAGAATAGTAAAATGAATGCTTATATACCCCTTATCTAGATTCATTAATTGTTAAGATTTTGTCATATTTGCATATTGCATATATTTGCATTTCCCCTTCACACACACACCTGATTTTTTGATTAGCCATTTGAGAATTACTTGCAGACATAGGATACGTTTTTAAAAATGCAATCTGCTTAGTTCATTCACTTAAAGCCCTCTTTCTGAACCTAGTCTCTGCCTACTTTTCTCAAGGAGTTCATAGTCTAATGCGGGAGATAGACATACAAACAAACAATTACAATGCATTAAAGTAGGTACCATAGGTACTGTACGTATTGGAGATAGGTACTGTACGTATTGGAGATAGGTACAAAGTTTTTGTGGAAAGAGAGAGGCAGCAGTGTCTGACTCCCCTTGGACAAGGCAAGGAAGCCTTCACAGAGGAATTGGATTTTAAAGGATAACTAGGAATTGATAGGTAGACTGTTGGAGTTTAGTTGTTTTTTTGGTTTTTTTAAACATATCTGTTCCATCTCCCTTATCTTTGTGTTCCACAAAACCTAGTAGAATGCTTTGAATATTTTAGATGCTCAATAAATAATATCTGATTGTATACCTGGAGAGAGAGAGAAAGATTAATATTTACCTAGATAAATATCCTTATATTGTCAATTTACAGATGCATAGGTATATATCCTCAAAAAGAGTAGATGAGGCGGTGGACTTGGCCCAGTGGTTAGGGCGTCCGTCTACCACATGGGAGGTCCACGGTTCAAACCCCGGGCCTCCTTGACCCGTGTGGAGCTGCCCCATGCGCAGTGCTGATGTGCACAAGGAGTGCTGTGTCACGTAGGGGTGTCCCCGCGTAGGGGAGCCCCACGCGCAAGGAGTGCACCCCATAAGGAGAGCGCCCAGAGCAAAAGAAAGTGCAGCCTGCCCAGGAATGGTGCCGCACACACGGAGAGCTGACACAAGATGACGCAGCAAAAAGAAACACAGATTCCCATGCCGCTGACAACTACAGAAGTGGACAAAGAAGACACAGCAAAATAGACATGGAGACCAGACAACCAGGGTGGGGGGGAAGGGGAGAGAAATAAATAAATCTTTAAAAAAAAAAGAGTAGATGAGAGGGAATATGAGTTCGAGTGAGTAGACGCTCTGGTGTATCAATGCACATGTATAATTAATGCTAATTTATGCACCTGAATCAGAAAACGGTCAGTTTGGGGGAACACAAAGTACAGATAGTTCTCACCATTCCTGTTATTTTCATCCAGACTTAGAAGTTAGAACTTGAGCTCAGAATGGCTTCTAATGGCCATTCCAGGAGGACAAACGTGGATGGCAATCAGGAATCCTCCACTGGGGCTATGATTGCTAGGTTTACCTTCAGTTAAAATTTAAATGGGGAGCTGGATGATAAATAGGGTTAGTGGATAGGCAGGAAAGTGAACTAGAGTAGTTAAACAGCAAGGAGTCAATGAAGTAAGCCCAGGATGCAGGGTTCTTACAGAATGGTGTAAAAGTTGAGTCCCATGCTGGTTGATTAATTGTCCCTCAGTATGTTAAATATACACACACACACACACACACACACAAAGAGTTCCTTTGGGTGTTTGATTTAAAGAAAATACCGTTAAACGCCTGCTTCTGCTTCCCACAACATTTGCTGAATGTTGGAAAATAAAGGATGTGGTAAAAACCTATGAGTATGTGGTGACACGATATTTCAGAATTGAATAAAGTCTTCCCATGGGGTATGGAGGCTGTGTTAAGTACTTTTCAGGGTATATTAGAGGGATGGCCTCTTTCATTAGGGTGAAAGTGATGAGAGATTTTCTTGTAGGATTTGTAATCAGTTTCACTACTTTATAATATATGCTTCATGTTTTAAAAGGTGACAAAATCATACATTTCCTGTTTCTTTTCTTTTAATTCCACTTGAACGTGTTTTGAAGGAATAACAGAATGATGGTTCTTCACAAATAGATTAGTTTTCAGAGGTGTCCTGAAGCTACCTCTGAACCAGCATTCCCTGGAATAACCTGGTTGGATTTGTTCTGGACTGTGAAATAGAAAGCTTCTTACAGAAATGGAAACACTATTCAGTGCTACGTTCTTCCAAAACATATTGCCTGCTTATGCAATTGTCAATGGGCCTATCCAGTGCCATGCAGTACAAAGTTGGTTATCAGAATTTTAGGGTGTTATGTGGATTGGAGAACAAACTACTTTAGAAATTGTCAGGTCCTAGTGAGAAAAACAGTAATGACTTTAGAGTTAAGAAGTTTATGACTATTTTTCTTCACATGGAAAAGGATCAAGCTGCACTAAAAATTCCCCTTTATGGTTATTCTGAATTGATGTTGATTTTATTTTTCTAGGGAAAAATGTCCAGCTAAATATATCTGTGAACTCTTAAAAGTAAGTCTTGGCTGGTTAAGAAAAAATGAAAGTGGTGATGTTGTGGTGAAGCCTTTCTATGCCATAGGGTGTGTTTTATAATACCTTCATAGCCTTATGGTTTTTGAGGTGACTTGTCCCTTTTCTCCCGGAGGAATGTTGTCTTTAGGGTGGTTGGCTTATTTTTTCATAAACCTGTTGGAGTTTGGAATATTTTTTTAACTTGAAGGAGTCACAAACTGCAGCTTTTGATTCCACTTTTAGCTTCAATCTGCTCTTCCATGTTCCTATAAAGTAAATGTCATGCAAATAGGAACCCAGGATAAGGTTACTTGTTCTCAAAAGGTCATGTATCGCCTGCTGTTGCTGAGTAAGTGCTCTTGCATTAAGGATGTTTATAACAGTCTTGTTTCCATTTATTTCTGCAGAGTGTAGTGAAGCTGATGAGGGGACTGCTACACTGCATGATCAGACAGGTATGGCATTGTTGAGAGTGTCGTCTCTAATAAAAGCACATTGTAATAGTATCTCTACTCTTTAGAGAATGTTTATAGCTTATATATTTTTTTCAACTTCACAAATACTGCACACTAATTTCAGAAAATTTGAAAAATTGAGGGGAGAATATCACGCATAATTTCACCACACAATTATCACTAAGATGTTTCCTTCCAGTCTTTTCTTATTTCTCTGTGTAATGAATTTTTAACATGCTTCATCATTACTGTACATGTAATTAAGGATATTGGATAAAAGATTATACAAGTCTACAAGCCCATATCTGAAACCCTTGGGGCCAAATAAACTTTAGAATTCAGAATTTTTCAGATTTTAAAAAGACAGCACAGAAACTACGTCTCTAATTTAAAAAAAGAAAGAAAGCATAGGTGGTGATGGCAACAAAGCATTGTGACTGTAATTAACTCCACTGAATTGTGTATTTGAAAGTGGTTGAAATGGGAAATTTTATGTTGTATATATGTTACCAATAAAAATTTTTTAAAACCATGGAACTGTACAACACAAAGAGTGAACCCTAATGTAAACTATGGATTGTAGTTAATAATATAACAATAATGGTTCATCAGTTGTAACAAAGGTACCATCCTAATGCAACATGTTAATAATAGGGAAAACTCTGTGTGTGCATGGGGGGATAGGAGGAATATATGGGAATTCTATACTTTCTGCATTGTTTTTCTGTAAACCTATAACTACTCTAGCAAGGAAAAATTAAAAAGAAAAACTGATAGCAGAGTGCATAAACCATATATTATGTTCTCTTTCCATTGGGTCCAGGGCAACACTCTAATAAAAAACCTTAATATCTTGATAGGGAAGCATTCATATTCACACTAAGTGGAATACATACATACTACAAATAGCCCCATGTCAATTTGCATCCAGTTTTTCCAACAAATTAATTCTGGTACAAAATTTAGGGGGAAAAACCTCTTCGAAGTGTTTGAGATGTCAGATTGCATATAAGGGATCAGGAACTTGAATCTCTTTGTAGTAATTTGCATTTTCCTGACCTGGAATGAAGTTGAACATCCTTTCAAGTATCTATTGCAAATCTGCATTTCCTCTTCAGTGAATTGTCTGTTCTGTCCTTTGCCTATTTTCTTTTGAGTTGTCTCTTGTCTATTTGAGGAGTTCTTATGGATATTAATCCTTCATCATATGTATTATAAATATTTTTAACAGTCTATCATTTATCTTTTGAGTTTGTTTATAATATTTTTCCATACAAAGCACTTTACCTTTTTCCCAAGATATCTTAAAGCATAGTGCATACATTGAATCTGAGCTGTATTTCCTTGAGATCAAGCTTACTTGTTATTAGGAGAAAGGGAGGCCTAGTTTGACAAAGTAATCATCCATAGACACACTACAAATTAAAGTAAAAGGAGATCAATTCTGGGCTTTTGGACTTCTGTATCAATGTTTTCTATATTGGATTATTTCATATCTCTCATTTCCTTTTATTCCTGTGTTGCTATTTTTCCTTTGTAGTTTAGATATTTGCATTTTCTTAACTTCCCAAATCATTTTAAAAATCACTGATTTCAGGAACCATATTTAAAGGTGTAATAGTTACTACCAAATATCAGATGCACATATAATCAAATCTAATTTTCAGGAATTAAGTTCTTTTAGTTGCCCTTGCACAATGTTTACCTTTTGACTTCTGGTTTCAGCTTTCTGTTATGACCTTTCTTTATCACTCTTCTGTATTGTTTCCTAGTTCTTTTTATTAAGCCTCCAAAATATACCCTCTTAATTTAATTTACCTTGAAATTCCTACCTATTTCGGGAATGAATGAATCTTTTTCTGCACTCAGTTATTTCTTACTAAACTTGTCACTCAACCACTCTGAATTTTAGTTTATATCTACATTGTGACAAAACAATTATCTGAATCGTATAGGAGAGGCAATGAATAGGAAATAGCTGGTTTTGACTGGTGTTATTTTCTAATTAAATTGCTTAAATAAAGGAAAATACATACTTTCCTAGTTACATTAGTATAGGGAAAAGGAGGTAACAATGCATTTTAAATATTTACAGTTGCCAAAAGAAAGAATGCAGTGATACATGTTAGAATATAAGAGAAGTGTGGTATGTGGATTGCTTTTTCTTCATTTTATTCCTTTATTGTTTTGTTTTGTTTTGTTTTGTTTTGTTTTGTTTTCAGATGGATAAAGTAGAATCCTTCAAGTATAGCCAGAGTACCAAGGATAGCCTCCATGCCAAGTACAATACCAAGACCTGTGCCACTGTAGTGGGTGATGACCAATGGGGACACCTACAGTTGGATGCTACCTCTGTGTACCTGCTCTTCTTAGCACAAATGACTGCCTCAGGTCAGTACAAGGAGATAAGTGCAGTACAAGGAGATAAGTAGTGGGAGCCACTCCAGTGAGGAGCAATTACTTTGGTACCATGGCTTCTCCAAAGGTATTTGCCAGAAGGCAACATAGCTTGTGTTATGTTGCTCAAAGATGAATTGGAAACATAACATTTTGCAAATTTTATATAGCGTGAGAAACAACTCTTTGAGGTCTAGTTAACATTCTTTTACATGAGAAACAAGTCTGGGTTACTAATTAATATTCTTTTAAATTTGAGAAATAGGAAATCTGAGGTAGAATTTCTTTAGATAGGCTTTTTTATTTCGATTAAGCCTCAGATACCATAAAATGGAAAAGAAGACTAGGATTTATTGCTTTTTTTCATACTGTGTGTGGATAAGCCTTCTGTTAGTATAAATATAAATTGAATACCCTACTTTTATACTACTCCGATGAATTATTATAAGTAATGCATCTCTCTATAGCAAGGGTTCTTAACAAGGGTCTGTGAGCTTGAGTTGAAATTCAAAAAAACATCATTCTTGTGGGGATGTGTTGGTGCGGGTGTAATATATTTATTAAATAATACACAGTATAGTGTGGACTTAGTAAGAGGTCCATGGTTTTTACCTGACTAGCAAAGGGGTCCATGGAACAAAATAGGTTAAGAACCCCTGGTCTATAGGCTCAAGATTATATTAAGGGAATTAGCTTAGGAATCACAATTCAAATGTTTATTCTTTATTTTTGAATAGCATATCCCTTTTATATGGTTTTGTTAATACCTTTAGATGCTTTAACTGAAAAAGGAAGGTGTATGAAACAATATCCCTTTTATTTTTCCTAAACTGGGGCACAAGAATCTGATTTCACCCAATTTCTAAATTATATGGGATCTTTGCCAGATCTTCCTATGCAAACATACTTCTTTATAATCCCATATTTTAAAAAAATTTAATAACATATTTTATTTAAACCAATATATCCAAAACATTATTGTTTAAACATGTGTTCCATATAAAATTTATTAATGAAATATTTTACATTCTTTTTTTTTACTGTCTTTAAAAAAAAAAAAAGATACATAGACCAAGAAGATGTTACATTTAAAAATATAAGAGGTTCCCATATACCCAACACCCCTCCCCACCCCTCACTCCCCCCACATTAGTAACCTCTTTCATCATTGTGGCACATTCTTTGCATTTGGTAAATACATTTTATTTATTTTTATTTTTATTTTTTTATTGTTGGAGAAACATGTGAAAATTTTATTTTGAACTTCAGAAAAGTAGGGAGAGCATTCCATTACATCAGTCAAGAGATCAGTTTCTCAGTTTTCTGATTACTGGTTAATGACATCTGTCCAAACAATAATGTATTCATAATAGTTTATAAGCAGAATGTGAAATATAAAGATATTATTACAAAGATCTTGCTGTTTTCCAGAAGTATATCCTTCAGTCCAAAAGATTTGTAAATTCATCCTTTTTGTTTATCCAGCATTTTTTTAATCCCTTGTGCATTTATACTACAGAGCCAGGCAAGAATTTGACCTTTCTGGAGCCCACTGTCCTGGAGTGGGATGCATTTATGATCTCTCCAGATTCTAACCAGCATAGATTAAAAGTTAGGGAGGGTCAGGGAGGCCACAAGGTGACTGCTTGGATGGTCTAAAAACCTAGGACAGTACTGGGAACATAGTAGGTGTTCAGTAAACAGATTTTAACCTGAAGACTTTGTGGTGGGAAAATGTTTTATTATTATTACTATTATTAGTAGTACTAGTAGTGTGCTAGAAAACCTTTTGGTGATTAAAAGCATACAGCTCAGTGAATTTTCATTACCTGACCACACCTGTGTAACCAGCACCCATTTCCAATGGGGGGTTTTTAACAAGGGAATGAGCAAAGAGAAGTAAGACTGGCATCTGCTCTGGAGGAAGGTATAGTCCAGTAGGGGAAACAGACAACAAACAAAACAATTACTCTATAATCAGTGTGCTGAGTGCTCTAATAGAAGTATGTACTACCTAGGGACACAGTGGAGGAAGTATCTCACTTTACCTTGATCTATGAAGACCTCACAGAGGAGGGGGCATTTGGGATGGGTCTTAAAGGATGAATAAGAACTTATTGGGTAGAGAAGGATGGAGGTAGAACTTTGCATGTGGGAAAACCAGTATGGACAAAAACAAGTTTGGGAGAACTGTGAGAAGGACAGTGTGGCTGGAACAATGGGGACATGACCATCCCTCCCTTCACCCGACAGCCTCCGCCATCTGATACCCTTTATCCCTTCCCCCTTCACAGTCCAACTTCTCCAAAGAATCATCTACTTACACTGTCTCTTCCTCTTCATCTCCCATCCACTCCTCAATCCATTCCTATCTATCATTCAGACCCTCTACTGAAACTCCTCTTGAGAAGGCAGCCAACTTCCATGTCAGTAAATTAAGGAAACACTCTTTAGTCCTCATCTTATTTAGCCTCTCAGCAATATCCAAAAGTCAGTTGTCCTCTCTTACTTAGGACAATCTCTTTTCTTGGTTTCTGTGACATACCACACCTTGGTTTTCCTCAAACTTCTCCTTAGTATCTTTTGCTGGAGGCCCCTCTTCCTCTATTCATACAAATAATAAATAATACACGAATAGTGCTTGGCATTTTATCTGTTATTATCTATTGTGAATTATCAATAAATTGGTAAATACATTTTAGAGCATTGCTGCACTGCATGGTTTATAGTTTACATTGTGGCTTACACTTTCTCCTAGTCTATTCAGTGGGTTATGGCAGGATATATATGTCCAGCATCTGTCCCTGCAATATTATTTAGGAAAACTCCAAGTCCCGAAAATCCCCTCACATCACGTCTCTTCTTCCCTCTCCCTGCCCTCAGCAATTACTGTGGCCACTGTCTCCACATCAATGATACAATTTCTTCCATTGCTAGAGTCACAATAGTTCTATATTAGAATACCAGTAAGTCCACTTTAATCCATATTTTATTCCTCCATCCTGTGGACCCTGGGATGGTGATGTCCACTCCAACTCTAAATCAAGAAGGGGTTTAGATCCCACATGGCTGATGGATGCGATTCTCCTGCTTGCAGTTGTAGGCATTCTCCATTCCCTGGTGTGATGGTTGACCATCTTCACCTCCCTGTTAGCTGACCCGGGTAAGTCCAATGAACCAGAGAGTAAGTGTTGCAACTCTGCTGAGGCTCAGGGCCCAGGTGGTACATGGCCAGTCCAGAGGTTCAAGTCTTCTGAGTGTACATCAACCCCAGCACAACCACAGGTTCAGTAAAAGTGACAGAAAAGGCGTGTGTAGAAAGGTCACATCTGAATCCAACTCCATCACACTCAGGAGCACATATTCCAAAGTAGGGCCCACTGACAAGGCACTGAACTCCAGAGCCATCTGCCATTACATTCTTTTTCTTGATACAAGATTTCAAGATCCATCAATTATGATGCTAAATTTTCATTGGAAATACTTATTCTGTATTTAAATTTCATCAAATTTACAGCTGATGGGATGTTGTGTGTCCTGTCGTGGCCCATTGGGTGGACTGGGGGAGAGTGTGGACTACAATGTGAACCACTGTCCATGTGCTGCAGCGGTTCTCCAGAATGTATTTGCCGGCTGCAGTGGATGTGCCACAATGATTGGAAGAGTTTGTTGATGTGGGAGGGGTGACATGGGTGGGGTGGGGAGTATATGGGGACCTCATATTTTTTTAATGTAATGTTTAAAAGAAAATAAAGAAGAAAAAATTTACAGCTGAAAAAGTTATTCCAAACTTACTTAAAGTTTTCTATTAAGTGAATTGAGTATCCATTTTTAAATTTAAATTAATTCAAATTAAAGTAAAAATTCAGTTCCTCAGTTTCACTAGCTACATTTCATGTGCTCAAAAGTCACATGTAGCTAGCAGATCTAGAGTAGATCTAGAGCTGGGGTCTGCAAACTTTTTCTATAAAGGTCAAGATAGTAAATATTTTCAGCTTTGAAGGCTATATCATCTCTTTTTCAACTACTCAATTCTACCATTGTAGTGTGAAAGCAGTTAAAGACAATATATAATTGAATGAGTGTGGCTCTATTCTAATAAAATTTTATGTACACAAACAGTAGATGGTCTGAATTTGGCCCTCTGGCTGTAACGTGCTGACTCCTGCTCTAGAGGAACCTTAGTTTCCTCATATGTTAAATGAATTTTCTGATTAAACGCTGTTAAGCTTAAATGACCAGTTGCATAAAAGGCAGAGAGTGGAGTGCTTAGCTCTATAAATGGTCCAAATTATTTTCTATTTTGCTATTGAAAAGTGATTTGTTCCATTTATAAGCAGTGTTTTTTTTCCTTTTGAAATAGTTATTCTTGTTATATTCATTTATAACATAAAATTCATATGTAACATAAAATTTCTCATTTAAACTATTTTTAAGTGTACAATTCTGTGGTATTAATTACATTCACAGTGTTATGCTGCCATCACCGTCATCCATTACCAAAAATTTTTCATCACCCAAACAAAAACTCTGTACCTATTAAGCAATAGTTTCTCATTCTCCCCTCTCCCCAATCCCTGGTAACTTGTAATCTACTTTCTGTCTCTATGAAAGTAATTTATTGTAAATATTTCATGTAAGTGGGCTTATGCAATATTTATCCTTTTGTGTCTGACTTATTTCACTCAACATAATGTTTTCAAAGTTCATCCATGTTGTAGCATGGCTCACAACTTCATTTTTATAGCTGAATAATATTCCATTGTATGTATATATCATTCATCTATTTATCCATTCATCTGTTGATGGACACTTGGATTGTTTCCACCTTTTGGATATTGTGAATAATAATGCTGCTGTGAACATTGTTCGACAAATAGCTTTTTCAGTCACTCTTTTCAATACCTTTAGGTAGAGAAGGGATTGTTAGGTCATATGGTAATTCTATGTATAACCTTTTTGAGGAACTGTCAAACTGTTTTCTACTGCAGCTGCACCATTTTACCTGTTTTACATTCCCACCAACAATTTTTGAGGGTTCCAATTTCTCTGCATCCTTGCTAACATTTGTGGTTTTTTGTATTTTAAGACTAGCCATCATAGTGGGTGTGAAGTTGTATCTCATTGTGTGTGGGGGTTTTTTTGTTTGTTTTGTTTTTTGTTTTTTTTTTGAGGTACTGGGTGGGGCCGGGGATTGGACCTGAGACCTCATATGTGGGAAGCCAGGACTCGACCACTGAGCCACATCGGCTCTCCTGAGTTGGTTTTTTTCATTTGCTTGCTTGTTGTTTGTTTTTTGTTTTTAGGAGGCACCTGGACCAAACCTAGGACCTCCAAGCAGGCCCTCAATCCCTTGAGCCACACCCACTCCCTCATTGTGGTTTTCATTTGCATTTCCATAGTGACTAATAATGTTGAACATCTTTTTTGTGGTTATTGTCCATTTGTATATCTTCTTTGGAGTGGTGTCTATTCAAGTCCTTTACCCATTTTTAAATTGGGTTGTTTGTCTTTTTGTAGTAGCTCTTTATATATTCTGAATATTAAACCCTTGTCAGATAAATAATTAACAAATATTTTCTCCCATTCTGTATGTAAGTTGTCTTTTCACTTTCTGGATAAAGTTCTTTGCTGCTCAAATCTTTCTAATTGTGATGAAGTACAATTTATCTATTTTTTTTTCTTTTATTGCTCATATTTTGTTATGTCTAGGATCCATTGCCAAATCCAATGTCATGAAGATTTTCCCCCATGTTTTCTTCTAAGAGTTTTATGATTTTAGCTCTCATATACTTAGGTCCTTAATCCATATTGAGTTGACTTTTTATATATGGTGTGAGGTAGGAGTCCATCTTCATATTTTGCATGTGGACATCCAGTTTTCCCAGTACAATTTTGAAGAGACTCTTCTTTCCTCATTGAATGTACTTGGGCCTCTTGTCAAAATTAATTGGCCAGAAACATATGGGTTTATTTTGGGATTCTCAATTCTATTCTATTGATCTATATGTGTATCCTTATATTGGTACCACAGTGTTTTGATTAGCTTTGTAGTAAGTTTTGAAATCAGGGAGTGTGAATCCTCCAACTTTGTTCTTCTTTTGCAAGATTATTTTGGCCAATTGGGCCCCCTTGCAATTTCATATGACTTTGAGGATTGACTTTTCCATTTCTACATAAGAAACTACCAAATTTTGATAGGGATTGCACTGAATCTCTAGCTCACTTTGGGTAGTATTGAGATCTTAACAATATTTAGCCTTCTAATCCATGATCACAGATATCTTCACAATACCACATTTTAAAATATTTATTTCTTTTATGTCGGTGCTACGAGTTGCTCAATTAATAGAAGATAATAACTAAAATAACAATAAACCAGCTTTAGTCAGTCCCCCCTCCTTATTTTTAGTCATTCCTCAATCTTGAGGGATTTTGGACATTGACCACTCTGACTGCTTGACATTCAGTTTTTTAATCTTCCTATCTGGTTACAGAACTCCTTGGTACTAATGGCATTCAGGGTGGGAATTTCCCCAGAATACGCCTCTTTTTCTCTTCCTGCAGAAATAAATATTTGATACTAAAGCCTTTCTTTTTTACCCTAGAATGGACAGCCCAGAGGCTGAATAATTTGTCCTCAAAATTAGGAGCAGGCTTCCCCCATGATTCTTCCTTTTGTGGGTGGGATTCCTTCCTTAATAAATACATTTTAAGGTTTTAAAATTTTATTTAAGTAGAAGGCAGCTGTATCTCCATTTCTTTTTTTTTTTTCTTTTTAGTAGAGAAGTTGTGGTTTTATAGAACAATCATTCATAAAATTCAGGATTCCCATATACCACCTCATCACCAACATCTTGCATTGGTGTGGAACATTTGTGTAATTCTATCTCTAATGTTTCTTTAATACCAACTGTGGCATTTTCTACAAAGCAAACATGTCTAACTATCCCTTATGGTTATTTATTTTGAGCACAGAATAGAAGCAGAAATATACTAAAGAGTCTCATAGGAGACCTATACATTCATTCAGTAAACCTTTATTGATTCCTGACTCAACATTTGCATTTCAGCGCAATCAACTGACTTTGATGGGTGCTTGGATTATCGAGTAGGACTTTGATGAATGAGTAGAAATTCACAAGTCAAAAAGGGAAGGAAATAGCATGAGTATAGTACAGAAGTTTGAAAGTTGCCTGGTATCAAGATAAGGCTAGGCATCTTCTCTGATTAACATGTAGGATGCATCTAGAATAATGGTAGAAGATGAATCTAGAAAGTTGGGAATAGCTGTTTAATAACCTGTTCAATAGTCATGCTAAGAAGTTTGGAGTTTAGTTTGTAGTCAGTAGAGGGTCATTCAAGGTAGATAATCAAGGAAGTTTTCAGATAATTCACTCCAGTGGCAGAAGGATAGATTGGTTAAGGGAGAAAATTAAGATGGGGGACTAGTTAGGAGATTAGTGAAATACTTCAGGCAAGAAATGATGCAAAACTTATGTAAGGCAGTTGCCTCAAGAATGGAAAGGATATATGTAAGAGATAATGGGTAGAGTATGAAAAATCTTCATGGAAAATTTAGCAATGATCTGCACATTTCTAAATTCTTAAAAATCTTAACCACTGTTAAGATTTTCAGAAAATAGATAAATAGGTGGATTGATAGAATGATACAGCAAATGTGGCAGTATGTTAAAAGTGGTAGATCTGGGTATCTTGGGGAGGGTGAGAATATGTTGGAGTTCTCTGTATGGGGATTGTATTATTTTCACAACTGTCCTGTGTAAGTGTGAAATTATTTCAAAATAAAAAGTTATTTTTTTAAAGAGCAAGTTAAAATAACATGGCATAATTTCCTTCCTTTCACATTAGCAGGGATAAAGAAAGATATTACAAACATACTTAAGCCAATTTGTCAGTTCAGCAAATGTTGAGGTCCTTCAATGAACATATATAAGACTTGGTGGTGGCTATACATACCTGCCTTTTAACAATGTTGGATTATTATTATGAAATCAATTAGACAAAATTCTTTCAAATGCACATATATTTATTAACAAGGAAGTACAAAAGAACATGAGAAGTTATTCTGAGTAGATGTTCATCTATTCCTAATAACCTGACTGGCTGGTTTTGTAGATGAGTCTGGATAGCAGGGTCTTGTTGATCTGGCAGGACCAACAGAGCTCTAGAGCTGGAATGATGCTTCAATGGGATTAGACTCTGGAACTGGAATTTCATACTTGTTCATGCAAGGGTGGTAGAGCCTGCACAACGTGCTTAGCCCGTTTCCTCCCTAGAACACCACTGATCTCACTAATGAAAACCACCTTTTTCCATTACTATTTTAAGTATTAGGTTACCATCTCTGAAGGTGTTGATTCTTGATTAGAGCAGTCATATGCTGTTTAATTATCTCTAGATACTTGCAACTGTGAACCTAAACTGCAAACTTATACACACAGAATTACCTTGGGCACGCAATATAACAATTACAAGTAAGTGGGGAGTAACAGTCATTGTACATCATTACCTTTCTGAAAGGCAATTCATCAATATGTAGAGCAATATCAAATGAACATACTTTACTAATTAGCACCCCTACTTGCATTTTATCCTATGGAAATAATTGAACATATATACAAATATCTGTCAATGGATGTATGTGTCTGCATCATTTTTAATACTACAAGGTTATAAACCATCAAAACTCTAGTAGAAGAATGGTAACAAATCAGATTAGGGGTTGCTTAAGGATGACGGCAGCAGAGGGAGTGAGATCACCCAAGAGAAACTTGGGGTAATGAATATGGTTACTATCTTGATTGTGGTAATTATTTCTTGGGTATATTCATATGTCAAAACTTTTCAAATTGTACACTTTAAATATGTGCAGGTTACTTTATACCAATTTTACCTCAATAAAGCTAATTGAGAGAGACAGACAGATAGACTTAGAAGCTGACTGCAACTTCCAGAATGTACCCTTTCCTTTGTGAAACAAACATAGTGAAAATTATATATATGTACATATATGTATATATCAATTGAAGTCACTGAAAATTGTCCTAAGAGTATCCAGCAAACGGAGAAAAATTTAGTCAAGGAAATCTGCCACATCTAGATAAGAATGGTGAGAGTATGGCATTTGAACCACAACCCACTCTTTCCCCACCGAAGTTCAGCACTACTCAAAGTGGATGCAGTCAAGAACAAAGGATTCCTTTTGCCCCTGCCTCCCAGTCTAGGGCTACTGTATCTCCCCAGGATGGGCCAGGCTTCCAGTATTTATCATCCTCACCAGCTCTGTGTTATAGAAGCTGTAGTCTGGGCAAGAGCAGCTAAGAGTCCTGGGGCTCCCATTTCCACCCAGCCTCTGCTCAAAGAGCAAAAGTTTTACCCCAGGCAGGGTGAGATGAGAATACTAAGCCGCAATTACCTTTAACCTAGTAGTGTGGGGGTTCCATAGTGGGAGAGGAAATCTGAGAAGACCAGAGGCTACCAGCCCCAACCAGTATCATCCTCATAAAGCTGGGGTATCACCTTTAAGAAGAGTAGATGCCTGTTCTTGCCCCCAGCTTTGGATCACTGGCATAGAAATTTTGCCCAGGGTAGTTTCAGGCCATAGGAGAGCTGCCTTCCCTACCCTTCCTTCCCAAGAGAACTGGTTTTATTTGGAACAGAGTGTGGGGAAGTTCAAGCTTAAGTAACTCTCAAAAACAATGAAGATTTTGTTTGTAAGCAACTAAGAGCAGGCTCTTAACTCCTTAAGAGCAACAAATTAAATCATAGAACAGTTGAGGATTAAAAAGAGAATCATGGAAAGACATTTAAGAAGATTCCCCCTGGAGGTGGAACAAACTTCAAAGACTGCTGGTGAAAAGGGCCCTAATTTTAATTGAATCAGACTGTGTAGCAGCTTATGTCTCAGGGCACTGTTGAAAACAATAGAGCTACCAGCTGGCAATTAGTAGAGGCTAGCAACTGAGTATAATATCAATCAAGGCAGACAATTTAATAGAGAGATCAAGGAAAGAGACGAAGAGGTCCCTGCTAAAATCACTGTCATTCTAGGGTGATGGGGAAATGACATCATAAGCTTCTTACTGAGGGAAAAATAGGCTTGTCAAGACATTAAACAAATAAACAAGGAAACAAGAACAAAAACAAGTTCTGGAAAGAGGGAATCAGTATCTAGAGTTCCTACAATATGTTATCTACAATGTGCAGTTTTCAACAAAAAAAAAATGAGTCAGGCAAAGAAATAGGAAAATATGAGATACAAATAAGAAAAAATCAGGTAACAAAACGGTTTTTGAAGGGCTCAGATGTTGATCTTAGCAGAAAAGATCTAAAAAAAACATGATTAAAGAAGTAAAGGAAGGTATGATGACAATTTCTCATCAAAAAGAGAATATCAATAAAGAGAAATGACTTAAAAGGAACAAAATGGAGTTGAAAAGTACAATCACCAAAATAAAAAATTTACTAGAGAAGCCCAACAGTAGATTTCAGCTGATGGAAGGAAGAATTAGTATACATAAACATGATACAATCTGGAACTACAGATATAAAAAATATTAAAGAAAAATGACCAGAACCCCAGAGAAATGAGGAGCACCATTTAGAGCACCAACATGTATGTCATCAGGTTACCAGAATTAGAGTAAGGGGTAGAATAAAGCATTCAAAGAAATAGTGGCTGAGAACTTTCCAAGTTTGGTGAAAAAATACTAATCTACACATCTAAGAGGCTCATTGAACTCCTAGTAGAATAAACACAAAGAGATCCACAGCCAGAAACAGCACTGTAAAAATGTTGAAAACACAAAGAAAATCTTAAAAGCAACATATGAAAAATGAGGCATCATGTACAAATTAACCTCAATATGATTAACAACTGACTTCTCAGAAATGATGTCAGAAGGCTATGGGATGACACAATCAAAGGGCCAAAAGAAGAGAACTGTTAACCAAGAATCTTTTTTCCAGCAAAATTATCTTTCAAAAATGTAGTGAAATAAAAACTTCCCATATAACCAAAAATTCATTGCTAGCAGATCTGCCTTAGAAGAAATACTAAAAGAAATTCTACAGGCTGAAAGCAGGTGACTGCAGACAGTAATTTGAATCTACATGTTAAAAACATACTCCTGGTAACAGTATAATTGCATGTTTCTTCTCCTTGTGTTAAGTGATCTATAAAGTAAGTGTATAAAACAATATGTTTATAATTGTATTGTTGATCCTATAACATATAGGAATGTAATGTATTTGACAGTAATAGCACAAAGCATGCAGGTGGGACAAACAAGGTTATAGTAAAGTAAGGAAATGACAACAGATGATAACTCAATTCCATATGAATAAATGAAGAAAACCAGAAAGGGTAAATAAGAAGGTCAATATAACAAAGCTATAAATATATAATTACTCTCCTTTCTCCTCTGACGTCTTTCAAAGATGCAAAATTATATAAATTAATTATTATAACAATGTATTATTGGTTTATAACATATATAAAAGTAATAACAATAATAGCATGTTAAAAAGAAGAAGGAAAAGAGCTTTGTAGGAACAGTGTTTATCTCCCTGGAATTGTTAGTATAAATTCAAGGTAGATTCTGATCAGTTAAGCTGTGTGTTTGAAATCTAGAGTAACTGGTAAGACAATAACTAAAAGAAAAAATACAAATCATTCAATGAATTAAAATCTTACATTAGAAAATATTCACTTAATGCAAACTAAAGCAGTAAAGGAGGAACAGAAGAAAAAAATGACATGAGACAGAAATCAGAAAGCAAAATGGCAGACAAATCAACTATATTGATGATAATGTTAAATGTGAAAGGATTAAAAATCCAATCAGAAGGCACAGATTATCAGATTGGATAAAAATATGTGATCCAAATAAATGTCTATAGAAGACACACTTTCTAATCAAAGATAAAAATTACTTGAAAGTAAAATATTTGAAAAAGATATGTTAAAGACCCAGCAACTGTAAGAAAGCTGAAGTTGCTCTACTAATCTCAGACAAAATAGACATTAAAACAAAAATATTGCTGTGGGTCCCTGGTCCCAGTCCTGGAGGGGATAGATTGACCCTCCCATACATACTGGGAGTACGTATGACTCGCCCAGTTTTTTTGGTGGCAGCCTGACAGACTGAAGCAAGATACTTGTAGCAGGCTTAGGGTTACCATCCCAGAACTTGCCCTGCATGTAGAAGGCTGCTCACTGTGGGAGAGCTGTCAAACAGTAGCTGCCTGAGGCAAAGGATTGCTGGCTGTGGAACATGCAATGCAGTGCAATGAGGAAACTGTTTTGTAAGGAAGAGGGGACATTTCTCTATGTGTAATTGGGGGGATTTCTAGGGCCACACACACATGCTTAAGACAAAACACATGCATGAAAAGGATGAGAGAGACTCCAATGCTTTGACTGGAGCTACTCCCTAAACTTATTGTATGGATAAACTCTGAAGGAGAACACTTGCACAGGTCAAGCTGCAAAGATTGGGAAAGATGTTTTCTTCCCTCCCCCCCCCCTTTTTTTTTTCTGCTCATGGCATTCAAGGAGAGCCCTGTCATAAAACTAGCTGGATACTAGCTTAAGGAACAGATTACTCAGCATCTAAATTCCAGCAATAACACATTAAAATATCAAAATATCCAGCTTTTAACAAAAGATTACAAAACATGCAAAGAAACAGAATGTGGTGTCCCAGGCAAAAGAGAAGATAAAAGGATCAGAAACCATCAATGATGAGGATCAAACTTGGAACATATCAGACAAAGACTTTATAAAAAGGGACCTAAATTTGCTTAAAGAGCTAAAGGAAAACATGAACAAAAAGCTAAAGGAAATCAGGAAAATGATAGAAGAATGCAAAGAGAATATCAACAGAAACAAGAGAACATTCTGAAAGCTGCAAGAGAGAAGTAACATGTCACATTAGAAGGGTGCCTTAATAAGATTAAGTACCAGTTTCTCATCAGAAACCATAGAGGAAAGAAGTCACTGGGAAGACATTTCAAGTGTTGAAAGCAAAAAAAAAAAATTGCTAACAAAGAATTTTATATCCAACAAAAGTGTCTTTCAAAAATGAGGGAGAAATTAAGACATTTCCAGGTAAACAAAAGCTGAGGGTGTTTGTCACCACTAGACCAGCCCTACACAAGATGCTAAAGAGAGTTCTGTAGTTTAAAAGGAAAGGGTAATAGGCAATAGATGGAAGCTGCCTGATAAAAACAATAATCTCTGGCAAGGGTTATGGCATGCCTAAATATAAATATCAGTCATATTGTATTTTTTGTTTGTAACTCCACTTTTTACCTCCTACAGGATCTAAAAGGCATAGGCATAAAATATATTGATAAATCAGTGGTTTTGGGACTCATAATGTATAAATATGTAATTTATGACCAGAACTCCATAAAAGAGGGGGGACAGAGGGGTAAAGAAACAACGTATGCATGAACTATTGAAGGTAAGGTGGTATAAGAACAAACGAGATTGTTACAGACTTATGATGTTAAATTTAAGCCCCATGGTGACCACAAAGAAAATACTGGAGAATATGCAAGCTCGTAGAGCTTATACCACCTTACCTTCAATAGTCCCCAGGGGCAGGGGACAGGGGGAATGGGGTATTAATACATAATGGGTGTAGGGTTTCTGTTTGGAGAGATAGGAAACTTTTAGTAATGGAAGGTGATGAGGGTACCAGAACATTATGAATGTGATTAATCTTTCTGAATGATATGCTTGGGAGTGGCTGAAATGGAAAATTTATGTTGTATAAATGTTCTCACAATTAAGAAAAAAATAGAAAAGCAATAGAGACAATGACAAATGTAATACATGATCTTGGGTGAGATCTAACCAAGAGAAGAAAAGACTCAAAAGGGCTTTGTTGGGACATTTTTAAAAAATGGAATATAAATGATAAGCTTTATATTAATGCTAAATTTCATGAACTTGATAATTGCACTTAAGGTGGATACATAAGCGAATATCCTTGTTCTTAGGAATTACATGTGAAAGTATTAAGGATCATGATGTATACAACCTATACTCAAGAGTTCAGAAAATATATTGATAAATGGAAAGATCACTAGAATGATACAGTAAATGTGGTAGAATGTTGGTGGGTCTGTAGGAGGTTTGTATTTTTTAACCATTGAATAAGTTTGAAATTATTTTAAAATAAAAAGTTAAAAAAATTACTAAGAATAAAAAGTGACTTTTTATAATGATAAGAGAGTCAGTCCATGAGGAAGATATAACAATGAGAAAAATATATGCGATTAACAACAAATCCCCTAAATGCATGAAACAACTGACAAAGTTGAAAGGAAAAATAAACAATTTACCTGTAATAGTTGGAAACCCCAATACACCACTTTAAGTAATGGAAAGAACAACTAGACAAAAGATCAACAAGGAAATAAAAGACATGAACAATAATATAAACCGCCTAGACCTAACATATATATAGAACACTCTAAACAACAACAGCTCAATACATATTCCTCTCAAGTGCACATGGAACATTCTCCAGGCTATATAGACCATTTGATATGCCAAAAACCAAGCCTCAATGAATTTAAAAGTATTTAAGTCACACAAAATATGTTGTATCATCAAAATTAAGTGAAATTAGAAGTCAGTATAAGAGGCGTTCAGGAAACTCACAAATATGTGTAAATAAAATATATACTCCCAATGGTTTAAATAGAAATTACAAGCAAAATTACAAAATATTTTGATGTGAATGAGAAGGAAACCTCAACATACCAAAACTTATGGGATACAGCAAAGGCAGTTCTTAGAAGGAAATTTAATAGCTATAAATGTCTATGTTTTAAAAGAAGAAAGATCTCACATCAATAACTTTGTTAAAAAAAAAAGACATTGTTTTTTAATAAAAGAACAAACCAAACCCACTACAAGGACAAGGATTGAAATAATAAAGATTAGAGTGGAAATTAACAAAATAAAGAAAGGAAAACTAATAGAGAAAATCAATGAAATCAAAAGTTGGCTCTTTGAAAAGATCAATAAAATTAAAAAACCTTCAGTTAGAATGACCAAGACTCAGATTACTAAACTCAAGAAAAAAAAAAAACCCAGGGGGTATCACTACCACCTTACAGATATATAAAGTATTTTAAGGGAATGCTATGAACAACTTTGTCTAAATATTTGATAATTTAGAAGAAATGGACAAATTCTAGCAAGACAGAAACTATTCAAATTGACTCAAGAAGAAATGGAAAATCTGAATAGACCTCTAACTATTAAGGAGATTGAGTTAGTAATTTTGGTACTTCCCACCAAAAAAAAAAAAAAAAAGCCCAGGCCTAGATGGTTTAACTGGTGATTTCTACCAAATATTTAAAGAGGAATTAATACCAGATTTTTTATAAACACCTCCAAAACATCAAATAGGAGGCAACACTTGCAAACTGATCCTATGAAGCCTGTATTACCCCTATACTAAACCAGACAAAGATATCACACAAGAAAACAACAGACCAATATCTCTTACGATTCTGGGCACAACAACCCTCACTAAATACTAGCAAACGAAATTGGGCAATGTGACATGATGAAGCAGAATTTATCCCAGGAATGCAAAGTTGTTTTAATTTCTGAAGATCAATTAATGTAATAACCATATCAAAAGAATAAAGGACAAAATCCATATGATTATCTCAATAGACACAGAAAACACCTTTGACAAAATCCAATATCATTTCATGATAAAAGCACTCCGGAAAATAGAACTAGAAGGTACCTTCCTAAACCTGATAAATGGCATCTACAAAACATCTGCAACTAACATTGTACTTAATGGTGTACAACTGGATGCTTTCTACTTCCAATCAGAACACAGCAAGAATTTCAACTCTTGCCACTTTTATTCAATATTGTACTGGAAGCTCTAGCCAGGATAATTAAACAAGAAAAAGAAATAAAGGAAGAAGTGAAAATATCTCAATTTTCAGATGACATGATCTTATATAGAAAATCCTTAGAAATCCATTAAAACACTAGAACTTTAAACAAGAAAGTTCAATAAGATTGTAGACAATCTATACACAAAAACTATTGTATTTCTATGTGCTAGTGATGAACAATCTGAAAATAAAATTTTAAAAACATTCCCTATTACTATAGCACCAAAAAGGACTAAAATACTGAGAAATACATTTAACAAAAAAGTATAAAACTTCAACTTTGAAAACTACAACACATTATTGAATGATATTAAAGACCTAGATAAATGGAGATGTCCCATGTTCACGAATCAATACAATATAAACTATAATCCATGCGGTGTAGCAGTGCTCCAAAATATATTTACCAAATGCAATGAATGTGCCACACTGATAAAAAGAGGTTGTTGATGTGGGAGGAGTGGGGGGCGCGTGGGGAGTGGGATATATGGGAACCCCTTATATTTTTTAATATAACATTTTGTGTGATCTATGTATCTTTTAAAAAAAGACAATAAAAAATTTTGCTAAAAAAAAAAGACCATATTGTTAAGATGGTAACATTCTTAAGTTGATCTTCAAATTCAGTATAATCACTATCAAAATCCTATCTAGTTTTTTACAAAAATTGACAAACTGATCCTAAAATTGGTATAGAAAGTCAAGGGACCCAGAAGATCCAAAGTAATCCTGAAAAAGAATAAAGTTGGTAGACTCACACTTTCTGACATCAAACTTACTACAAAGGAATAGTAATCAAGATAGTGTGGTAATGGCATAAGGCTAGACATATAGATCAATGGAATAGAATTGAGAATCAACAAATAAACCATCACATGTATGGTTGTCTTAGTTTGCCAGGCCACTTTGACAAATCCTAAAGAATGGGTTGGCTTAAACAATGGGAGTTTATTGGCTCGCAGTTTTGAGGCTAGGAGAAATCCAAAATTGGCTTGTCTCCGAAGTGATGCTTTCTCCCAAAATCTATAACATTCTTGTGCTGACTACCAGCTATCCTCAGGATTCCTTGGCTCGTATCCCTGCCTTGTATCATATGGCAATGTCCTCTACTTTTTCTTCTGGGTTCCAGCTGACTTCCTTCTCCGCATGGCATTCTTTAACTATGTCTGAATTTCTTTTGCTTATGAAGGACTCCAGTAATCCAGGTTAATGCTCGCACTCATTTAGTTGGGCAACACCTTTATAACATCTTTGAGATACCCTATTTACAATGGATTCACACCCACTAGGAATGCAGATTAAGAATAAGAACATGTCTAATTCAGTCTTCCATAACTATCAATTGATTTTCACCAATGTTACCAAAACAATTCACCGTTGAAAGAATAATCTTTTCAACAAATTGTACCAGGCTAACTGGATATCCCCATGTAAAAGAATTAAATTGGACTCCTTTCTCACACCATATGCAAAAATTAACTCAAAATGAAACATAGACCCAAATGTAAGAGGGAAAACTATAAAAATCTTAGAGAAAAATGTAAGAGTAAATTGTCATGATTTTAATAAGTTTGGAAAAGACTTTGATATGACACCAAAAGCACAAGGAGTCAAAGAAAAAAATAGATAAATGAGACTTGATCAAAACTGAACACTTTTGTGTTTCAAAGGACACCATCAAGAAAGTAAAGTGAAAACACAACCCCAGAATTGGAGAAAATATTTGCAAATCATATATCTGAAAAGAGACTTTATCTAAAATATATACAGAAATATTACACTCAATAATAAACACACAGATAACTCATTTAAAATATGGTCAAATAATCTGAATAAACATTAGTTCAAAAAAGATATTCAAATGGCCATTAAGGACATGAAAAGATACTCAACATCATTATTCCTTAGGGAAATGCAGATCAAAACTATAATGAGATACAATTTCACAACCACTAGGAAGACTAGAATAAAAAAAAACAGCTAATAACAAGTGTTGGTGAGGATGTGGAAAAATTGGAACCCTTGTGCATTGTTGATGGGAATGTAAAATGCTGCAGCTGCTTTGGAAAATAGTCTGGTAATTTCTCAAAATTTAGGCATGGAGTTACTATGCTCCAACAATTCTATTCCTAGGCATATACTCAAGAGAAATGAAAATATACTTTGACACAAAAATTTGTACATGAATATACATAGCAGCATTATTTATGATAGCCTAAATGTGGAAATAATCCAAATGGCTATTAACTTATGATTGGATAAATATAATGTGATACATCCATAAAATGGAAATTTTTTTGCAACAAATATGATACATGCTACAGCATAGATGGGTTTTGAAAACATTATGCTAAGTGACGGAAGCCAGACAGAAAAGGCCACATATTATATGATTCCATTTATCTGACATGTCCAGCAAAGCATATCTATAGAAGCAAAACAGATTAGTGATTGTCTAGGGCTGAGGCATGTGGAGTGTGGGGAAAAATGAGGAGCAACTGCTAATGGATATGGGGTTTCCTTTAGGGGTGATGAAAATGTTCTAAAAGCATTTTTGGTTGTAGTTGCACAATTATGTATATACACTAAATATCATTGAATTGTATACTTTAAGTGGATGAGTTATATGGTATGTGAATCATATCTCAATAATGTGGTTTAACAAAATGAGGGACAGTCTTAGGTGTGTGCAAGTCAATCTTAGTGGAGCAGAACACTGAACCAGCCCCATTTCTGGAACTCTGCATATTTTAGAATACTTTGTATAGCACTGCCATTCTAGGCTTAACCCAGCCCTACCTCATTTTACATTTTCTTACCTTTTAATCCTCTGTTCTATTACTAGTGCATTGGATGTACAGAAGGAAAAGTTTCCACAGGTCCTGCAAGTTTGTTCTTGCCTCAAGAAGCCAGGTTCCTCTCCTATAGTTAACAGAGTTATTTTAAGTCCTTCTATAAATATCTAATATCTACAGTTGAATACTGTTTAAAACCATTCGGAATATACCATATAAGATACTTTTAGAAAAGGCTAAAAACATAAATAGGATATGGTCCTTTCCTTCAAATTCAAAGTATGCATTTTTTTAAAGTACAGAATTTAAAATAAGTTCATAAGCATGAGAAAAATAAAATTCTTTGAAAGCACAGAATGGAGGATCAATGATAATATCACAGAGGTGGAATTTGAGCTGGGACTTGAAAGAATGGTAGGATTTGGAAGATATGGAGAGGAAATGAAGGTCTCTTCAACAGAGGGAATAGCATTAGTTTCACACCTTTTGCCTTTTCTCAACCACTGCTCACTTTGGCACACAAAGGTGACAAGATTCTGAAGCTGATGTCCTATATTATATCACTATCTCTTTTCTCTTTTTTCCTCTCTATCCAAGAGGTTATGGTTACTACTGCTACACAAAAGACCCTTTCTACTTCATGCTATGATTGCTGTTTTAGCAGCCATTGATCAGGAGGAGTTTGCAATCTGATAATACTGATCGTATAGTCCTTTTTAGTTCTTAAGTTCCACAATTATTTGATTTAAAATGTCTACCAATAGATCAAAGATTAAATGTAAAAATGAAACCATAAAAGTAGAAGAAACATTTGTGGAATAAAACGTTTTATAAAAGTTTCTGAGATGAAAAATATACTATAAGCGAAGTCAAAATTGAAACAAACTAGGAAAAATACATGCGGCAAAAATGAGGGACAAAAGACTAATTTCCTTAATGTTCCTTACAATATCGATAGCAGAAATACAAGCAATTCAGTAGAAATTGAATTGAAAAAAGACCAGAAGAATTTCTTTCTCATCCATTACAGTGGCAAAGCTCAAAACCTTTTATTATAGCCTTGTTGGCAAAGGTGGAGGGAAATAGGCAGTCAGTATTGGTTGGTGTATAAACTGTGGAATCTCTTCGCTGAGTAACTTGGTGATAATTATCATAATTAAATATACACATAGTGAAATACTTAGGGGAATGTGTAATATATCTGTAACTTATATTGATATGTATCAAAAAATAAGTTGGATTGTTGGATGGTTAGAGAGATAGATAATGTGATAAATGAAGTATAGTAAAATGTTAATGGTAGAATCTAATGATGAGTCCATAGGTATTCACTATGAAATTCTTTCCTCTTTTAGTTTGTTTGAAAATTTTCATAATAAAATATTGGAAAAATTAATATGACTAAATCTTTTGACTCAGCACTTGTACTTCTCACAATTTACCCTAATGTTATACTCACACATATGCACACAGATATTTAGCACACCATTGATTTTGGTGAGGAAAGATTAGATACTGCCCAAATGTCTTGCAGTGGGGAACTGGATACACAGCCATTCAACAGCATGCTGTGTAGATGTTTAAAGAAAATGAGGGAGATGTATTTGAAATTATCTCCAAGCTATACCTAAAAAATCAAGGTACAGAATAATAGCCTTTGTGTAAGGAAAAGTAAAGACTATAATGTACATTTATATATGCATAAAATATCCCTGAAAGGATACAGAGGAAACTGGTCACATTGATTTCCTTTGGAGCAGTAAATCAGCAGAGGTATAAGTCAGGGTGGGAGGAAGACTTTCACTGTACACCCTTTGGTACAGTTTGAATTTTTTCATGAGTGTTACTAAGGGCTGACTTATAAAAGGCCTTTTTTTTTGTCCTAAGAAATGTTTTTGGACTGGAATGAGAATTATACTGAAGGTTTAAGGTGGACACCTTAAAAAAACATTTGACAACCACTTTATTCATGTTTCTAAAGATGTCAGAGGATTTTCTCCAAATCCATTTTTTCAGCAAACTGGAAACTCTTTGCTTTGTCTGGCTGTAACAACCACATAGCTGGCACATGTAATCGTTTCTGTTAAACCAACAAACTGATTTTTGTGACAAATGTTGATACAGAAAATTTTGTTTCAATAAAATAAAATAAGAGAAGCTTAAAATTTTAGGTTTTGCAACTAACTTATTTTATTTATTTGCAGCTACCTTGATCCTCTCCTCTTCCTCTACTTGTTTATAGGCTGGAAAGGAAAAAGAAACTCTCTGATTTTTCAACTTTGAAGTGATTTATCAGTTTAGAATCAAGCAGTTAAACAAAGGCTTTAGATAATATGTACATAGTAATATTGTTTCAAAAAATGTTTTAAAAGTTAGTTGCTTGGTGTAGCTTATACCTGTAAAAAGTTTTTGTGCTCAGGTAATTTTTATATAAAATTTTAAATTTGTATCATACTGTTTTCTGCCTTACTTAATATAATTTTGCCTTTTAATGTAACTTTTTAAATTTCAAAAATAGTACATGTTTATTGTAGAATATTCCAAAATTGCAAAAATGTACAAAAAAGAAGAAAATAGAGGTACTCTGAATCCTACCACAAGAGATAACTACTATTGACATTTTGGAATGGATCATATTGTAAATATTAGGATGCAGGATATCTTTGTTGAAGTGAAACAGAAAGCAACAGCAACATTTAATTAAGTTTTACCTCCACTGTTATTAGTTATATGACCTTAGGCAAATATTTAACCTCTCTAAGTTACATGAAGAAAATAGATACCCACCAGTCTTAGAGTTATTGTGAAAATGAAATGGATAATGCATACATAGAACTCTCTGTGTAAGCTATAATAATCTTTGTATATGTTACATTTAGAATAACTGTAATCTTTTATTTTAAAAATATGTTTTTAAGTTCTCCTTAAAATTATAATTTTTATCTACTCTACTTCTTGCTTAGTATTTAGACTCTCCAACTCTTTTGAACAGTTTTTCTTTTAACAGGTGCCTAAGTTTGTACATTTAAGCACGTGAATTAGTTATCTATGGTATTAGGACTCTAAGACTTTGTATTAAAGCTTAGAAATAACAAATTCCTCCATGTTAAAATATGTTGGTATCGCACTTATTTGGAGACTAGCCTAGGACTGATTTGTGCTCTTGTTTTTATGGTTTAAATCAAAGTGCCTTCCATCGTTCCTAAACAGAAGCAAGATTATTTGGGAGTAGTGAGGTCAGGTAGTCACTGACTGCATATAGAGTTTATAATGATAATTGAGAAGCTTTATATTCTTATTCCCTTTTTCCCTAGGACTGCATATCATCCACAGCCTAGATGAAGTCAATTTCATACAGAACCTTGTGTTTTACATTGAAGCTGCTTATAAAACTGCTGTAAGTACTCATTTTGACACTGATTTTAAACATATGATATTTTTGTGTTGAAAACTGAGTAACCCATTCCTTCTCTTAATGCTGCCCTTCATAGTGAACCAATCTGTGACAATCTGCATTAGGTGAATCCCCAAAAGAGATTATGTTCTTAAACTAATCCATTCCCGTGGGTATGGGCCCTTTTGATTATAGTGCATCAGTGAGGCGTGATTCAGGTTGGGCCTCTACCCCCTTACTGGAACTTTAAATAAATGGTGACACAAAGACACCCACAGAGAAAGGAAGCCACCATTTTTGATCCTGCCATGTGAGAGAGGACTCGATCACTAGCAGCCAAAGCTTAAGCACAAAGCCCTCAGAAGCTGGGTCCACAGAGCAGCTCAAGGTTGAAGAGATGTGCCACATACCTGAGAGGCCAGAGCTGAACTCAGGAAGAAGGCAGAGCAGCTGAGACTGAGGGAGAAGGCCCAGAAAGAGACAAGGCTTCTGCCTGATTGGCCACAGCTGAGCTCCAGGAGATGGTGAACCTGGAGTGAAAGGCAGGGATCTCGGCATATATCAGCTAGCTTCCCTGTATGCCAGGATACCAGGACCATCAGTAGGTGACTTTGGTGAGAAGGCATCTCTGATGGTGCATTGTTTTGAACAATTCATCTTCTCAGAGCTGTAAGCTTTTACCCTTAATACATTTCCCATTATAAAAGCCAATCTATTTCTGGTACTTTGCATCAGCAGCCCTGTGGCAAACTAAGAAACACTGTAAAAGACTTCTGGCAGAAACGGTCTTTGGCCTCTTTCATTACTAAGATCCACCACACTCTGTTCTCCTCTTCAATGAGGGTACAGAGGCAAGAGGGCCAAGGTTCTATCCTTTCATTGCTTTCAAACTCTGTGATATCTCCTGGTATGTTTTTAGCAACCTGTGGCTAAATTGTGGTCTTATTTTAATGGTTTAAGGCAGGGATTCTTAACAAGGGGTCTGTGAGCTTGAATTGAAATTTAAAAAATCATTACTCTTGTGAGGATGTGTTGAGGTGGGGTGTGATATATTTATTAAATAATATACAGTATAGTGTGGACTTAGTTAGGGGTCTGTGGTTTTCACCTGACTGGCAAAAGGGCCTGTGGAACAAAAAAGGTTTAAGAACCCCTGGTCTTAAACAGGAGCAAGGTGACTAGGGAGAATTATGTGTCAGCTACTTAGAAATAAAATTTAGTCATGTGTTGAATATTATCTGTAGGCATTGATTCAAAGCTTACTATACAAAAAGTTTAGTTTTTCTTTTAACTATGTGTGGTGGTTTGAAACTGTATTTACCACAGAAAGACACATTCTTAAATTTAATCCATTCCTGTTGGTGTGGACACGTTGAAAGTATGACCTTTTGATGAGGCTACTTCAGATAAGGTGTGACTCAGCTCGTACAGGATGGGTCTTAATCCTCTTACTGGAGCACTTCATCAATGGAATGAATACAGAGGTGTGGGGAAAGAGGAAAAGAAAGAGAGAGAGAACAAGCATGCACACCCACAGAAGCAAGAAGCTGAAAGCAGTGAAACCCAAAAGAGAAGGGTGAGACCAGCAGATGCCACCACATGCCTTGGCATGTGGCAGAGGAGCCACGGATTGCTGGCAGCCAGTCTTTGGAAAGAAAACATAGCCTTGATGATGTCTTGATTTGGACATTTTCTTGGCTTCAAACTCTAAACTAATTAATTCCTATTGCTTTAAACCAACTCATTTCATGGTATCTGCTTTCAGCAGCCTAGAGAACTAAAACACTACCATATGAGGAGGATTTATATTAAATCAGAATATATTTAACATCTTCTTTCTATAAAATGTTATGTTAGACAATATGCAGGATTATGTAATTTTCTCCTTCAGTGTGGCATGAACAGTGTTATTGTTGTTATTCATAGAAGCTCCAATCATAATTGTCAAAACTGGAAACAACCCAAGTGTCCATCAACAGTTAAATGGATGAACAAATTGTGGTGTATTCATGCAATGGAATACAACTCAGCAATTAAATGGAATGATCTATTGATACATTTAACAACATGGATGAACTTCAAAGGCATTATACTTGGTGAAAAGAGACAGACAAAATAATATACATACTGCATGATTCCACTAATATGAAAGCCTACAAATCTATAGTGACAGAAGATCAGTTGCTGTCTCAGGGCAGAGGTGAAGAGAGGGATGGATAACAAAGGGGCAAAAGGAAACATTTGAAGATGATGGAAATGTTCATTTTCTCAATTTGGTATGGTTTCACAGATCTAAATATAGGTCAAAATTTAAAAAATTATGCCATTTAAATATGTGCAGTGTTTTGTACCTCAGTTATATCTCAGTAAAATAAATAAATGCTGTAATTCACTTCAGGACAGTGCTGGAGACACACTGCCAGAGTTGTCTTCTGTAACTGCTCCTTTGCTATGCTTCCATCTCTTAATAACCATCCTTTCCCCTTGTAACTAACACATTCTCTTATATATATGTACTTTTTAATTTTTTAAAAAAGATACTTAGATTACATAAATGTTACATAAAAAAAATAGGGGATTCCCATATGCCCTGCTCCCTACCCCTCCCACATTTTTCCACATTAACAACATCCTTCATTAGTGTGGTACATTTGTTAAAATTGATGAACACAGTTTGGAGCATTGCCCCTAAGGGTGGATTATAGTTTACATTGTAGTTCACACTCTCTCCCACACAATTTTGTAAGTTATGGCAAGGTATATAATGGCCTGTATCTGTCATTGCTATATCATTCAGGACAATTCCCAAGTCCCAGTAATGCCCCCTTATTACCTGTTCTTCCCTCTCCCTCCCCTCAGAACCTCTAGTGGCCACTGCCTCCATATCAGTATATAAGTTCTTCCATTGCTAGAATCGTAAGTCTATGACTGAATACCAGTAAGTTGACTCTAGTCCTTCGTTCATTCCCCAATCCTGAGGATTCTGGGATGGTGATGCCCACTCCACCACTAATTGAGAGGGGGCTTAGGTCCCATGGGGCAGATGGATGGAACGATTTTGCTTGCAGTTGCAAACTCTCTCTGTTCCTTGGGATGGTCGTTGTGAGTCATCATCTCCTTGTTAATTGTCCTGGGTGGGTCCAATGAACGGGAGAGTAGGTGTTGCAACTCTTTTGAGATTCAGGGCCCAGCTGGCACATGAACAGCCCAAAGATTTAAGTCCCTTGGACATACACATATCAACTCTAGTACTAGCTATAGTTTCAGATAGAAGGGGCAGAAGAGCCATAGGTAGGGAAAACACTGGGGAGCATAAATTCTAACACAGAGCCACCGGCAGGGCACCAAACTCCTGAGCTGTCTGCCCTGCCTATAGTGTCTAGATATCTCCAGAGCCCTCAGGAGCCCCACTATTTGAGGCAATATTTACTTTGGCAGTCAATGAGATCCTGCTGAGACGTGCATAAGTGTAAAATCTGGGATGACCTCCTGCCACTTTGAAGTCTCTTAGCCATATAAACTCATTTGTCTTTACCTTTCCCCCCTTTTGGTAAAGATCTTTTTCTAGTTGCATTGCTAGTTGGTGCTTGGTAGTAATCCCTCCATGTCAGGGAGGCTCATCTCTGGGAGTCATGCCCCAAGCTGGGAGGAAGTTAATACATTTGTATCCTGGGTTTGGCTTAGAGAGAGCCATATTTGAGCAACAAGGAGGCTCTCAGGAGGTAACTATTAGGCACTCTGTAATACTATGCTAAGTTTCAATTTCAAAAGTAAATGTTCATAAGTACAGTCATCAATATCAAGGGCCCGTCAATGGACCATCCTCCTTCCCTAGTCACTGCCCCTATACTTGGGGGATTCTTGCTTTTCCATTAGAGTATGTGGCAGAGCTCCCCAGGATGGGAATTCGATATTCTTTCAGTTATTGTGTGAATCTCCACTCACCGTGACAATGCCCCATGAACACTTGAACACATTTATATGCCTAATAGGTAAGTTGTACTCTTTTTAATTAGAGCATTTATAGATTTACATAAAAGTCGTGAAAAAATACAACATTCCAATATACCCCCATCTCATTGACCATTAGTATTGGTTTAGTACCCTTGGTGAAAGAATATTTAAATATTACTGTTAACTATAGTCCATAGTTTGCATTAGGTATACTTTCCCATATACCCCCCTATTACTAACACCTTGTAATTGTGATGTACATTTGTTATAGTTCCTGAAAAAATATTCTAATATTTGTACTATTAACCACAGTCATCATCCACAATAGGGTTCACTGTGTTATACAGTCCTGTGTTTTATCCTCTAGTTTTCCTTTCAGAAACATATAACCCAAAATTACCCCTTTCAAACACATTCACACACATAATTCAGTTCTGTTAATTATATTCACAATAATGAGCTACCATCACTTCTATCCATTTCCAAACATTTACAATCAATCTAAATTGGAATTCTGCACAAATTAAGCATCAGCTCCCCATTTTCTACCCCGTTCTATCTCCTAGTAACCTATAGTCTAGATTTTAACTCATAGTTACTCACATTTTTTTTACTGCAGTTTCTCAGTCTCTTCGTCATGGTCTTCTCTGAATGCTATATAGTGCTTACCTGGCCTCTGGAGCCCATGAGGCTTAAATTTAACATCCTAAATCTATAACAATCTTGTTTGCTTTCATACCAAATTAACTTCAATATTATACAACCACACTGTGTTCTTTTTTTTTTTTCCATTTATAGCATATTACAGTTTATAAAGTTCTATAAATTTACTTATTTAATTTTCATTACAATCTTGATGAGTAGGAAGTGCTTCATTCCATCTTGCTATGGTACAATCAAGATGTGACTTTGGAAACAATTAGGAAATAATTACACAAGGTCCTCATGTTTATGTGACAAAATGAGTTGTGGAATCGTGATTTTCAGATACTTTCCAGTTCTTTCCTCTACGTAATGTTTACTTCACTCCCATTATGGTGTGACTTTGTCTAACACTAGGTTTTGTTCAGTTCTGGTTCTTTGGGGAGTAAATGCTAGGAATTATCCAACAATGTTGAAAAAAGCCTTTGCCATTTATTGTCTTTCTTGCTCTCAGTTTCTCTTCAACTGCTTACTTAACTTTTGTTCTGAGACATTATACAGTGGAAGATATGAAAATAATAAACAAATCAAGGAAAACAGAAATGTAAAATTCAGGATTTCTTCTAATCTGCTAACTGAAAAAAGGGTCGACATTAGTTAGGGTTCTCTAGGGAAACAGAATCAGCAAGGGATATCTGTCAATAGTAAGAGATTTATCAGAGTCTCTCATGCAGCCGTGGGGATGCACAAGTCCAGGTTCTGCAGGCAAAGTGCAATCAGGAGCTCCGATGGAAGCCCAACGAAGATTCTTTTTTTCTTTTGCTTTTATTTTTTATTTATTTTTTATTGACTTTGTAATAATATTACATTAAAAATATATATGTGAGGTCCCATTCAACCCCACCCCCCCATCCCCCCTGTCCCCCCCCAACAACACTCGTTCCCATCATCATGACACATCCATTGGATTTGGTAAGTACATCTTTGGGCACCTCTGCACCTCATACACAATGGTTCACATCATGGCCCATACTCTCCTCCATTCCATCCAGTGGGCCCTGTGAGGATTTACAATGTCCGGTGATTACCTCTGAAGCAGCATCCAGGGCAGCTCCATGTCCCAAAGACGCCTCCACCTCTCATCTCTTCCTGCCTTTCCCCATACCCATCGTCCACCATGTCCACTTTTCCCAATCCAATGCCACCTCTTCTATGTGGACATTGGATTGGTTGTGTCCATTGCACCTCTATGTCAAGAGGAGGCTCAGATTCCACATGGATGCTGGATGCAATCCTCCCATTTTCAGTTGTAATCACTCTAGGCTCCATGGTGTGGTGGTTGTCCTTCTTCAACTCCATCTTAGCTGAGTGTGGTAAGTCCAATAGATCAGATTGTAGGTGCTGGAGTCTGTTGAGGCTCAGGACCTGGCTATCACATTGTCAGTCCAGAGATTCAAATCCCCTAAATATATCTTAAACCCCAACATTAACTGCACCTCCAGCACATTAGCATGAAAGTCTTATGAAGGGAGATCCCATCTGAGTCCAGATTCATCACACATAAACACCATTTCCAAAGAGGGGCCATCTGCCCTGGTAGTTAACCCCATCGGCCATGACCATAACTCCCATGGGTCTCTTTAGCCCTCAAAGGAACCAATATCTGGGGGTTGTATCTGCTTTATCTGTCTCTCTGACTCTGCTCAGTTGTGCATGAGGGCAATCCTTCTGCCAGCCTCCAGACTCTTTTTTAGAAACTCGTAGCCATATAAACTCATTTCTCCTTTCCATTTCCCCCTTACTTTAGGTCAAACAGCATTTTAAAGTCATGGTATTTTATGTAGACATGGATATTCTGTGTTCTTATACCACTCCACTCCCTCACTTTTATGTAACTCTTGTTGCAAATTACATGTTTGTACATTATGAATCCAGAACCACTGTTATATCATTACATTTTGTGCATTTGTCTTTTAGATTCTGTAAGAAGAAGTGGTGTTACAAAGCAAAAATACAGTAATACTAGTATTTATATTTACCCATGTCATAGCCTTTAGTCAGTTGTCTAGTATCATTTTCCTTTCAACCTGCAGAACTCCCTTTAGCATTTCTTACAGGGCCAGCATAAGTGATGAAAAACCTTAGCTTTTATTTATCTGGGAGTGTCTTAATCCCTCCCTCATATTTGAAAGACAGTTTTGCTGGATATAGAATTCTTGGTTGGCAAGTTTTTTTTTTCTTTCAGCACTTTAAATATGTCTTCCCACTGCCTTCTTGCCTCCATGGTTTTCAATGAGAAATTGACAATCTTATTGAGGCTCCTTGTACATCACTCATCATTTCTCTCTTGCAGCTTTCAGAATTCTCTCTATGTTTGGCATTCAACAGTTTGATTATAACATGGAGGGTCTATTTGGGTTTATCTTGTTAGGAATTCATTGAGCACCTTGAATATGTATATTCATGTCTTTTGTAAATTTGGGGCATTTTTGGTCATTATTTCCTTGAATATTCTGTGTTCCTTTCTTTCTTCTTCTTCTGGGGTTCCTACAATGTGTATGTTGATCCCTCAAGCTCTGTTCACTTTTCTTCATTCTTTCCTCTTTCTCATCCTCAGACTGGATGTTTTCAATTGTCTTATCTTCAAGTTCACTGGTTCTGTGTTCTACCAGCTCCCATTTGCTGCTGAACTTCTCTGAGGAGTTTTTAATATCTGTAACTGTGGTCCTCAGCCCTGTTTGCTTTCTTTTCATAATTTCCACCTCACTATTGATACTCTTTTTGTGTTCATCTATTGTTTTTCTGATTTCTTTAGTTCTTTCTCCATGTTTTCCTTGAGCTCTTTGAGCATATCTAGGACCATTTTTAAAAAACCAAGTCTTTGTCAAATGTGCCAGGTTTCATCCTCCTCATTGATGGTTTCTAATGCCTTAGTCTTCTCCTTTGTCTGAGCCATTGCTTCCTGTTTCTTTGTATGCTTTGTAATCTTTTGATGAAACCAGGACATTTTGGTATTTTAATGTGTTATTACTGGAATATATACTTTGAGCCTGCTGTTTCTGAAGCTTGCATTCATCTAGTGTTGTAAAATAGAACTTTCCTCGAATACCTAGAGCTTACAAAAAAATAAGGAAGATTAAAAAAGTAAACACTATTTACAGCCTTTGAAGATTGATCTATGCAAATATTCTCTTTCAAATATTTTCCATACAGAGTTAGAGAATAATCCCAGGCCAAAGAATAGGGGCTTCCTTGTCCTTTCTGTGCTTACATCTTGTCTTGGTTATGTGCATTTGGCCCTAGGAATTCTCTTGTCTACATGGATATGAATGACCCTTCCTCCCTAGTAAACACTGTACTGCATATCCTATAGCCAGCAATCCCTTTCCCCAGGCACCACTTAAGTGCTGTCCCTCACCATTCTTTAGGAACATGAACTTCCACATGCAGGGCAAATTCTGGGACATCAAATCCCTCAGGCCACTACCAGACAGCTTGAGCCATACATACATGCCCCAGTATGTACACGAGGGTTACTCTTCTCCTTCTGGAACCAGATTCAGGTATCCTCACTGGAAGTGTGGACTGGCTCCAAGCCAAACATGGGGGAAGGGCCTGTCAGAGCAATGTGAGATCTTAGCCTTTTTCTTTATTTGACACTTGCCCTGATGCTGCAGTCCTTTCTAGAGCTTTGAAAAAAATGTTTATGTGCTAGTTAGCTTGCAAAGCTTCTGTGAGGGGCAGAACCCTGAAACATCTGTCTCTGCCATCTTGATCAGGGTGGAGCTAATCTCACCTTCATTTTTGAGAGATATTTTCAATGGTAATAGACTATTATACTCACAGGTTTGTTGTTTTCTTTCAGTGTTTTAAAGAACTTTCTCCACTGTCTTCTTGCTTTCATTGTTTCTGATGAGAAATTTGTTGTCATCCTTATTTTTGTTCCTTTGTACATTAATGTACCTTTTCACTTAGTTGTTTCTTCTTTTTATTACAGTAGCTCAATTATGTTCCTTAATGTAGTTTTCTTCATGTTTCATGTGCCTTGGATTTATAGTTTTCATCAAAAGTTTTCAGCAATTATTTTTTCATATTTGTGTTACCCTTCCCCTTCCTTCAGGGAGTCCAGTTACATGTGTATTAGGCTGCTGGAAGTTGCCTCATAGATCAGTGAGATCAACTTTGTTTAGTTTTTATAATTTTTTTAAGTTTAATTTTTTTATTTGTGAAGTTGTGAGTTTACAGAGCAATCATGCATAAAATTCAAGATTCCCATATACCACTCTAATATTAACACTTTGCATTGGTGTGGAACATTTGTTACAATTGACAAATGCACATTTTAAAAATTGTATTATTAGCTGTAGTCCATGGTTTAACTAGGATTCACTGTGTAGTGCAGTTCCATAGATTAAAAAAAAAACTTTTATTCTAGTACCATGTACATAACCTAACATTTCCACTTTAACCACATTCAGATATATATTTCAGTGCAGTTAATTATATTCACAATGTTGTGCTACCATCACCACCAACTATTCCTAAAATATTTATATTGTTCCCAATAGAAACTCTGTACATTTTAAACCTTAATTCCCTATTCCCTACACCTACTCTGTCCCCTGGTAACCTATATTCTACTTTCTGATTCTGTGAGTTTGCTTATTCTAATTTTTTCAAATCAGTGAGATCTTACACTATTTGTCCCGTTGTGTCTGGTTTATTTCACTCAACATGATATCTTCAAGGTTCATCCATGTTTTCTCATGGAACTTCATTCCTTCTTACAGCTGAATAATATCCCTTTGTGTGTATATACCACATTTTGTTTATTCGTGTTGAACACCTGGGTTGCTACTGTCTGTTGGCAATAGTGAATAATGCTGCTGTGAACATCAGTGTGCACATAATTGTTCAAGTCCCTGCTTTCAATTCTTTTGGCTCTATACCTAGAAGTGGGATGCCAGGTCATATGGTAATTCTGTACTTAACCTTCTGAGGAATCACCAAGCTGTTTTCTACAGTGGTTGCCCCATTTACCTCTCCCACCAGCAATTAATGAGTGTTCCTTTTTCTCTGCATCCTCTCTAACACTTGTAATTTTCTGTTGTTTTTTTTAAATAGTAACCATTCTAGTGGGTGTGAAATGGTATCTCACTGTGGTTTTGACTTTCATTTCCCTAATGGCTAATGATATTGAGAATCTTTTCATGTACTTTTTGGCCATTTGTATATCTTCCTTGGAGTGTTTAGTTTCTTTAAATTATTTTTTCCCTGTGTGTTTCATTTTGGATAGTTTCTATTGCTATAGTTTCAAGATCCCTAATCTTTTCATTGCAATGTCTAATTTGTCATTAATCATATCCAGTTATTTTTCCTCTCAGACATAGTTTCATCTCTAGAAGTTCAATTGGTTCACTTTTTCATCTTTCATGCATTTACTTACCTTTTTAAAAATATGGAATACAGTTATAATAAATGTTTTCAGGTCCTTCCTTGTCTGCTGATTCTCGCACCTGTGTCAATTCAAGGTTGGTTTTAATTGATGGGTTTTCCTCCCCATTATGAACTGCATCTTCCTGCTTCTTTGCATACCTGGTAATTTTTGTAGATTTTATAGTATTGGGGATGGGATATTTTTATATTTCTATAAATATTCTCAAGACCTTTTTTGGGGCCCAGTTAGGTTACTTGGGAATAGTTTGATACTTTATTGTTTTTAATATTTGTCAGATGAGTCTAGAATTGTGTTTATTCTAGGGCTAAGTATTCACTACTACTTAGGCAAGACCCTTATGAATACTCTACCCAGTGCCCCATGAATTATGAGATTTTCTAGTCTGACTTGTAACAGGCATTATTTCTGGTCCTTTGTGAACACCGGTTATTCTTCCCTCTAATTTGGGTGGTTCTTTCCCCTGCCTCAGATAGTTTCCTTATAAGCATGCATTTATCAGTATTCTGCTGAATACCTGAGGTGAACCTTCTGCAGATTGCTTGGGTTCCCTTTCTATGCAACCCTTCTGTTTTCCTTTACTCTGCCCTGAAAAGTATAGTTACTCTGTGCTTTGGATCTTGAACTCTTAGCTCCTTCTCCTTAACATGGGGAGATTGCCCGGTTCTGCCAAGATTCCCCTTTCTTAGTTGCCTCAAAACTCTTACAACAGTAAACTGGGGCAATTATAGGGCTTACCATGTTTGTTTCCTCTTTCTCAGGAGTCACTGTCTTTCATTACATTATTCCCATTGCATTGAAAACCACTGATTCATATGTTTTGTCCAGTTTTTTCAGTTTCTTTCAGATGGGAAGGTAAACCCAGTCCCTGTTACTTAATATTTGACAGAAACATAAACCTAAAAGACATTTTTGATACAACAGATATTATTTGTTGACTGGTCATTTTGCCTTCTTATGCCATAGGGCTGCTGTGGTTCGGTGTAGAAGTCAGTGTTCTTTGGCCTCTCCATTGCAGGCAAAGGTTGCAGAAGTAGAATAATGATATTTGTTCTTTCTCACACTCTAACCTTTGCTTCATAAAGTAGAGCTAGGCAAGGGGGCATATGAGGCCAGCTATGGGATAAACATGGCTTATGTTCCTGAATCATCATTTAAACTCACAGATTTGGCATTTAAAGAAATTTAAGATGGATACAGAAATAAATATAGATGTGTGTGTGTGTATTTATTTCCAAGTTCTGTTCACTGAAAAGACCTGGAAGCAGTGATAGCCCAGTGACAACGAGCACACCCAGTGCCCATGTCTTGGTGTCTAACTATCACTTTCTAATAAAAGGAACCAGGGATCCTTGTAAGAGTGTTTGATTCCAGGGCTAGGTCATGGAAACAGAAGATGAGCCTGGAGCCTCTTGTGCCAGAAAATAAAGAAGTGTTCAAAAAAAGGATGGAGTCATGTCAAAAGATCACTGGAGCCAGCCTGAAAGAGCTGGCCAAACCTGGAAAAAAAAATTGAATAACTAAATAATTAGAGTATTTTATTAAAGCCCAGAGAATAAACTAAATATCCCTGAGTCATACTGCTATAAATAATAACTGAATAAATAAATGAATAAATGGAAGAGAAGGAATAGCTTTTCCTTACAGAAGAGATCCAATTAATGATTATAGAAAGAATGAGGGAGCAAGAAAATTACACTTAAAACAGTACTGTAATAACTGTTGCAGGCAAGATCTGCCTATGGGTGCTAACTTTGGGGGTGAAAGTTGAGGAAAACCAGGACATTTGCATTGTCAAAGTATCTCTCCCAAGATATTTATTAATTACAAAGCGAAAAAATAGTAATATAATGTTACAGTGGAGAAACGCAACAGACACCACCTCATCTTAACCAAGTGATGAATGTTATCACCATAATAAAACATATCAACATCACATATCCTCTGACATAATGCCTCGAAAAGAACACAGCATAATGCCTGTAGTATTCTTGCCAAAAATGCATAACCTCAATCTAATCATGACAAAACATCAGGCAAATCGAAATTGAGGGAAATACCTGACCTCTACTCTTCAAAAAGTGCCAAGATCATGAAAGTAAGGAAATAGTGAGGAACTGTCACTGATTAGAAGAGTCTAAGGAGATGTAACAAATTATTCTGAACTGGATCCTGGGGGGAGCATTAGTAGAAAAATTGATGAAATCTGAATAAAGCCTATAGTTTAGTTAATAGTATTGTACCAATATTAATTTCTTAGATTTGACTATTGTACTATAGTTAATTTAGATGTTAACATTAGAGAAAGCTAGGTCAAGGTTATATGGGAATTTACGCTTTTTGCAACTTTTCTGTAAGTCTAAAATTATTTCAAAATAAAAATTTTTGAGAAGTGATTTTAAATTGTAGCTTTATATTAGCACAGGGCTGTATAGAGTTATGGTTAAGGGTGTAGGTTTTAGAGTGAGACTACTTGCGCTCTAATCCTGACTCTCTCACACTTACTAGCTGTATGACCTTGGTTGAGGCTCTTAACTTTTCTTTGCTCCTGTTTGACATCTGTAAACTGAAGATGATAATGCAAAGTGCATAGGTTAGTGCATGTATCAATGCCATGTTATCAGTGCCAGTCGAAAGTAAAATTAAAATGAATGTTTAAGATAAAACCCATGGCTGCTGTTTAGAATCTATCTCTTAGAGCCTGTGGGTTCCTGCTTTGAAAAAAATGTTTGAGAAGCACTGCCATGAATGGACAGGCCTGGCATTTCCTCTTTTCTTCTTCTTCTTTATTTTTTTCTAATGTTACATTAAAAAAATATGAGGTCCCCATATACCCCACCCACATCAACAGCCTCTTCCATCATCGCAGCACATCCACTGCACCTGGCAAATACATTCTCAGCCCTTCTGATAAACTTTTGAGAAGTCTTCCAACTTCTTGGAGGCCCCAATAAAATTTAAAGCTATTGACAAAGGATCCTCAGGAATCACCCAACTACTCGGCTTCTCCTTAATAAGCACTGTGGGTACACATATGTATTACAAATTAACTACTAGTCTTACCTTTTATTCAAGAGTTGTGCATCTGGTAGATGTTTAGTCGCTATGACTTGCTAAAGAGGTGTATGTTGGTTATTTTATGCCAGGACTTCGGAATATGGGAACGCGGAGACAAGACCAACCAAGGGATCTCAGAATTGAATGCCAGTTCAGTTGGAATGGCAAAGGTAATTTCCCTTGCTCGTTTATATCAAGTATAAGGTAAGAAAGTGTAGTACACCCTTAATAGTTACTGTAGATAAAACTTAAAGTGAATGTGGACCATCATGAAATTAATTATTCTTTTTTTTTTGGTCTTTATTTATTTTTTAATGTTACATTAAAAAAATATGAGGTCCCCATATACCCCCCACGCCCCTCACCCCACTCCCCCCTCCCATAACAACAACCTCCTCAATCATCATGAGACATACATTGCATTTGGTGAATACATCTCTGAGCACTGCTGCACATCATGGTCAATGGTCCACATCATAGCCCACACTCTCCCACAGACCACCCAGTGGGCCATGGGAAGACATACAATGTCCGGTAACTGTCCTTGCAGCAGCACCCAGGACAACTCCAAGTCCTAAAACGCCCCCACATCACATCTCTTCCTTCCACTCCCTACCCCCAGCAGCCACCATGGCCACTTTCTCCACACCAATGCCACATTTTCTTCGATTACTAATCACAATAGTTCATGAATAGAATATCAGTAAATCCACTCTAATCCATACTATATTCCTCCATCCTGTGGACCCTGGAATGGTTGTGTCCACTCCACATCTATATCAAGAGGGGCCTTAGATTCCACATGGATGCTGGATGCAATTCTCCTGCTTTCAATTGTAGGCACTCTTGGCTCCCTGGTGTGGTGGTTGACCTTCACCTCCATGTTAGATGACTGGGGTAAGTCCCATAAACCAGAGTGTAGGAATTGCAAGTCTGTTGAGACTCAGGGCCTGGCTATCACATGGTCAGTCCAGAGATTCAGGTCCCCTGGGTATACATTAAACCCCAGCAACAACTGCAGTTCCAGTAAAAGTAACAGGAGAGACATGTGGACAAAGATCACATCTGAGTCCAGCTCTATCACACAGAAACACAAACTCCAAAGTAAGGCCAACTGACATGGCACTGAACTCCATCTGCCATGACCATAAGACCTGTGGGTCTCTGTAGCCCTCAGTAGAACCAATACCTGGGGTTGTATCTACTTTATCTGTCTCTAGTAATTATTCTTTTAAACAGGCAAAATTCAGATTCTCCCATAGAACTATGGATATGTAGATGAAAGCTTTCTATAAGTATAAGCTCCAGGTTTGTATATCCATCTTTTGTACCATATCTCTGCTTATATGTCTTATAAGGACCTCAAAGAATTTATCATAAACTAAATTCATCATCTCCACCACTATAAAAACACTATAAAAAGAGGCTCTTACTCCTTCCATATACCCAGTTGACTATACTTGATATCAGAGAACATCTCTGATTCTTCCATCCCCCTTACTCTACCTCCATCTTCCTCCTCCTCCTCCTGTTCTTTCTCCTCTTCCTTCTCATCATCACTCTTTCCACTTGGCTCCTTCTTTTCATCCCTACTGCCATGACTTAATTTCAGCTCTCATCTTCTCTGGAAACAGCAAGAAAGTATAAAATAGGATAGCAAAAATAGAATCAAACATGTCCATTATAATGATAACTATATATGATTTAATCTCCCCTAAAAGTCACAGGCACAAAATGATTTTTTTAAAGGAAATGCAAATTCAGTATATACTACCGAGAAGAGCTCTACTATAATGAATAGAAACAAAAAGATTAAAAACAGAAGTGTAGGAAAAGTAAAGTCTGGCAAACAGGAACAAAAAGAGCATATACACATCAGAGTAGGATCAAAGCAAAAAGTATTACTTTGGAACAAAAGGGGGCAAGATAGAACTTTAAAAGGCACAAACTATAATAAGAAAGTCTAGTCTGAAATGTTATTTCAATGAATACAGAACAAAATATATTAGAAATACAAGGCAAAACAGAAAGTTATAAGGAAGTAATTAAACAAAAACCTATTAATGAGGTTGAATGAACAATAGAACTTTGTACCCATAAAATATTTTCTTTGTAATGTCCTTTTTAATTACCAAAGCAGTACAGATACTAAGTTTATTTATATAGAATGGAATCATGCTATATATACTTCTGTTACCTGAATTTTTCCCATTCAACAATTTCATATTTCACTAAACAACATAAATATCCTTCTGTGTCATTTCATACAGATAAATCTAGTTCATTCTTTTCAGTTGTTGTAAAGTATTTAATAATTTCTCTACTGGTGGAATTGCCTCCATTTTTAATATTCCAAATAATGCTTTAGTGAGGATCCTTGTTTATATATACTTGTGCACGTGTACAAATATTTATTATTTATTAAAATTCTGTCAGGTTCCTAGAAGTGGAGCCTTTGGGTCAAGAGATGTACACTTTAAAACTGCCCTCCAAGTTTTTTCCAGTTTACACTGTCACCATCCATATATGAGAGTGCCAGTTTCTTCAAACCCCAACTAACTTTGCATACTAACAATATTTTCGGATAATCTGACTTCAAAAAATTTGAACCACTGAAACATTTTTTTTTCACTTTTTATTTTGAAATAATTTCAGACTCAGAGAAAGTATACAAGAGTTGTACAAATACTCTGATATATCGTTCACCTAGGTTCCCCACTTGTTAGCATTTGCTTTATCTTTCTCTAATGTCTATACACACACATACACACACACACACACTCTTTTTTTTCTGAGCCAATTGAAAGTTAATGGCATATATAATACCCCATTGCTCCCAAATGCCTCAATGTGAATTTCCTCAAAAATACACTTACATATCCCTGGTACAATCATCAAAATCAGGAAGTTAACAAATACTATACTACCACCTAATTCATAGACCCAACAATAATAAATTTTATTCATATTTCATTAATTGCCCCAATAGTGTCATGTATAGCAAAAAACAAAAACAAAAAACAAAAAACACCTTTGTGATCCAGGACCTAATTTAGGATGACTTTTGCATTTAATTGTAATTTCTCTTTAGTCTCCTTCAGTCTGGAAGAGTTTTTTACTCTTTACTTGTCTTTCATGACCTTGAAATTTTTGAAGAGTATAGACTAGTTATTTTGTTCTTAAATTTGATTTTGTGAGATGTTTCCTCATGATTTACATTACGCATTTTAATTTTTTATTATTTTTTATATTTTACTAAAAATAATTATTTATTTTTAAAGAAGCTTTAAATTACATAAATATTACATCAGAACTATAGGGGATTTCCATATATCCCACCCCCTCCCCCCACACACACTTTTCTGCATTAACATCTTTCATTAGTGTGGTACATTCGTTACAGTTGATGAAGATTATGCATTTTTAACATGAAAATATATATTCGACATAAAATTTCCCATTTAAACACTTTCAAGCATAAAATTCAGTCATACTAATTATAGTCACAGTGTTGTACTACCATCACCACCATCCATTACTAAAACTTTTCCGTCACTCCAAATAGAAATTCTGTACCTATTAAGCATTAACTCTCCATTCCCCCTCCCCTGTTCCTTTTAATATACTTTATTTCCCTATGAATTTGTATATTCCAGTTATTTCATATAATTGAAATCATATGCTAGCTCTCTTTTTTGTGTCTGGCTTATTTTACTCATATAATGTCTTCCAAGTTCATCTATGTTGTAAAATATATCAGAATTTCATTCCTTTTTACAATATATACCACATTTTGTTTATTTATTCATTGGTCGATAGACAGTTGGGTCACTTTCACCTTTTGCCAATTGTGAAAAAGGCCACTGTCAAAATTGGCGTGCCAATGTCTATTCAAGTTCCTACTTTAAATTCTTTTGTATATGTACGTAGCAGTGGGATTCCCAGATCATATGGTAATTCTATACTTAACTTTCTGAGCAATAGCCAAACTGTTTTCCACATTGGCTTGCATCATTTTACATTCCTACCATTAGTGTACAAATGATCCTATTTCTCCAAGACTTCTTGTTTTCTGTGTGTGCTTTTTTTAATAGTAGACACTCTAGCAGATGTGAGATGGTATTTTATTGAGGTTTTCATTTGCATTTCCCTAATGGCTAGTGATGTTGAGCATCTTTTCATGTGCTTTTTTTTTTTTAATATTTTGACATTGCTCTTTATTTTTTTTCCCAAATTCTGCTCAATTTATTCATTTTTTAAAAAGATATTACATTAAAAAATATGAGGTCCCTATTCACCCCCACCGCCCCCACCCCACCACTCCCCCCACAATAACACTCTCCCCCATCATCGTGTCATATCCATTGCGTCTGGTGAGTACATCTCCGGGCATCGCTGCACCCCATGTCCCGTGTTCCACACCATAGCCCACACTTTCCCACATTCCATCCAGTGGGCCATGGGAGGACATACAACGTCCGGCAATTGTCCCTGGGGCACCACCCAGGACAACTCCAAGTCCCGAGAATGCCTCCACATCTCTTCTCTTCCTCCCATTCCCTGCACCCAGCAGCCACCATGGACACTTTTTCCACATCAATGCCACATTTTTTCTATTATTAACCACAATAGTTCATGAATAGAATATCATTAAGTCCACTCTGATCCTTACTGTATTCCTCCTTCCTGTGGACCTTGGCTTGGTTGTGTCCATTCCACATCTATGTCAAGAAAGCAGGAGGATTGCATCCAATATCCATGTGGAATTCATGTGCTTATTGGCCATTTATATATTCTCTCTGGAGAAATGTCTGTTCACATCCTTTGCTCATTTTTTTAATTGGGTAGTTTGTCCTTTTGTTGTTCAGTTGTGGAGTTCTTTATATGTTCTGGATGTTAAACAGATATATGTTTTTCAAATATTTTCTCCTCTTCTGCAGGTGTCTTTTCACTTTCTTGATCCTGCCCTTTGATGCACAGAATTAAAATTTTGACAATATTCAGTCTATTTTTTTATGTTTTGCATTTTTCCCCATTACATGTATTTTTAAAATTTATTTCTCTCCCCTTCCCCCGCCCCAGTTGTCTGTTCTCTGTGTCCATTTGCTGCATGTTCTTCTTTTTGTCCGCTTCTGTTGTTGTCAGCGGCATGGGAAACTGTGTTTCTTTTTGTTGCGTCATCTTTGCTGTGTCAGCTCTCCATGTGTGCGGTGCCATTCCTGGGCAGCCTGCACTTTCTTTCGCGCTGGGTGGCTCTCCTTATGGGTGGCTCTCCTTATGGGGCGCACTCCTTGCGTGTGGGGCTCCCCTACACGGGGGACACCCCTGCATGGCACAGCACTCCTTGTGCACATCAGCACTGCGCATGGGCCAGCTCCACATGGGTCAAGGAGGCCCGGGGTTTGAACTGCGGATCTCCCATGTGGTAGACGGATGCTTCTTTCATTGCTGGTGCTTTCTGTGTAAAGTCTAAGATTCTATTGCCAAATACAAAGTCCTGGATTTCTTTCCCTATGATTTCTTCTAAGAGTTTTATAGTTTTAGCTCTTATATTTAAGCCATTGATCCATTTATAGTTATTTTTTGTATTTGATGTGAGGTAGGGGCAACTTTAATTCTTTTGCATGCAGACATCCAGTTTTCCCAGCACCTTTTGTTAAAGAAACTCTTCTTTCCCGCCGAGTGGAACAAGTTTTGCATTTTTGGAAAGAATTCCACAGAGGTGATCTGTGTCCTCAGTCTGTCATCACAAAGCACACAATGTGATTGTCCCATTATGTTATATTTAATCACCTCATTAAGGAGGCATCTTCCAGGTTTCTTCACTGCAAAGTTGCTAATTTTTCCTTTGTGATTAGTAAGGTTTTTTGTGTCTGGCAAACTTCTATATACCCTTTAATTATCATCTTAAATGCTTTTTCCTCAAAGAATCTTTCTAGAACTGTCCCATAACCCCAAGACTAGGTCAGGTCAGACTCTTCTTTAAAAAACTACAGGTAACTAATAAACACTTAGATAAATATTCAACCTTGTCAGCAAAATGTGAGTGAATGCAGCAAATATGCTGCTTTTTCCCATCAGATTAGCAAAAAACTTTAAGGTACTACTTTTGCATTAAGGAAGGTACTGTCATACATTGGGATGGTAGTAATATTTGTACAACTTGCATGAAAAGCAATTTAGCATTATGTGTCAGTCTTAAAAATTATTCATTCCTTTCGACTCAATTATTCTACTTTAGGGAATTAATGCTAAGAAAATAAGTCAGAATGAAAATAAGTAATTATTGTTAGTTCAATTGAGAGTCCTACTCTGTGCCATGCTGTGTGCTAGGTATTGGTAAAACTAAGGTGAAAAGCACAGTTCCTGAGCTCAAGGCATTTATAATTTTGGTAGGAGATGTTTATCAAAGCTGTGTTGCTTATAGCACAAAATTAGAGGCAACCTAAATTTCCAACAATTGGGAAATTACATATTTTTTATTATAGGTATATCAAAGAATATTATGCAGTTTTCAATAACAAGAAGAAACACTTATGCTATAGTATTAATTGATTTAACTAGGATACCAAATTTTATACAATGGGATCCAACTATATACAATTATATACAAATATGCATAGAAAATGTTAATGGTGGTTGTGTTGGGTCATTTTTTCCTCCTCTTTATGCTTTTCTGTATTTTCCAAACAGTCTACAAATAATATGTTTTACTTTTATAATCAGAAAATGTACTTAGAAAATCAGGAAGTTAATAAATAATGTTTTTTTGTGTTTTTTTTTAAAGATTTATTTATTTATTTCTCCCCCCACCTCCCACCCCGTTGTCTGTTCTCTGTGTCTATTTGCTGCGTCTTCTTTGTTCGCTTCTGTTGTCGTCAGCAGCATGGGAATCTGTGTTTCTTTTCGTTGCGTTATCCCGTTGTGTCAGCTCTCCGTGTGTGCGGCGCCATTCCTGGGCAGGCTGCACTTTCTTTTGCACTGGGCGACTCTCCTTATGGGGTGCACTTCTTGTGCATGGGGCTCCCCTATGCTGGGGGACACTCCTGCGTGACACGGCACTCCTTGTGCAGATCAGCACTGCACATGGGCCAACTCCACACGGGTCAAGGACCTCCCATATGGTAGACGGACGCCCTAACCACTGGGCCGAATCCGCCGCCAAATAATGTTTTAAGAACATGAAAATTCATCCTTTGCCTTAGTGACAGATAACTTGCATCTTTAAGTGAAACGTAAATAGTATCTTTCTCGGTCATTCACTTTTCTGTGGAAACTAAGCTATGTGGTGATGCCTAATAGTTGTATTAATATCTTATAGCTGTACAACTTCTAGGATTAAGAAATTATGTTAAAACATAAGATGTGCTGTTATCTTTCTTGAAGCTCCCCATCAAAGAATGGTTTATAGTAAATTCATTTTTGTTATCCTTCAAATTAATTTTAAAATGTGATGCCTCACTTGATAGTGCTACAACCTCCATCTTATGAACTCTGTCTCTAGGACAATATGGAAGGCAAAGAAAAATAGAGCTCCTTAGGAATAAAGAATGTTATTGTGTTTTCTGTTCTTTTGAATATACTCAAAAGTGACATCATGTGCATTGATATTAGGATACATGGAGAAAAAATATGTGTGTGTATGTATATATGTACTTATAGTGCTAAAGTGGTCCTTCTTTGTTCCTCATAGGCAGCCCTAGAAGCATTAGATGAACTGGACCTGTTTGGTGTGAAAGGTGGGCCCCAATCAGTTATCCATGTCCTGGCTGATGAAGTACAACACTGCCAGGTAATAAAATAATAGACCACTTTTAGCAAAATTTATTCTTATCCAGACTTAGATGTGGCATGGGCTTTAGATTAAGAAGATTTGAATGAAAATATATCATCAGATTTATTACCATATGCCAAAATCTGTCTTACCAAATACTCTATATTAAGATGTTTAATATAACATGGACTATAAAATATAGTCCTGTTTTCTAACTCAGGATTGTGAAGGGTTCCCACCATAGTATACTAAATTCTCCATTGTTGTTTATCAAGGGTCTATGTAACATTAAAAAAATAAATAAAGACAAAAAAAGTCATTGATTATACACTTTGGATAGACTATGGTTTGTGAATACATCTCAATAAAATTGTTCTTTTAAAAAGTAAAAAAAAAAGGTTCTATGGTCTGTCTTCCCAGGTATCTCCTTTTATAAATATCCAAAAATATCCAAAGGGAACTAAAGGTGATATATGCAGAGTGATCTTCTTGATAGTGGCTCTGCAGTATTCTCTTGTCTCTGATTGGCTTTAGAGTTATTTGGGGAGAGGATTAGACTGTTTAAGTTTTAAACAATGTATCTTCAAGTTTTGTTTAAGATTGCTGCTCTGAAATATTAAGGTCTCATTAGCATGATGAATTTTCTACTTTTCTTTAAATGCTAATTAGATACCTTTATTGTTCTAGTGACTATATACTCACCTTCTAATTTTAAAACACAAAATTTTTCATGGAAAATATATATGTCAGGGATTTAGAGCCTGAGCCTTCACCATCCTGCTTCTCAGCAGCTACTTTTTCCCTTAACTTTATGCTTAAATACTTGCTAATAGAGCAAAACAACTGTGGATGGGATAATGATGTTAAAGTGTTCTTTATCCATGAGCAGCTTCTAAAGCATCTGATAGAGAAGCATTGAGAACAGAATTAAAACAATGGATATATGATTTATAGAAATAGCTGGTTTTCTAAACTTTCACTATTGAATAATATTTAGGTTTTCTTCTAGATTGTCCTCTTCCATGTAACTGTTTTGAAACTGAAGCTGTTAGTTTTACAATCCCAAGGTATTTGCTCATGTGCTACATTTGACTTCCTTTCTCTTAGTCTATCCTTAATTCGATACTCCCCCGGGCTTCGACATCCAAAGAGGTTGATGCTAGTCTACTTTCAGTTGTTTCCTTCCCAGCCTTTGCAGTAGAGGATATCCAGTTGGTGGAACTCACAAAACAGGAGATCATTACCAAGCTTCAGGTATGCCCATATATGCCTTTCTTTTCTTTAAGTCTATGTCTTTAAAGGAAATTTAGTGCTTTTGGGGGCCTTGGCATGATCTGTGTCAGTGATTAAAAGATCTTTAATTTTTCTAAGTTGTCCTTTTATAATTAGTTTCTTTAAAGTCTATCTAAAAAGCTGTTAAAACATTTATAGTCATTACTGGTGGGAATGCAGAGTGGTATAGCCACTTTGGAAAACAATCTGGTAGTTTCTTATAAATTTAAACATACATTGACCGTATGACCCAACAATCTGACTCCTATATATTTACTATACAGAAGTGAAAATGTATGTTCACACAAAAATCTGCCTACAAATATTCATAGAAACTGTATTCATAATCACCAGCAACTGGAAACAACCTTCAACAGGGAAATGGATAAACAAACTGTACTACAACCATACAATGGGATACTACTCAACAATACAAAGGAACACACTGTTGATCCATGTAACAATAATATAGATGACTCCTAAGTTAATTTTGCTAAATGAAAGAAAGCCAGAGCCAAAAGGCTACATATTATATGATTTCATTTACACAACACTCTAGAAAAGGTAAAACTATAGGGAGGAAAACTGATCAGTAGTTGCTAGGGATTATGGGGAGAGATTGTCTATAAAAGTATAGCATGGGAGAACTTTGAGGTTAATGAACAATTCTCTATGGAACTGTACTGATGAACATGTGACTCTATGTGTTTGTCAAAACCAATGGAATTGAATACCACAAAAAGTAAATTAAGGGAAGTGGATGTGGCTCAAGTGATAGGGCTTCTGCCTACCATATGGGAAGACCCAGGTTCAATCCCTGGGACCTCTTGGTGAAAAAGAAGAAGAGAAAGCATGCCTGCGTGGTGAGCCAGTGCCCTTAAAGCAAGCTGAGTGCCTGCATGGTGAACCAGTGCCCACGCAAGTAGTCACGCAGCAAGATGATGATGCAACAAAAGAGAGATGAAGGTGAGAGTCAAGGTGAAGCACAGCAGAGACCAGGAACTGAGGTGGTGCGGCTAACAGGGAACCTGTCTACATATCAGAGGTCCCCAGGAACAAATCCCAGTGAATCCTAGAGCAGAAAAAATGAGAAGAAAAGACCAAAAAGGGAAATAGATACAGAAGGTCACACAGTGAATGGATACAGACAGCAAACACAGCAGGGTAGTAGGAAGGGGAGGGAAAGGGGAATAAATAGATAAATAAATAAATCTTTATTTTAAAAAATAAATGAAAAAAAAAAGCAGTGTGTGGGAGGAAAAATGGAATGCAGAAGAAATGAATCTAACAGTATTACAAATGAATCGCATAACCACACTGAAGGGGGTGGAAAAGAAAAACAGTGACCTAAGTCTTAGAAATAGTGTTTTGGCTGGGTAACATAAGGCTAGAAACAAAAATAACCCTATACAAACACAGTGCTCTATCTACTCGGGTGAAGAGACTATAGCCTGTGGCTCAGCCACCTATTTTGTTTTTAGAGAGACGTTGTGGACTTACAGAATAATCATGCACAAAATACATGATTTTCATATACCACCCTATTATTAACATCCTGCATTGGTGTGATACGTTTGTTACAGCTGATGAAAGCAAGCTTTTAAAAAATTGTACTATTAACTACAGTCCATCATTAACTTAGGGTTCACTGTTTGTGTTTTGTGCTTCCAAGGATTTTTAAAATCTTCTAATAGCATATATATCATATATACAACCTAACATTTCCCCTTTTAACAACATTCAGATATATAATTCAGTGCTGTTAATTATGTTCACAATGTTGTGATGCTTGATTAGAGTAGGTAGTATTGGTATGAACTTGTGTATGTGAGTGTGTGGGCAACTGTGTGTGTTTAATACATATAGAGATAAATAAAGATGTGCATCTACCTATAAATATTTCCAAACTTCGCCTGCTAAGAAGCAATGCTAGAAGCAATGACATTTCAGTGGCAATGAGCACATTTTATGCCCAAATCTTGATTTCTAAATATGATTTTCAATAAAAGGAATCAGGGAAACTTGGAGAAAGTAGTTTGATTCCAGGACTGGTAAGGGAAGATAGATGAGGAACCTGGAGCATCTCTTGGTCTCAGAAAGTAAGGAAGTGCTCAAGAGACAGCCAAAGTAGATATAACCCCAGGTACTGGTGCTCCTGAGGGCTACGGAGACACACAGGTTCTACAGTCATGGCAGATGGCTCTGGAGTTCAGTGCCTTGTCAGTGGGCCCTACTTTGGAATTTGTGTTCCTGAGTGTGATGGAGTTGGACTCAGATGTGACCTTTCTACACATGCCTCTTCTGTCAATTTTACTGAACCTGTGTTTGGTGCTGGAGTTGGTGTATCCCCAGGAATCTTGAATCTCTGGACTGGCCCTGTGCCAGCTGGGCCTTGAGCCTCAGCAGAGTTGCATCTCCTACTCTTTAGTTTGTTGGACTTGCACATGTCAGTTAACAGGGAGGTGAAGGTGGTTAACCACCACACCAGGGAACTGAGAGTGCCTATAACTCCAAGCAGGAGAATTGCATCCATCAGTTATGTGGGATCTAAGCCCCCTCTTGATATAGAGGTGGAGCGAACATCACCAACCCAGAGTGAACAGGATGGAGGAATAAAATATGGATTAGAGTGAACTTACTTGTATTTCACTATAGAATTATTGTGACTAGTAATGGAAGAAACTGTAGCATTGATGTAGAGAAAGTGGCCATGGTAGTTGCTGAGGGCAGGGAGAGCGAAGAAGAGATGAGATATGGGGGCATTTTTGGGACTTGGAGTTGTCCTAAATGATATTGTAGGGACAGATGCTGGACATTATATATATCCTGCCATAACCCACTGAATGTACTGGGGGAGAGTGTAAACTACAATGTAAACTATAATCCATGTGATGCAGCAGTGCTCCAAAATGAATCCACCAAATGCAATGAATGTGCTGCAATGATGTAAGAGGTTGTTGATGTGGGAGGAGTGGGGTGAGGGGGGGTGGGAGGTATATGGGAACCTCTTATATTTTTTAATGTACCATTTTTGTGATCTATGTATCTTTAAAAATAAGACAATTTAATAAAAAAACTCAAACAAAAAGAAACATGGTAGGTCCCACAGGAAAAAAAAAAAAAGAGAGATATGAGACATGACAAAGGGACACAGGAGCTAACCTGAAAAGTACTCCCAGTGACCAAAGATGGGACAGTTTGAACAAATCAACCTTCATTTTATTGGATTACAACTGAAAGACTAAACAAAATATCCATGAGTACATACTGATATAAATACATACATACACACACACATATATACATACATACATACATACATACATACATAAATGGAGAAGGGACAAATCTTCCTTTAGAAGGATTCTAATTAATAAATGTTGAAGGAATGTAGGAAATACAAAATTGCCATTAGACAAACACCACAATCATAATTGTCTCAGACAAGATCTACTAATGTATACTAAAATCAGTGGGCAAAAATTCAAGTAGAAACAGGATATTTAAATAGTCTCAAAGTATCTCCCCTCAAATATTTAGTAATTACAAAGCAAAAATTATAGTGGAGAAATACAGCCAACGACCTTAACCAAATTATCAGGGGTAACATTACCAGTAATTAGACATGTGAACATCATATACCTCCTGATACAGTAAACTGAGAAGAGCACATCACCTCTGTGTTATTTTTTCCAATAATGCATATCTTCAATATAATCATGAGAAAACATCAGATAAATTCACTTTGATTAACATTCCACAAAATTACTGACCAACACTCTTCAAAAGTGTCAATCAAGGTGATGACTTGAGTAACTGTCATAGATTGGAGGAGACTATGGAGACAAGACAACTAAACGCAAATATGTCATCCAAATTGGATCTAGGAACAGAAAAATGCATTAGTGAGAAAACTGGTAAAATCCCAATAAGTTCTGTACTTTAGTTAATGATATTGTAACAAGGTTACTTTTTTTAGTTTTCATAAATGTTCTATGGTTATGTAAGCTGTTAATCTAAGGGGACACCGGTTGAAGGATATACAGGAACTCTCTGTACTGCTTTTGCAACTCTTTCGTAGGTCTAAAATCATCTCAAAATTTTAAAGAAACAAGTTTTGTTTTGTTTTTTTTAGAAAAAGCCTGTGGTCTCTTTTGAACTGTGTGAGCTGTCATCTTAACTACATATATTAGTAATTAGCCTGTCAAGGATTTACGCTGTGGTAGACAGCCATGGAGAGACTCTGCTTTAAGGAAGAGCCTGTAGCTTAGCCCTCATTTCAAATCACATTGCTAAAATCAGTTTCTGCTAATTAGCTGATTTCAGGGATTTTTTAAAGTACTGTGTCTATAGTGATGAAAGTTTGGTGCATGTAAAATGTTGTAAGGGATGTTTCTGATAAACTATGTGGCTGTACCAACTTATAAACTTCTGATCTCTTTTTATCTGCTTTCCCAGGGCCGTTATGGTTGCTGTCGCTTTCTACGAGATGGATATAAAACTCCTAAGGAGGTAGGTTCCTTTCACCTAAAATGAACCCAGGGTAGAATGGTCAGTGCTATCAGAAGTCTAATTCGCAGAAAATACTATCTCATTGGTGGTAGTTATATAGAACACTAAATAGGGTAACAATAACTGATATTTGCTACCTTTGCTGGGTTTAGCTGCCAAGTTCTTAATTTGTGAGCCTTTCTGGATTAAATAAGAAGATAAAGGAACGTGCCATCCTTCCTGGCCCCCCTTCCATTTTTGCATTGGTTAGTTATAAGCAGTAATTGCTCTTGAAAAGTTAACTTTCTTTTGACCTACTTGTCAAAAGCTCTCCTTGAAAATGTCAGTGGGGAAAATGACGTATTATTTAAGGGGATGAATGGTTAGTAAGAAGAAGCACTTTCACTGGCAGTGAAAATATCTTTTAAGGCTTAGGTTTGCTGGTCAAGGGTTATTATCCTTTTTGTTTTTTTAACCATCAAGCTCAAATTCTTCTGAAACATGTGGTCTAGTTCCTCTCTTCTGCTTTATTCGTTAGCACTGAATTTGACTGCTGCCCTTACCAACCTGCAAAATCATACTCTGAAAGATCATTATAATCTCCTAAATGACCAATACAAAAGCTTTTTCTCAATCCTTATTCTCCTTGACTTCTCTTTAGTATTTAATATTACCCCTGCGTTTTCTTGAAATTCTTTTCCTATTTTAATTTCTGTAACACTACACAATCCTAATTCTACTCCTCTCATCTGTCTTTCTTTTTTTTTTATTGACTTTGTAATAATATTACATTAAAAATATATATGTGAGGTCCCATTCAACCCCACCCCCCCCACCCCCCCTCTCCCCCCCCCCAACAACACTCGTTCCCATCATCATGACACATCCATTGGATTTGGTAAGTACATCTTTGGGCACCTCTGCACCTCATAGTCAATGGTCCACATCATGGGCCATACTCTCCTCCATTCCATCCAGTGGGCCCTGTGAGGATTTACAATGTCCGGTGATTACCTCTGAAGCACCATCCAGGGCAGCTCCATGTCCCAAAGACGCCTCCACCTCTCATCTCTTCCTGCCTTTCCCCATACCCTTTGTCCATTATGTCCACTTTTCCCAATCCAATGCCACCTCTTCTATGTGGACATTGGATTGGTTGTGTCCATTGCACCTCTATGTCAAGAGGAGGCTCAGATTCCACATGGATGCTGGATGCAATCCTCCCATTTTCAGTTGTAATCACTCTAGGCTCCATGGTGTGGTGGTTGTCCTTCTTCAACTCCATCTTAGCTGAGTGTGGTAAGTCCAATAGATCAGATTGTAGGTGCTGGAGTCTGTTGAGGCTCAGGACCTGGCTATCACATTGTCAATCCAGAGATTCAAATCCCCTAAATATATCTTAAACCCCAACATTAACTGCACCTCCAGCACATTAGCATGAAAGTCTTATGAAGGGAGATCCCATCTGAGTCCAGATTCATCACACATAAACACCATTTCCAAAGAGGGGCCATCTGCCCTGGTAGTTAACCCCATCGGCCATGACCATAACTCCCATGGGTCTCTTTAGCCCTCAAAGGAACCAATATCTGGGCGTTGTATCTGCTTTATCTGTCTCTCTGACTCTGCTCAGTTGTGCATGAGGGCAATCCTTCTGCCAGATTGCCCTCATCTGTCTTTCATTTACCCATCTATGAGGGTTTGCCCAGATATTCTGGGAGGTTTTTTCCTTTTATGTAGGTAATCCTTCACAACTGTGAGGGTTTACCAAGATTCTGTTCTGGACGGTTTTCTCCTTTTATGTAGATTAAACATCAATAGTGAAAAGCCATACTATAATACTTCTGAACTAAAGAAGTAAGTCTGACCTCTATGTGATAAGACAGACTTTATTTCTTTCCCCAGGATCCCAATCGCCTATACTATGAACCAGCTGAGCTGAAGTTATTTGAAAACATTGAATGTGAATGGCCATTGTTCTGGACATACTTTATCCTTGATGGAGTCTTCAGTGGCAATGCAGAACAGGTAATGAACTGGTGAAAGAGATTTTCAATAGAATGAACTTGTTATGCCTGCTTCTCTCAGTTAATGGCTGTAGTGAACCAGTGTCCAAATGAATGCCTTCCTAATAGGGAGGAGACAGGATTTTCTTCTAGAGACTCGTAGGTGAGGGCTAAAGTTCTTTGAATTTCACAGATAAAGACATGTTGTAAGTGCAAGAAATAGTTAGTTCTGTAATACTGTGACATATGTATTCCTAAAAAATCACCATGCTGTATATAATCAAGAAATAAAACTACAGGGTTTATGGGGACATGGAATTAAGGGTACAATACTTAAAACCTTTGTCAGTAAGACATAAAAAGTGACAGGAGCCTAATAAAAACAGTGTCACAGCTTTATACATGTTAAATGGTTAAGGAATATATAAATACTACAATAAATATGATACTTTTACCTTGGAAAAAACCTGACATTTGCTTGTGGAAGCATGAGCCCGTGTTCTTTCCAGCTTACCCACCTGCCTTTCCTGAAGAGGAGGAGAACAAAAGAGAGAGAAAAAAAAGAATTAGAGAAAAAAAGAGAAAAGGAACGGATTACAGAGAGGAAAAATTTTAAATAGGCTGAGAGGACAGAGGGGAAATTTAAATAGAAGGGAGGGCATGTGGCCACATGGCCAGGGTGACCACCGCAAGGGTTGCAGCTTGTGAGTTTATTCTGAAATAGTGGAATGAGGGTTATCTGAATTGGAATGGAAAGATTAATGTGGGTTTGGCTCAGTGTCCTTGTGAGTTGTGTGCATGTATGTGTTTTGTGTATTCCTATGGTGCTCAGTTCAGCCGAGCGCCGCTCAGGACAAAATCATGCACAAGCAAATGTAAAATTCATGTTATGCTCAAATTGTTCCCCAGCACATCAAATGCATTGGAATAAATTTGTGTTTTCAAAACAAGTGTTATAGCAGAACTGATCGTATATTTTTCTATGATAAATTATTTTTTTTTATGTATTGCTAATCTTCAGCAAGTTGTTAAGCAAAAAAAAATGGAAACTTGACCTTAATAGAAACTTACTTTGGCAGGTAAAAATGCAGTTTTTAAAAGTGAATGCATCCTAAAGTCCAGAAGCTATGCTTGGTAGTACATAGTGTATAAAAACAGATCTTTTGAAGGCAGGCTGAACTGGGCTAAAATCTGGACTCAACCACAAACTTACTATGTGATCTTCTACAAGTTCGTAACTTCTTTAGCCCTAATTTCCCTGTAAAAAGGCAATGATTACACATACCACCTAGGGTGGTTATTAAGAGTGTATAAACTACAACATAAACTATAATCCATGCTGTGAAGCAATGCTCCATAATGTATTCATCAAATGCAATGAATGTACCACACTAATGAAAGAAGTTGTAGATGTGGGAGGAATGGGGGCTGTGGGAAGTGGGGTATATGGGAACCTCTTATGTTTTCTATTGTAACATTTTGTGTGATACAGGTATCTTTTAAAAAGATAATAAAAAATTAAACTAAAAAAAATGTCAGAAGGAAAAAAAATTAAATGCAGTAAAGTGTGCTAAACTCTGAACATGGTATTTGACCTATAGCAATCATTTGGTAGATGTTAGGTGAATAAGCTCCTTTGCCATAGTACTTTCTTTGGCTACAACCTGTCCTTATATCCTCAAGAGAACTATCTTATGTTTTTTTTCTGACTTTTTATCTGCAGGTTCAAGAGTATAGAGAGGCTCTTGAAGCAGTCCTAATCAAGGGCAAAAATGGAGTTCCACTTCTGCCAGAGCTGTACAGTGTTCCTCCTGATAAGGTGGGTTGGATAGGGCCATAACAATGGGTCTAAGAGAAGAGGAGCAATACCTTAATAGGGTTGCCTCATTTGAGTCAAATACTTTTTAAAAAAAAATGTCTAGACCTTTATTTCTCTCTGAAGGGGGTTAGGGGTAAGAATAAAATAAAAATGGCATAACAGACACAAAAAACCACTGCGGGTGAGAGGTAGTTGGAAGAGAGAGAGAAGTAGCTGGGCGAGGGTGTCCCCATTACAGCAACAGGAGCCAGTGACCAAGGATACCCACATCTCTCCTCTGACGTGAGTTTGAGCATCCCTTTTCTCCCAAGACCACTGCTCTGTCCCACCTGTTCCTCAGCTCCCTAGAAGGTGGAGAGGGAACCGTGTTGGGAGAGGAGCCTGGGGTCAGACCATGCACAGGGAGTGACAGCAGAAGGCCCCGATTGCCCCCCGAGGAAGGACTTGGGGAGAATAAGCTTTGGACACCAAGGCAGGCGTTTTGGCTCCTCTTCAAGCATTAGTCAAATACTTTTCAATCTTCTGATTTTAATACTATTTTGAAAGTTTTCCTTTATGTCTAAGACAACAGAAATATGATTTTATTCTTTAAAAAATAAAATGTAAAAGCAGTCTGAATTTTGGCACTGTTGCAAGACAAGTACAAAACCAGTCCTTAAGGTCTCGGTAGGCAGAACTAGAAAGATGTTCTGTGTGAACGCTCAATATTTGGGAGTCCCTACTTTGCAGCTAATAATCTGGGATTGTTTGAATAGACCAGGCTTGGGAAATTAAGTATATCCTGTCTTCATTTTCCCAAAATGCCACTCAGGGGTGCCATTGTTCCTCAGCAGCATCGCCTGAGAGCTTATTGGAAATGCAGACTTCAGGTCCTCAGGTGACTTGTAAGCACATCAGTTTGAGGAGCATTGACCTTCTATAGTTACAGTGCTTAACTCAGTGCATTGCATATGTGACTGTTCTATAGGGTAAGAATCAGAATCCCAACTCAACCTTTTTATTGTTGTGGTATTTCAAACCTTCTTTTACCCCTCCTTTGGCCTCTTCCTCAACTTTTAGGTTGAAGAAGAATATCAGAATCCTCACACTGTGGATCGGGTCCCCATGGGCAAGTTGCCTCACATGTGGGGTCAATCCCTATACATCTTAGGAAGCTTGATGGCAGAGGTAAGAGGTAACTTCAAGGTTCTCCAACTTTTCATTAAACTTTATTTTGAAATACTTTAAAGTTACAAGACAGTTACAAAAATAATGCAGACCCCATACAGAAAACTCCAACATACCTGACCCCACTCCACGATACTCAGATCTACCAAGTTTAACAATTTGCCACCTTTGCCATATCATTCTTTCTATCTTTCTATCTGTCTATCCATCCATCCATTTTATGAACACTTGAGTGCAGGTTGTATACATCATGCTCCTTGAACACTTAATACTTCCATATACATTTCCTAAGAACAAGAATGTTCACTTAGGTAACCACCTTAGTGCAGTTTTCAAGTTCAAGAAATTTAACATTGATATAAAGCTTACAGTCTATATCTCAGTTTATTCCTATGTTCCAATAATGCCCTTTTGAGCCTTTTATCCTCCCTTGTTCCCTTGTTAGGTCCAGTTCAGGATCATGCATTCCATTAATTGCAACTAATTGTCTCTTTAGTTGCTCTTTCTTTTTTTATTGTGGAAATATGTATATAACATAAACTTTCCTGTCTCAACCACTCCCAAGCATACCATTCAGTTGACTTCTTCACATTCACAATGTTGCGGTACCCTCATCACCTTCCGTTACTAAAATTTTCTCATTTCTCCAAACAGAAGTCCTACACTCATTGTGCATTAACACCCCATTTCCCCTGTCCCCTGCTCCTGTCAGCCTGTACTCTAATTTTTCTATAAGCTTCATATTCACCACTATTTTCTTTGTAATTACTACAGGGCTTAAATTTATCATCCTCCCTACTTTGGCACTGTACTTGGAACTGCACAGAGAGAAGTCCTTGGCTCTTTCCCTTTCAAAACTTCACTCATAGCCTTCCCTGGTTACTGACCAGTGCAATTGTGTTTCAATGTTAATAACTGATAATGGATTAACTGCTAACTTTTCCTGGCAACAATATGTTTCATTCTTTAATTGAACAAACTAATAGGATAATTTAGGCACCATGACAAGTGATTGGGAGCATTGTGGTTGTTTGTTTGTAAGAGGGCTCTTTAAATCCTGTTTATATCAAATTCTGTTGAGACTCTCCTTAATGAGACACTTGGGAATTTTTTGTCCAGCTTTTTATTTTATTTTGAACCTACACAGAAGGGTTCTGTTTCTCAAAAGTTTTTCCAGATTTACTGTAGGTTATTTTGAATAACATATAACTCAGGCTTTCTAGAGGATCTAAGGTGGAATTTCTTAGTTGCATTTATTTTCTGCAGCAGTTTTTGTTTTTTGTGTGTATTTTGTTTTTGTTTTTGTTTCCGTGTGACCATGGCTTTTTTATTATCTTTAGTTGACATTACTATGAATCTAGAAATAACAGCAAAATGATTTGTTTAAAATGATCCTTACCCAGTGACTTTCTCATTCAATTATAGTAAATGCAAAGGAAAAAGGAAATGAGTGGTATTTTTAAGGGGAAATTGGATGAGTTCAACCAATATCATAAAGGAAATAAACTCAAGTCAAGTCAAAAGGTTTCTGCTGAGCAGGAAGTGTGACAGATACATGAATAAATGAAAAAATAACAGGACTAATGACTTATTGATAAGCACTGTGGGCTGATCATCTAAACCACATGTATATACAGAGAAAATGGAGGGTGTAAGCATAAAACTTTTATTTGCTTATAATTTATACCCCACTGTTTTAAAAAGAGGATTTGGGGCAGCCATTAGAAATTAATTCCAGATAAAATTAATTTGGATGTGAACTTCAGAAGTTCAAATATTTTCACAATGAAAGTATTTGTTTCCTTACTGTACCTGCCCTCTCATATGTTATGGTGCATGGTTATGGGCATTGGGAATGCTGTTTCTTCTCAAATGTTAGGTTTTTTTTTGAGAATCATTAATCTTTTTATGGTTTTCCTTCAGGGATTTTTAGCTCCTGGAGAAATTGATCCCCTGAATCGTAGGTTTTCTACTGTACCAAAGCCAGATGTTATAGTTCAAGGTATGTATTCTTATTCCCAGCAACAAAAACTTTATATTATAGGTTGTGTTAGGGCCAAAGATCTTTGGGCCAGTAAATTATGATTTTATCTTGTATTTTTGTTAGGCTTCAAAAAGTATATAGTGAACTTGGTTTTGTTTTATTTCAAAATTGCTATAAATCATGAACTCTCAGTGAATGATGTGATATAATGTCAGAAGGCTCCAAAATATAATTTGGCACTCTTAACCACTCTACTTCTAGAAGCTCTTTTCTTTTCATTTTCATGACATTGTAGCTTCCTCATTTTCTCTGATTTCTCTCTGGCCATTCCATCTCTGCTTTTTCTGCTAGCACTCCTTCTCATATCCTCCTAATGGTTCTTTACTTGGTCTTTCACTCTTCTCTTTCCATACTTACTCTCTAGAATAAATTTGCTTCCATGGCTTCAATTATTACCTATTTGGCTTTAAATATTATCTATTTGGAGAGTACTCCAAACCATTATTTTTATTCCTAACAGTCAGCTTAAATTTGGGAGCATCTATCCTATATAAGACACTCGACTCAGCTCTGAAAATGTTATAGTAATTCTAGTCCCAATGCTTATCAAACATCTCTGCCACTTATACTTCAAACTCAAAATTGACCTCTTTTGTCTCCATCCCATCTTTTTACCTCTCCCAAGAAAAGTAGATCTTCTTTCCATCTTACTGATCTCTCTCAATGATTATCTCAATCTCCTAGGGTAAAAACTTAAGGTGGTTTACTCTCCAGCACCAGTATCCAAGGATATTAGGACAGTAGGTCCTGCTGTAAATCTCCTTTGAAATGTCTCTATTCACTTGACTTTGGAGTTGGTTCTATTTGGAAAATAAATCCTGTATGTTTTCTAAATAGGTTTGTACTTGGTATCCTATGTGGTCATGAAGGCAGTGTTTGCTTATGAATGTATATAGCAAACGTTATATGAAAGACCATTGCTTTCCGCCTTTGGTGAGATAGCTGGTGCTCTGTTGCAGTTTGATATGATTTATGAATTCCAAAAAGAGAGATTATGTTTGTAAACTGGTCTGTTCCTCTGGATGTGATAATACTTTGATTGTATTAGATTCAGCTGAGATGTCTGATTAAATTATGTTAAGATTAGAGCTATGATTCAACCATATCATCAGAGGGTGACTCAGCATTGAGTCCCACCCGCCTTGGTGGGCTGATAAAACTGACTCTCACATAGAAGTAGACACAGAGAAGAAGAACACAGAGGAAGAAACACAGAAAAAGACAAAGGAGAGAACTTGGTTTTGAATGGCTTAACTCTCCTGGGCCTCCAGGAGAGTTAAGCCATTCACCAGACCTTGTGAAGAGAACAGAGCAACTGAACCTGGGAAAAAATGAGCCCCAGGAAAAGAAACAAGCCCTATGCCAGCCTACAGCTGAGATCAGAAGAAGCTGGACCCATGGAGCCTTGAGAGGAAGAGGAAGGCTGAACCCTCGCACACATGGCCTGCCATCTTGCATCAACACGTGGCAACAAACTTTGGGTGAGGAAGTACCGCTTATGGTATCTTGAGTTGGACTCTTCAGGGCCTTGTGCCTGTAAGCTTCTACCCCAAATAAAACCCTTTATGAAAACCAACAGATTTCTGGTACTCTGCCTCAGCACCCCTTTCAGCTCACTAATACATGTTTCTTTAAGGTTTATGCTATCTGAGGTGTTTCTCCTCCTATTCAAGGCCAACTCCTTCTGATGCTTAATCCTATCCTCTTTCCCAGCCTTTTCTAGGAATTTATTCTTTTCCTGTGATCTTCAAGCTTTCCCTCTCTGTTGCTTGTTTCTTAGTCCATTGACATGTTCATCTCTCGTTTTCCTATGTATCTCCTTTTTATTGAATCCAGACCTCCACTTCTTTATATTTCATTCATTCTACAGTCCTTTACAGTGTAGTTTCTTCATGACTCCTGTGAAAATGTTCTTGCTTAAATTACCAGTGACCTTTGTATTGACAAACTCAGTAGATATTTTTCAGTGCCCATCTCAGTAAATCTTTGTTTCATTTGACACTATTGGTCATTTATCCTTCTGGGGTTCCTCTTCTCTGATGTTGGTGTTCCTGAGAATTCTGTCTTTAACCCACTGCTATTCCTAATCTGATTTTTCCCCTGTGGCTCAGCCTTCTTTACCAAACATTTCACTTTTCCTACCTCCTCACTTATCCCTTCATTCTTAGAAGATGACCTTACCTCCCTATACCACAGAGGAAAAAGAAGCGATGAGACAAGAACCAACCCTTACCACCACCACCAAGCTTTTCTTAGTCTGCCCATTCCTTATATCCTGAGATTTCTTGAGGTCCTCTTCTCTTCTCTCTATATTTTCTATGACCCATCTCATCTCTTCCTATGCTAATAACTCCTGAATCTATATCAACTTCCTTTTAGACAGCCCCACTTTGATGTCCCACATGCACTTTAAACTCAGTGTGTGAAAATTCATTAACTGTACCCTTCTGGTACTAGGTTACCCATACTGCTTTTCCTGTGTTCCTGTATCATTCAGTCACACCACTGTCCTCCCAGTTACTCAAATAAACACCTGGGAAGTCATTCTCAATATCTCCCTCTCTCTTACCCCCTACATTCAATCAGTTAATAAGTCTTGGGTTTTTTACCTCCTAAATATTTCTGGGATCTGTCTGGTTCTTTCCAGTACCAATGTCATCATCCTAATCTAAGTAATCAACATCTTTCCCTTTGATTACTGCAATAACTTCTCAACTGGTCTCCCTGCCTTTAGTCTAGGCCAACTACAGTCTATTCTTTATGCAGCAGCCTGAGTATATTCTTCTGAGGATGCAGATATGGACATCTTACACCTCTGATTACAGTTCTGCAGGAATTTCCCATTACCAGCCTTCTTAACATGTTTTACAGGTCTCTTTATAGTGTGGTCCTTGGCTCCCCTTTAACTTCATTTTTTTCACTGCCTCTTCACCCTCCATGTTCCTGCTATAAAGAACTTTTAAGAATTCCTAGATTAGCCTTGTTCTTTCTTGCCTTAGAGCCCTTTCACATATTCTTCCTTCTGTCTAGAACAATTTCTCCCTTACTTTTACTATCACACATGCAAAGTCAGCCCTCCAGCAGGCTTTAATATTGTCATTTTCTCTAGGTAGGAATCATATCTGTCCTTTATCCCCAACTTTTGGCGGTGCCTAGCTTATAGTAGGCAATAAATAAACATTTCCAAAACTGTTATAAAACATAAACAAAGCAAAGATTCTGAGTGATCGCATAATAGTGTGTGCATGTCTCTATTTACCTAGCACTTTATGTATATAACACATCTATTACACTGTGAACTCCTTGACTCATCTCTGTATCCCTAGAGCCTAGCATAGTACCTCATTCCAGCCAAAGGAGTGCTGATGCAAAGTACCAGAAATCTGTTGGCTTTTATAAAGAGTATTTATTTGGGGTAAAACCTTAACGTTACAAGGCCCTAAAGAGTCCAACTCATTGCTGCTTTCTCACCAAAGTCAGTTGCCATGTGTTGAAGCAAGATGGCGGGCAATCTCTGCTTGGTCTCTCTATCCTTCTTACTCTTAAGGCTTCGTGGGCCCAGTTTCTTCTCATCTCAAGCTGGCATAGGGCTCATCTCTTCGGCTTCCTATATCAGTTTGGCATAGGGCTCGTTTATTTCCAGGCTGTCTCAGATGCTCAGCTGCAAACTACCAGGCAAATGGCTTATCTCTCCCTGGGGTTCCAGGATCAAAACTGACAAAGTTCTCAATGTTTTCTTCTTGTGTCTTCTTGAGTGAGTGCCCATTTATATCAGTCCACCAAGGGGGCAAGGTCTTAACTTGAGTCACTCCTTACTGACATGGTCGAGTCAAAATCCCTAAATTTATTTAATCAAATAAACTTAAAACATTTGAATTTAATACAGTGAAAGGGTATCATACCCAGAGGAAAGACCAGTTTATAAACATAATCTTTCTCTTTTTAGGGGGGAGTGGTTGGTAAATAATATCAAACTATGACACTCCTCCATCTAGTGCTTAGTAAATATTTATTGACTGAATGGATGGATTATCAATTATATTTTCCAGAACTGTTCTTAGCCCACTATAATTCTCCCTCTGTACATTTTCCTTGGAGAATCTCTTTCATTTTCATGTTTCCCTTAGATCTAATCGAGATGGTCATATATCCAGGGGGCTCTGTAATTCCTATATCCTGCATATCCTGCCCCTGGCCTCAGCAACTCATCACTATGGGATTCCCAAGAGAGAAAAATACACGAAGAATAATGGCAATGTAACTCCAAGTAGCACTTTGTTAACTAGGCTCTTACCCCCAAATCTTGACATGGAAAATTCCAGTAAGCTAGAATGAACCAAGTGATGATTTCTTTCCTCTAAACCCAATACAACATGCTAGAGGAGCAGTAGAGGAAAAGGACTAGAGAGCATGTTTGCCTCTGGTGCTTAGTGTAAGGCCAGCTGAGGCCTGAGTTGGATCATTGACTCCCAGTCAGGTACCTGTCACATAGAAGGAAAGTGAAGAGCAGAGTCAGAGAGCTGGCCTGGCCTTCTTCCCTGTGGATAGGCTTACTTCAGTGGCAAGAGTGTAAGAGAAAAAAATGGGAGCTGTCCAGGGTTGGCAGGCTCTGAGTCTAGAGAAGTATTGCCCACCCACCCCGCCTCCCCCCAAACAAAATCCACACAATTAATTTCATCTATAAGGCCTCCTATATGTTCAAGACTCAAATATTATACCCACTTCACCCTGCCTTCTACCATTTTCTAACTATAGGGAAATTCTGTCATTACGATGTTATTTCCTTTACATTCCTGGTTCTGACCTTAAGCATGCTGATATGAGATTTAACAAATCTTATGATGGGTTTTATGTGTTTAAAGTGGAATCCAGTATACAAATTGAGTATGGCATTCTCTAGCAGCACATAGCCACATACCCCACAAAACAGAATCTAATACTCTAATTATGAGATCTTTTCCTCTTTCTATTTAGATAATAGTGTTAAGTACCTAGCATGATAACCTGCTTTACTAAGTTTCCTCAGGAATCATTAATTTCCTCCCCCTTTTCTTTTTCTTTCCTTCAAAGGAAATTATATGGTTTAGAAAAGCTTTTTAGCTTCTTACTGAAAAATTTCCATTGACCTACTTTATTTCTTTCTGATAGTCTCCATTCTAGCTGAGACAGAAGAAATCAAAGCCATTTTGAAGGACAAAGGAATTGATGTAGAGACCATTGCTGAAGTGTACCCCATCAGAGTACAACCAGCTCGTATTCTCAGCCACATTTATTCCAGCTTAGGTAAGGAGATTGACCAGCCTGCTAGAGTCAAAGCATTAATGAATACAGGCTTCTTTCTTTCCTTTTTTATTTCTTGATCATGCGTTGCTTTATTAAACTGGATTTGAGAAGGATTTTAGAGTTTCTGGAATCCAATTTTCCAACCCTATATATCCTGGACAAGCATGTACATTTTAGGTGTTTTTTGTATGATTTGGTACATAAGTTATGACTATTATCAGGCAATGTTTTATCTTCATTCCAAGTGTGCACTTAACTAACATGTTCCTTTCTTTGGACCTATGTTTGTTTCTATTTTGCATACATAATAATTTAATGTGGTGTAATAACCAAGGTCTTTTATACTTTGTCTGGTAGTGAACTAGTTGATAATAGAAAACAAAAAATTCTGCATCTTAATTTAATACATACTTTTAATTTTTAGTTATTTAATTTGTAGTTATTTAATTTGAAGTAGGAGATGTAATTACAGAAACAAGAGATTGGAGTGATATGGCCACAAGCCAAGGCATGTCGAAGAATGCTTGTTGCCTCCAGAAGTTGGAAGAGACAAGGAACATTCTTCCCTGGAGCCTCCAGACAGATCCAGACTTTTTGACATCTTGATTATTTTTTAGCTTTTTAAGACTCATTTTGGACTACTGACCTCTAGAAATGTAAGAGAATAAATTTATGTTGGTTTAAGCCACTAAATGTGTGGTAATTTGTTACAGCAGCAATAGGAAATTAATACAATTCTAAAGCCACAAAGGGGTAGAGTTGCAAATAAAAATTATATCTCAGAGAGTAGATTTCCACTTAGAAACCCCAAACATAGTTTGTGCATGTCTGTGTTTCTTAACACCCACAATGGCCCAGGCTATTACAGAGAGGCCGAATCCTGTCCAGCTCAAACCAGCCTCATTCCCCCTTTACTAACACCTAACTTGAGTCACTCAATTTCTATGGCAGTTTTGTAAATCAAAATTGAGAGGAGGGTGAACCAAGGAGGAAAGGATCAACAGTCAGAACTGAATTTCCTCTATCTCTTCTTGACATCCATGTTTTATGCCAGCAAGCCCTGAACTCTCTGTGTTCCAGAGCTATTAACATTGAATCTAGCTTTAGGAATATATGAATTTCCCACCTCTTCCACACTAGCTATGATGTTGAATATGCCTTTTCTTTTTTAATTCAAAATTGAAGTTGGAATTTTTCATAAGAAACTTTATTTTTAAGAAACACGGAAAGCTAAAATATAAACACAGAAATTAACAAGTATATGAATATAGATTTCAGATACTAATTAATTTCTAAAATCTAGTCACAAATTCGCTGGACTATTACAGATACTGAACCCTGGTTCTCTCCCCTTACTCAGCCGTATCTGAGGTAAATCCCAAGTCAAGACTCTGAAAATTCTGAGACTGATTTGGGTTGATGCTTTACCAAGTGGGATAGGTTCCTCAGTCCTTCCCAGAATTGACTTTCTATTTTTTTTGTCTTTATTTATTTTTTTAATATTACATTAAAAAAATGTGAGGTCTCCATATACCCCCCACCCCCCTCACCCCACTCCTCCCCCCATAACAACAATCTCTTCCATCATCATGAGACATTCATTGCATTTGGTGAATACATCTCTGAGCACTGCTGCACCTCATGGTCAATGGTCCACATCATAGCCCACACTCTCCCATATTTCACCTAGTGGGCCATGGGAGGACATAACAATGTCCTGTAATTGTCCCTGCAGCACCACACAGGACAACTCCAGGTCCCGAAAACGCCCCCACATCTCATTTCTTCCTCCCACTCCCTACCCCCAGCAACCACCATGGCCACTTTCTCCACACCAATGCCGCATTTTCTTTGATTACTAATCACAATAGTTCATGAATAGAATATCAGTAAGTCCACTCTAATCCATACTCTATTCCTCCATCCCGTGGACCTTAGAATGGTTGTGTCCACTCCACATCTATATCAAGAGGGGGCCTAGATTCCAGATGGATGCTGGATGCAATCCTCCTGCTTTCAGTTGCAGGCAGTCTTGGCTCCCTGGTGTGGTGGTTGACCTTCTTCACCTCCATGTTAGATGACTGGGGTAAGTCCAATAAACCAGAGTGTAGGAGTTGCAAGTCTGTTGAGGCTCAGGGCCTGACTATCACATGGTCAGTCCAGAGATTCAGGTCCCCTGGGTATTCATTAAACCCCAGCAACAACTACAGTTCCAGTAAAAGCAAAAGGAGAGACTTGTGGACAAAGATCACATCTGAGTCCAGCTCCATCACACAGAAACCCAAACTCCAAAGTAGGGCCAACTGACATGGCACTGAATGCTATCTGCCATGACCGTAGAACCTGTGGGTCTCTGTAGCCCTCAGCAGAACCAATACCTGGGGTTGCATCTACTTTATCTGTCTCTGGGACTCTGCTCAGGTTTGCATAAGGGCAACACCTCTGATAACCTCCTGGCTCTTTTTGGAGACTCATAGCCATATAAACTCATTTGTCCTTTCCATTTCCCCCTTTTATTCAGGTCAAAAAGCATTTTTAACTCCTGGTAGTGTATGTAGATTGAGATATTCTGCTGGTCCGAGTTGACCCTTTCATTCAAGGTCATTTTTTAGTTACATCATCAGCTGGTACTTGGTAGTAATCCCTTGGCACCAGGGAGGCTCATCCCCGGGAGTCATGTCCCATGCTGGGGGGAAGGCAACACATTTACATGCTGAGTTTGGCTTCGAGACTGGCCACATTTGAGCAACATGGAGGCTCCCAGGAGGTAATTTTAGGCACCCTGCAGCTCTAGGCCTTGTTCTTATTTTGGGTGCACAGGCTCACAAGCATAGGCATTAGTATCAAGGGCTCATTATTGGACCTTCCTTCTTTTTTGGTCTTTGCCATTGGACTTGGAGGATTGTTCCTGTTCCTTTAGGGACTGTGATAGAGCTTTCCTGGCTAGGAACTCAGCACTCCCTCAGTTGTTGTTTTTAATTGTAACCACTATGAAAATATCCAAATATTTTTATGTACCCTGGATATATGCCCTGTAGGACTCCCTGCCAACCATGTGTCCCCTGTCAATAACATCCCACACCAGTATTCCTCCCCTGCCATTGTTGAACCTCTCTGTGATCCAAAACTTCTTCAAAAGTGAAGCCCAATATATTGCCAGGTTCCATTAATAGTAAAATGGAATATAGTGATGAGTTTAAAGGTTAGATATAGAATACATATTAATTTAGAGAAATTAAGGTAAATATAAATTGGGGTATCAAAAAATTTAAAAACGTAAAAGTTTTGTTTTTGATATTTTGCCTTCCATCATTGCAATAAGTGTTGCCCTGTATGCAAATTGGCAAGACATCTACTTCCATCTTGTCCTCCGTGTCTACGTCCTATCTTTTTCTTTTTTTTTCCTAATTAAGCTTGTCTTCATGAAAGTTTTAGATCACAATAATTCATATATACAATATACAGTACTCCCACATATCCAACATAAAACCCTTTTCCCTTCCACAGCAATAATCTTTTTACATATTCGTATTATATTTACTGAAACTGATGTACAGATATTGAGACAATAGCTTTCAAATAAGGTAACATTTGTGTTTACATTGTGGTTTATATTTTAGACTATACAATTTTCTAAATTTTTAGTTATCTCATGTTTTACATTATGATTTACATTTTATGACTTCCTATTTTTATCTTCTTGGTCATTCCTTATGGTCTCCAGATATCATTCCACTAGCACCAAGTCCCTTGAGATAAGGAACATGTTCTGCTTTCTAGCCCAAATCTTACTCCCCAGAATATTAGTTGATCTTGGGTTACCTTCTTGGACACTCTTAAAAGTCTCTATGACTTGGAATTCATGGAAATCCTATTGGTGTCTTTGATCTGATTCTTTATCTCTCATTCATTCAAAAATTAGTAGGCTAGTTTTACCCTTCGTTGGTTCATACCCAATGTTGTTCTAAACTTGGTTTGTTTTTACTAGTGTCAAATAAAAAACACTGAAACAAGCAAGGATGACTTTATTCATAACTATCATGAGGACAGCAAGCTTTAAAAGGGCTGTAGTGGGTTGGAGGATGGCAGGGGGTGTTAATCACTGGGAGAGGTGAGTGATTTGTGAGGCTGCAATTAGAACCACTTGGTTTGGGATGTTTTTGTGGTAATTAGGCCACCTGGAGTCTGTGAGGGCCAGGAGAGAGGGAAAGAGGAGGTGGAGGTCGAGTGTAAGGCAGATAACTTGATAACTTGGAACAGGTAGTATCTGAATTGTCTTCTTTTATTTCCTTTTTCTTTTCCCTGGAGCCTGACTTGTTTTTCTCTGTAGTCTCATGACTTTAGGATTAGTGTCAAGGTAACCAGGGCCAGGGAGGGGGGCTTACAAGGAACAAAGATGGTAGCTTGGTCGAGAGAAAGTAAAAGGGTTACTATTAAATAGGTAGCTTCTGAGCTCTGGGCTACTGTATTAGTCAGCCAAAGGGGTGCTGATGCTACATACCAGAAGCCTGCTGGCTTTTATGAAGGGTATTTATTTGGGCTAGGAGCTTACAGTTAACAGGCCATAAAGCATACGTTATTTCCCTCACCAAAGTCTATTTCCACATGTTGGAGCAAGATGGCTGCTGACCTCTGTGAGGGCTTAGGCTTCCTGGGTTCCTCCCTTCCAGGGTCTTGCTTCTCTCTGGGTTCAAGTTTCTTTCTTCCCAGGGCTTGCTTCTTTCTAGGCTCAGAGTTCCCCTCTTCCTGGGGCTGGCTTCCTTTCCTCTGTGAGCTTACTTCCTGGGGCTCCACTTTAAGGATTCAGCATCAAACTCCAACAACATCAAAAACCCTCAACTCTATCCTTTGCAATGCCTTTTTACTGTGAGTCCCCACCCCTTGGTGGGGGACTCAATGCCCTAATGACATGGCCCAATCCAAAGCTCTAATCATAACTTAATCATGCCCAGGTACAGACCAGATTACAAACATAATCCAATATCTATGTTTGGAATTCATAACTATATCAAACTGCTACAGCTACCATCAGCCTACATCACATCAGTTCTTTCCAACTAACAGAAACAAATTCCTTGCAGCTTAAATTTTCAAAGCTCCTCTTTGGGCCTCTTATTAAATTCTTATTTTCTAGCCAAAGAAAATAAGGACTAATAGACCCTAAGTTGAATAAGTGACCAAACATTTCAGGACTCAAGTAATTCAAGCAAATTTATTTTCCTGCTATGCTTGTTCATCTTTCTTCAGCCCTTATTACTCACTTATTATGTACCAGACACTGGGCTAGACACTGTGGAAGACCTAGACATGAAATCAGATAATTGCAGTACAATCTTATAAATGCCATGACAATGGTGTTATGTACAAAGTACAATGAAGGCATAAGAAAGAAAAGAGGATTGATTTGCCTGGGGAGGTCAAGTGGGCATGATAGATGAGGTAACACTTGATGACTCATCAGTTAAATGAGAGACCCTTCAGAATTCTGTTGTTGTAATAGTTTCAGTAACAAAATTGCTTTAACCATACATTGAATGACAGCCATAATTCCACCAAGGAAAAACGGATATTTCCTCACCAGATGTATTCATTTATATATGTTAAATAAATGGGATTTTTGCCTCACCTTGCTCAGTATTTTGTGTATTTCAGTTCCATTATATCTTTTAATATAGTCTTTAATTTTTATTGTTTTTTGATGATACATAGATCACAAAAAATGTTACATTAAAAAATATGAGGTTCCCATATACCCCACACCCCACACCCCCACTCCCCCCATAGCAACAACTTCTTTCATCATTTTGACACATTCATTGCATTTGATGAATACATTTTGGAGCACTGCTGCACTACATGGATTATAGTTTACATTGTAGTATACACCTCTCCCTCCGTACTTTCAGTAGGTTATGGCAGAATATATAATGTCCAGCATCTGTTCCTGCAATATCATTTATGACAACTCCAAGTCCTCAAAATGCCCCCACATCACATCTCTTCTCCCCTCTACCTGCCATCAACTGCTACCGTGGTCACTTTCTCCCCACATCAATGCTATAGTTTCTTCCATTACTAGTCACAATAGTTCTATAGTAGAATACCTGTAAGTCCACTCTAATCCATATTTTATTCCTCCATCCTGAGGACCCTGGGAAGGTGATGTCCACTCCACCTCTATATTGAGAGGGGGCTTAGATCCCATATGGTTGATGGATGTGATTCTCCTGCTTGGAGGTGTTGGCACTCTCAGTTTCCTGGTGTGGTGGTTGACCATCTTTACCTCCTTGTTAGCTGACCTGGGTACGTCCAGTGAACCAGAGAGTAGGAGTTGCAACTCCGCTGAGATCCAGGGCCCAGCTGGCACATGGCCAGTCCAGAGATTCAAGACTCCTGAGTATACACCAAGCCCAGCACCAACCACAGGTCCAGTAAAAGCGGCAGAAGAAGCATGTGTAGAAAGGTTACATCTGAGTCCATTCCATCATACTCAGGAACACAAATTACAAAGTACAGCCCACTGACAAGGCAATGAACTCCAGAGCCATCTGCCATGACCATAGAACCCGTGTGTGTTTTTAGTCCTCAGGGGCACCAGTACCTGGGATTGCATCTACTTTGGCTCTCTCTGGGATCCTCCTGAGACATGCATAAGTGCCACCCCTCTGATGACCTCCCAACTCTTTTTTGAAGATTCCTAGTCATATAAACTCATTTGTCTTTACCATTTTCCCCTTTTATTCAAGGTCTTTTCTAGTTTAATCGCCAGTTAGTGATTGGTAGCAATCCCTCTGCTCCAGGGAGGCTCATCCCCAGGAGTCATGTCCCACGGTGGGGGGAAGGTAATGCATTTACATACTGAGTTTGGCCTAGAGAGTGCCACATTTGAGCAACATGGAGGCTCTCAGGGGGTAACTCTTAGGCACCCTGCAGCTCTAGGCCTAGTTAAAATCTCAGGCACATAGGCTCATAAGCGTAGTCATCAGTATCAAGGACTCATCATTGGACCATTCTTCTTCACTGGTCTTTGCCCTTGCACTTGGGGACTGGTTGCTATTCTATTTGGGAATGTGACAGAGTTCCCCTGGGTAGGAACTTAGCATTTCCTCAGTTGTCATTTGTAACTAATTACTATGAAAATACCCAACAAATATCTGAACATTTTTATATACCCTATATACATGCCCTGGGTAACTCCTTCCCAAAAATGTGTCCCCCATCAATAACACCCCACACCAGTGTTCCTCCCCTGCCATAGTTTTGAAACCCTCTGTGGTCTAAAACTTCTTCAAAAATGAAGTCAATTATATTGCCAAATTCAGTTAATAGGAAAATGAAATAGTACTGATAGGCTTAAAGATTAGAAATAGAATACATACTAATTTGGGAAAACTAAAATAAAGGAAAAATAAATTGGAGTATTAAAAAATGAAAAATATCATAAAACTTTGTTTTTTATGTTTTGCCTTTCATCACTCTAATTGGTGGCAAGGCAGTTTGTTTCATTTCTTTCTCATTGTCTACACCCTTTTTTTAAAATTTTTTATTTTTGTCTTCAAAAAAGTTTTAGATCACAGTAAAGTCACATGAGGTTAATTACCTATATGAACATAAAAATGTAAAAAATATTAAAAATAAAAAAATTGATATGTACATGTTGAGTGAAGGGAACTGGAAAAGAAAGAAAAGTATAAAATATAAAGAGAAAATCACGTATAATTCCACCATTTAGAGAAAACCACTATCATTACTTTGATGTATTTCCTTCCAACCAATATTTATATAATAAATACAAATTTGGTTTTAGGAAAATGGTGTCATAAAGCACAGACTTTGCAACCCATTTCTTTGTCACATAATAATATATGAAAAAAAATAATATATGATGAGCTTTGTTCCATTTTGTTGAATAGCATCCTACAATGCTATGTTAATGGATGCATTAGCATAATTTCTGTATAATTTTCAAAATTGCCTACTTCTATCCTTTTGCCATTTTTCTATTGGGCAGTTGTCTTTTTCTTATTGATTTATAAGAGATATTTTATATATTAGGAATACTAGCACTGTGTTTCACATTTTAATGAAATATTTTGTTATTTGCCTTTTAATTTTGTGTTTGATTTTGATGTATAAAAGTTCCACATTTTTATGTAGCAAAATTTTCTCCTTTTTACGTTCTTTCTTTGCTACTATGCTTAGTAAGATTGACTCCTCCCTATGTCAGATACATTTTCACTGTTTTCTCCTAGTTCTTTTTGGTTAGAATTTTACATTTAACTATTCACTTCACCCAGAATTTTAATTATAGTTTATCCTGTGAGGTGGAAAGCTAACTTTCTTGCCAAATAATTATCCACTTCCAGCACTACTGATTGAAGAATTTTTCCTATATATACTGTTTGGAAATGACACCTTTTTCATTTAGTGTACTCACACACATATGTGTGTGTATGTGTATTATGTTCCTTGCCTTTCTTTTTAGTTCAGTTGATCACTGTCCATCCTTAGTATTACATTTTAAAAATTATCCTTGCTTCAACCTCATTACTGATTGGAAAAATGTAAGCTAGAACAATAATGAAACATTAAGTTTTTGCTTATCAGTTTTGCAGAATTTACAGTTGATAATATCCAGTGAGGGTCAATGTGTGGAGAAATGGACACTCTCAGTGCTCCTGGTAGTAGTGTAACACAGGCAATTTGGCGTTATCTCTAAAAGATTTTATTTTGACTATCAATCTTTCTGATTCTATCCTAGGTAACACTTATACAAGTGCACAAAGTAGGTCATTGTAACATAATTTGTAATGGAAAAAAAAACAGAAACAACCTCACTTCTATAATTAAGAATGGTTGAATTATTCTTTATCCATAGTATAAAATAATATGTAACACTTTTAAAAAATGAGGTAGACTTCCATTTCCAGCTATGATGCAATAGCTTGTGACAGACAAACCTTTATACTGAGAAAAACTGCAAAGGCAGGATTAAAAAAATAAAGGTATATGAAGGCATAGGAGAATAATAAAGACAGCCAGGACTTGGGAAGAAAAAAAAAACCTTAAGAGAAGATGACCACAGAAGAGTAAGCCTGCTGTTCTATGTGCAGTTTCCATTTGAGGTATTTGCTGATTCTTAAGCTATACTTGCATAGGGCTAGGGGCCACAAAACCAAGCAGAAAGTCTCACTGTATTAGAAAGACAATTGCATTTCAGCCCCTTCCAGTGTGGAAGGGCTGTGGTAAATACCTCAGGTTCCTGGGTGACAACCTTGAAGCATACGATCAAAACCAGAAATAGACCAACCCTCAGAAGGCCTCAAACACAAAGCCTAAGACACAATCTTCTCCATCTCTGGTTGGACTAAGGTAATCTGTTTGTCACTAAAATTCCAGGGGTTTTTAACCAGGGAGGGGTCCATGTACCCCTTGGGAGGTCTGTAGAAAGATTTCAGGGAGTCCAGGAGAGCTTGAATTGAAATTCAAAGAAATATTATTCTTGTGGGGACGTGTTGGTGCAGGTGTGATATATTTATTAAATAATACACAGTATAGTGTGGTCTTAGTAAGGGGTCCGTGGTTTTCACCTGACTGGCAGAGGGTTCTGTGGAACAAAAAAGGTTAAGAACCCCTGCGCTAAACTAAATCCTCTTGTTCAGAGCCTTTATAATTCTTCATATACAACGTTCAGCATTGAATAAAAAATTACCAGATGGCTAGGAAATCAACTGAATCAAAGGCCAAAAGAAAAAGCAATCAAAACAGAAGCACAGATAAGTCATATTTGAAGTTATCAGACAGGCTTTTCTATGTTAATACGTTCAAAAAAGTAGATTACAAGATGTATTTCACAAGAACTGAAATCTATTTTAAAAATCTAATGGAATTCTAATAATTCCAATAATTGAAACTAGGAACAACTATAGATATAATTAGCATATTAGACATGACAGAAGAGAGGATTAATGAATTGAAAGGTAGGTCTGAGGAAGATATCTGGATTGAAGCACAGAGGAAAAAGTGGAAAATTGAAAGAGCATAAAAGTGAAACTTCTGGAAACCAAGACACAGAGAAAGTCTTAAAAATAACCAGAAATAAAAGATACATTGTTTTCACAAAAGCAACAATAAAACTTACAGCTAGATACAAGGTTAGTTTACAAAATATCAATTATATTTTTATATGTTTACAATTAGAAAATGATTTTAATGGTCTCAGTTACAATAACACTTAAAAATACCAATACCTAGTAATAAATCTGATGAAAATGTAGTTATGAAAACTACAAAACTTACTGAGAGAAAACAAAGAAGACCTAAGTAAATGGAGATATACCTTGTTCATGAATTAGAACAAGAGTGGGGAAGCTAGGACCCATAGGCCAAATCTGGCCCATGGTAGGGAATGATGAATCTTTGGTGCCTGGGTGTCTGTAGCCATGGTATGAAATAGCAGCTGAGCTGCTATCAGTTGTGAAAAGTAAAATTTACCTACAGAAATTTAAAATGGTAAGTCCAGCCTAGGGTGTCACTAGATATCCAGGCTGCTTTGGGCAATGGTGGCTAAAATAATGAGTGAAAAGCACACCCAGTGCGATACCTCTGATTTACTTCTTTCCTCCAAGCGAGAGGAAAAAGGACCCAAACATTCCCAAAAGCGAGCTTCTTGCAGACCAAAATATTCAAAGTTCGCATTGCCCTCTGCAAATGGGAAGAAAAAATGGTAAAATCAGCTCCCAGGGCTGGAGCAAAGCTTCAAACTCCAGAGCAGGAAAAAAGGGGGAAAATCACTACAGCTGCTGCTGCAGCAGCCCCAAATTCTCTCCCCACCCCTGCCTTTTGCATTCTAGCTGGGATCTCCCTGCAACTATTATGTTCAGCCTCTGCATGCTAATTTTTTTGATAGGTGTCTGAGTAAACTTGCAATGAGAGGGGAAAGGGGGGAATTTTGAAGAATGGCTTTGTATTTCAAGATCACCGCATCTGGTTCTATGATAAAAATTGATGTAAAGTGTAATATACTTGTAATCCTGTAAATCATCCCTATCAGAGAAAGTTAGACAAAAGAAAACAGTGTTCATTGGACACAACTTTCTTGCTTTTTGCTGGCATTTGGGCGGATTGGAATTTAAACCCTTTGAGTTTTAGAAACAGAACTAGTCTCCATAACTGATGAATTTTTGCTATAATTTTTATCTGTTAGAACCTCTGGAAAATAGACAAGGTGAAAAGAGAGGCAATTTCTAGGTGGAGATATACATTTGGAGTTTTAAAAAGCAGTTTTTAAAAACTCCGTCAAATTTGGCACTATTAGAAATAAAGCTGCTGTAAAGTCACATGTAAATCTTTGTATGGCATATGTTTTCATAACTCTTGGGCATATACTTAGGCATATGACTGCAAGGTAAGGGTAAGTTTAACTTTATAAGAAGCAGCCACACTGTTTTCCAAGGAGGCTGTACAATTTCCACTCCCATCAGCAATATGTGAGAGTCAGTTGTTCTGCATCCTTGCCAGTACTTTATATTGTTTCTTTTTGTTTTGTTTTATTGTTGTTTTGTTTTGGGTTTTTTTTTTTTGGCATTCTAATGGATATGTACTGGTATCTTATTGTAATTTTAAGGGTTTCAGATATCTTTATATGTGCATATTTTCAATTGATCTCCCTTTGTTTATGTAGGATTTGTTCTAATCTTTGTCAAAAAATTTTAATGGGTTGTTTTTTAATTATTGAGTTGGAAGTATTAACTCTGGATGCCTGTCCTTTATAAACTATATGTTTTATAAATATTTTCTCCTCAAACATAGTTTTGTTGTTTTAAAATTTTTTTCTGAACTATTAATGTCTTTCAAAGAGCAAAATCTTTTAATTTTGATGAAGTCCAATTTATTAATTATATATTTTTGTTGCTTAAAAAAGACAAAATGTTATTTTAGAACCAAATGCCTGTACCTAAAATGAAAACACATTGCTACATTTTGTTTCTGAAATAATTTTTGTTCTATATCTTTAAAAAAACCTCTGTGAAATCAGATATCTGACCTTTAGAAGCTAATGATTTTTCAGCGCAATATACATATTCTGAGTGGGTCAATTTGGACTCTAATACTGATAAGACTTTTTAAAGGCCTACGAAATAGCTTTGCTTGTCATGTGGACTTGGAACATGGTTGTCTGCCCCGGCAGCATCTCGACTTTGCTGCTGCCTAAGAAAAGCTGCTGGCTTTTGTTGAATTCTAAATAATCCTAATTGCCTCAACCTGATTTTAAGCTGAAACCTGATAATGTCTGCTATGGGCTGTTTCATCCTTAATACTAGATATGCTGAACTGAAAGTGGACAGAGGCTCAATGAACAGAAAACCCAGTCTCGTTGAATCTTGCAGATTTAGGACTCTCCTCTCTGGGACCCTAAACTGAAAACTTCCTATATGCTGGCTGGACCATCTGGGTCTCTTGAAGATACCTATGTGAAAGGCCTTATTCTCTGATGGGACCAGCTGAAACCAAGCTCTATTTTTTTTTTTGATTCTTTATTTTTGATACAGAGACTAATTGCATTCCTAACTTGTGATCCCTGCTGTAAACTGCAAGTTGGGGGAGGGCACATCACAGAGTATTTGACCCCTCCACTCACTCCTGACAGATCAGATTCCTGACTCTTGGCAGATGTCTCACTGCTGTTTACTTACTGTGTTTGATTTTCCAGATTAGTTGCACTTTGCAGTAATGGACTGTTGGCCTAACTCTTCTTCCCTCACTTTTCTTCTGATATACACACATTAGTAAGACAGTTTGATTATTAAACACAACTGTCCCCAGAAAGGGATTGATATTTTCTATGTTGCTCGATGACAGTGCTATGAGACAGCTGCAGGTGGCCCCAGCTCCTGCACTTTCCATGCACAACAGCCTTCTGAAGTTGTCCCCACACATAAGGCAGATGAACTGGTGTCATGGACCAGCAAAACGGTTTGAATCTACCCACCTTCCAGCAGCCTGTCTAAAACCAAGGACTAAACTGAATTAATTGGAATGGACTAGGAATACTAGGGTGGGAGGCCTCACAGTGGGAGGCCATGTAGGGGCCCTGTACTACCTAATTAATGTCCTGCTTGAAGTGCTCTAATAATTGTAAACTACAAATTGAGTAGAATTTGAAAAAAAAATTGTAAACTCTTTGCTTCCAGGGTACCACTTGTACCCTCTGGGTTTGTACTTCTTGTGTCTGTTCCCTGACTATCATGATGCTGCCTCAGCCCTGGAAGGCATTCAGGTCAGCTTCAACTTACTGGCCAGAGTTGTGCCAGGTTAAAAAAAATCAATGCAGAAATTTAAGGAGGAAGCCATCTGGTTTTCTATGATAGACTTTTATGGTTAGTGGGATTTGTTGTAACTGGACAAAGCCAGGACCTCTTAAGGACATAACTGAGGACAATATTACATGTTAGTCTCACCTTGCTGTATTGGGGTCGTACTGATAAAGACATCTTATCCAAGGACCAAGAGGGTGGACTGTGCAGAAAAGAGCTAACTTAGCAGGCTTGAAAATGCTATCTTTAGGAAGTCCTGCTTGCAAGGTTGGCCTTTCGCTGGTATCTGGAAACTCGGATTTCAGGAGAGTACCCACCATTTCCTAACTGATAAAGGTATTTTACTGTGCCTAAGCTGTTTGAGCAAACAGTATGGCTTATGCTTTTCATCTGAGTGTCATGGATTTTGGTTCATGCCTATGTGACCAGCCCTCAATAAAAACCTTCAGCACAGAATCTCCAATGAGCTTCCCTGGTAGACAACATTTCGTACATGTTGCCGTAACTTGATGCTAAAAAGAATTAAGTGCATCTGGTGTGACTCCACTAGGAGAGGACCTTGAAAACTTGTGCCTGGTTTCCTCTAGACTTTACCCCATGTACCTTTTTCAGTTGCCTTGTATCCTTTTGCTGTAATAAATCTTAGCAATGAGTACAACTATATACTGAGTATTATCTCCTCCTAGCAAATCATTGAACCTAGGAGTGGTCTTGGGGACCCTCAGCACAAGATGAATATTCATAGGATCTTTATTTATAATAACCCCAAAACTGGAAACAACCCAAATGTCCATCAACAGGTGAATGGATAAGTTCTCATTCATACAATGGAATACTAAAAGCAATGAAAATGAATGAACTAAGTCTATATATAGCAACATGGATGAATGTCATAAACACAGTGTTGAGTGAAAGAAACCAGGTGCAAAAATACTATTATATGATTCTATTAATATAAATTTCAAAAATGGGCAACCCCTACTTATTTACAGTGATTAAACTCTAAATGATTAACTATGGGAACCTGGGGGAAGTTAATGAATAGAAAGGTACACCAGGGAGGCTTCTGCAGTACTGATAATGTTCTATATGTTGATTTGGGTTACATGTTTACTATTTACAAATCCATCAATTTTTAATTGTTTACTTTACTTTTATGTGTGTTATATTACAAAAAATTTACCAGAAGAAGTTCTGTCAATACTGACATGAAAGAATATCCAAAATGTAGTTTGGGGAAAAAACATTTCAATACAACATGTGTAGTGCTATTCTATGCTATGAAAGGAAAAAATGTATATGAATGAAATAATTATTTCCTTATTGTAAGATATATTGTTGATTTAATAACTGCTTTTTGGGAGACACTCTATTAAATGTAAACATCAATTATAACATGGCTTCTAATTTTAGAATTATAAACCAAAAAAAGAATACATCTTGAGCTCAAGGAAATAAGGTGGATGATGTGCGTCAATGTGCACACATATAAGTATATATGTACACAGTATTTTAGACACATGATATATATATACTATTTATGTATGCATAGGTGTAGGTTTATTAATAATGATTTTGCCTGAGAAATAAAATATGGAGGGGCCATTTTATGAAAAATTAATAGCTTCTATATTATTTGAATTTTCACTAAAATTATGCTTTACTTTTGTATCTATCTGGAAGTTTAAGTCTTCTTTCATTTTCAAGTTTTCAAAATTGTTCCTCTACCAAGAGAATTTTATTATCAGTGTATAAAATTCTACAAGATGTCCTGTCAGACACAGAAGTTTATAATATTTTAACTTATTTGACTAAAATACGTTGTACTATTGAAGGAGATCAAGATATACTCTTAGTCCAGTTTTTCAGTTTTGCTTGCTATCTTTAAGGAAAATGGTATCTGATGAAGGTTTTTCAGTTTTATTGAGGCATAATTTACATTGATGAGTTTTATAATCAGTATAACTTTTGCACTTTGCATGGGTTTTAATGAAAATGGGTATATAAACATTGGTTATAGAATTCTATGATTCCCAAAATGTTAATGTTTATGTGCATTCATGTCTCATATTTAAATGATGTGACTTCTTTATAAGAATATAAAAGTCTTTAAGAGCAAAGATTATTACTTCCTCTTCTTGTAGAGTCCCACAGTGCTTATGTGTGGCCTAGCAAATAACGTGGGCGCTAACTTTGAGATACAGGACTTTGTTTAATCAATGAATATAAATAATACCAAAAAATGTTTCCTGATTTAAGTTGTGCACTAAAAAATATCTCGACCATCTCTCAATTCTATCTCAGGATGCAACAGTAGAATGAAACTCAGTGGAAGGCCCTACAGACACATGGGTGTCCTTGGAACTTCAAAACTCTATGATGTTCGAAAAACTATCTTTACTTTCACTCCACAGGTGGGTAGAATAAGTTGGAAAGTGAATTGAGATGAATGGAAATAAAAGAGAAACATTGCAGAAATAAAGCATTTACTGAGTCTGGACAAGTGCACCTTGCACCTGTTACGTTGTTCAGTAAATATTTGTTGAGTTGAACTGACTTGAACTTGCAGCCCAGAGAAATGCCAAATGGTTGTGACTGCATAAGAGTAGTCCTGGGTTGCAGAAAGAGTGACTGCGGATTTTTAAAATGTTGGAATACTTACAAAAGTATTCTTTTCTCATAAAAGTTAAAAATGAGACTGTATTTGTCCTTGATAAACAAAATCCAATACATTTTTTCAGCTCCTGAAATATGTATTTTCTTTGTTTGATGGAGGGCTCCCTTTTTGCATGCTTGGAACACTTTATCACCTTCAAAAAATGTCTACTCTTTTAGCTGTGATTATATACATTGTTAGCCTGATGTTTATTAGCCACAGCATATTAGCAAGCCTGACTATATGCGTGTTTTGAAGGAGACATTATCTTCCAGAAAGGAAGTTTAAGCTCCCTATTTGTCATCTTGCCTCTGAGAGTGCAGATGAGATATAGATGAAAAAGAAATGCACCATAGGTTCTATTCACAGTCTTGCCATTTGCTAGTCATATGACTTTGCTGACTTATTTAACCTCTCTTTGCCTTATTTATTATCTTTTAAAAGAAGAAGAAAAGGCTTCACTGGGTTTTTATAGGATTAAATTAAATGAAATCCTGAATTTAAAAACACTTCATAAACTGTAGCACACTGTAAAAATGTGAGAAATTATTTTTAAATGTACCAGGTACTTACCAGATAATGTTAGGAAGAAATAGCCATTATATTTTGGGTATTGTTGCCTCTGTGACATTTTATATATCCTTGTAAATATGTGAGGAGTTTAAGATATTATTTGGTAGTTGTGTGAGTAAATTATTCTGAGCTGCTATATTTCTTTTTCTCAGTTCATAGACCAGCAACAGTTCTACCTGGCTCTTGACAACAAGATGATAGTGGAAATGCTTAGAACAGACCTCTCCTACCTCTGTAGCCGTTGGAGAATGACAGGCCAGCCCACCATTACTTTCCCCATCTCACACACAATGCTTGGTAAGGGCTATATGAGTTAAGGAATGAATGTAATTTTCATTATTTATTTATATTTATATCATTCATATGTTTAGCCCTTCAAATTCTTATCGTGTATTCTTCCGACAGTTGTATATTAGCTCCTATTTTGTGCCAGGCACTTTTGTAAGCATTGGGGATATAAGGCTAAATAAAGCAGGTTAGGTATTTGCTCTCACAGATTTTATATTTTGGAAGCTAAAGACAGACAATAATTTTGTAGGGGAAAAAAAACAATATACAAGACTCAGTACAGATTAAGTGCTATGATTCAAAAAAATGTAACACAGTAACTTGGTTGGAGGCTACTTTACATCATTGATTTTTAGGTTGCAGAAACTTTATTAATGCAATTCTTTTTTTTTAAGACAGTAATACTACACTCTTATTTGTTTCAGTGCAGCCTCCAGGCTTTATAGATAAGTTCCCAGGCTTCTCCTTTCAAGGCCTGTCAAACGAGGCAGGAGTATCTAGTAGGACAAAAGTGAAAAGGCTTTTGGTTTATCTTTCCCTTTTTGGCTGGGCTTCCTGACATTGCTTACTTGAATCTGGGTGAAAGACTTTATTGTTCTCTCCATTTCTGGAGGACTATAGCCAATACTGAAGTGACTGCTTCCTTTCTGTGTCTTGACTGTTGCTTCCAGAGGCCTATTTGTATTGCCAAAGTACATAGGATTCCTTTTCATTAGAGAAGAATCCCTTATCATAAACCATTCAAAATCCAGACAGAATATTAGGGATTGTGGTCACACCTTAACAGTGCTTCAACAAGACCCATTTAATAACTACTATTTTCCCAGAGCTGTCTTCAGAAAGTGTAAAGTCTAATTGGAGAAGTAAAACTCATATATAAGAATAATAAAAAAAATAAAAAGACAGTATATAAAGAAGCACTAAACCATTAGATTAGTATTTCACAGTACAGGAGATCAAGATGTCAAAGAAAGCTTCTAGAACTGAGATGGACTTACCCAGCCTTTTTAGAATGGGTAGTATTCAGATGGGAGGGGGGAAGAAGGAAAGGTACTTTAGATGAGGGGGTTAAAAATACCAGGAGTGAGGCCTGGAGGCAGGAATGAACTTCACTTGTGAGAAGACAGTGAACAGACCAGCCTGAATAGTGTGATCCTTACTCATTGGAATATACTGATAAATAAAATTGGATAAGTAAGATGGGGTCACATTATGAAGACCTTGAAAATAAGCAAAAATATTTAAAAGAGATTTTCTGTCCAGTCTCCCAGACGTTGGCACTAAGGTCATGGCGGGGAGGATAGCAGTGCTGAGGAAGAACAGGCTGGGCACCATGGTGCAGGATTTCTATAATTGGCCTGATGAATCTTTTGATGAAATGGGCAGTACACTAGCTGTTCAACAATATATTCAACAGAACATAAGGACAGATTGCTCCAATATTGACAAAATTCTTAAACCACCTGAAGGCTGAGATGAAGGTATATGGAAGTATGAACATTTAAGACAGTTTTGCCTTGAGCGAAATGGACTTGCTGTCAAACTTCAGAGTGAATGCTGTCCAGATACACATACTCAGATGACAGCAACTTAACAATGGATTTTTCTTTCTGCAGCTCATAAAACTCCAAAAGAGTGTCCTGCCATAGACTATACTAGGCACATGCTTGACAGGACTGCATGTCTACTGAATAGCAGTAAATATTTTCCCCACAAAGTTAGCATAAAGGAATCATCTGTAGCAAAACTAGGACCGGTATGTTGTAGGATTTACAGAATATTTTCACATGCTTATTTTCATCATCGACAGGTATTTGATGGATATGAAAATGAAACATTTTTGTGTCATCAGTTTACTAAATTTGTGATGAAATATAATTTGATGTCCAAGGATAACCTGATTGTACCAATTTTAGAAGAAGAAGTATAGAATTCAGTTTCTGGAGAAAGTGAGGCATAAAGGAAATCAGAGAAAAATGTACTGAACACATAATTAATTTTAATTATGTACTGTGTGTGTATCATTTTAGACACATCAATCATGTATCCATATTATAGCATTTTTTTTTTAGGTTTTTTTATGCTGTGTGTAGCCTTTTAAAATGGGAAATACTTCTTCAGTTATTCATGAGCTGTGTATTCATCAGTGTAGCACTCATGGCTTTTAAATACGATTAGTATCTATTTATAATGCCTGTTAATAAAAGAATTTACAGTTTGGTAAAATTGCTATTAAATAATCATTGGGTTACAATCCTCATCAAATAAACCCATCTATAAAAAGATGAGTGAACTTGAGGTTTCACACAAGCCATTTACTAAAGAAATAGTATAGTTTTCCTTTAGTTTTTAATCCCTGAGTTTAGATATTCTAGAAAATTCTGTAGTTCAAAGTTCAGTCTTAACTATTAATTTTTCAAAAATGGGATGAAAGTACTTTAAAGATTTGTTTATAGTTTTTGATATGCATATATAATTATGTATATATCCAAATATAAATGCAAATGAAGTATTAGTAATACTTAAAAGATTTTACTGTGCTACATAAAGTATATTCTTGGCCAGCTATCTAGAAAATGTTTACTTTTCTACAATAATGAATGTTACATATGAAATGATGATAACTTTAAGGCACGTAAATGATGTTCCCACTGGAAACTCTCCTCTCTGTCTGTCCTTTCTCAATTTCCTTAGCCCTCTCCCCAGTCTGCATTAGCTGAGAAGCTAAAGTTTTTGAGCAAAGAGTGACATGATGAAAGTGATGTTTGGGGAGTATTTGTTTGGTGAGAGTATGCACTGTTGTGAGGAGAGACTGATGTCAGGAAACTAATCCAAATGTGAGGTGGTGAGAAGATGCACTGTATGGGTGGTAGTAAAAATGGAATGAGACAGAATGATGCAAGAGTCATTTTGAACATCATCTCTAAGCCAGGTGTTGTCTAACTAGATATGAAGTATGACTCAAGATAACACCAAGATTTAGAGGCTAACTAAATGATTCTACCATTGAGAGAAGGAGAGAAATTCTATGGGAAGATGCCAGTTGAAGGGACATGTTGAGTTTGTGGTGACAAGGAGACTTCAAAGTTCAAATACCCAATAGTTGATATGAGATATACAGCCACAGCTTGGAAGGTAGAATAAAATTAAAGATCTAGATTTAAGTCATACAGTTTTGATACTTTATATGTGTTACACCACAAATACAACAACAACAATAGCAATAATAGCTGCAGTGTTTATTGAGTACTTTCTCTGTGCCAAGCACTAAGCTAAGTGTTTTCATTACATTATTTTTAAATGTCTACAATGCAGTTCAGGTTGGATCTGTTAACAGCCCCATTTTGTAGATGTGGAAGCTGGGTTGTTCACAATAACAAAGGTAGTAAGAGACGAGTCTGGGCTTCAAACCAGCTCTCTCAGTCTCCAAAACCTAAATTACCCACAGCGGTGTTTTTGCCAGAGAAAATTTGTTGCTGGTGAAATGAGAATATACATTAGTGATCACAAGAAAATGTGAATTAAATTCTCAAAATAAAGGCAAAAGTTCCCAGGAAACTTAAAAGAGCAAAATTCAGCTAGATGCAATTTACAAAGGATAGCCCTACAATGAAATTATATGAAAAGATGGAAAATAAAGGATATTCAAAGATATATTGAGTCAATGCTAACAAAAAGAAAGCAGTGCTAGTAATGTTAATTATTAATATCAAGTTGTAAAGAGTTCAAGGCAAAACACAGTGAATGGGATAAGAAAGGTATTGTATTGATAAAAGTTAGAGAACACCAAGATGATAAAACACTTATGAACTGTTATCTACTGAATAATATCAATGAAATGTATAAAGTAAAAATTTAGAAAACCTTAAATTACAGGGACAATGTGACAAAGTTACTGTACAGTCATAGGAGGAAGCTATAACATAACTATCAGAATGTCATAGATCAATCTACAAAATTTTATCAATAAAGAAGTTATGAATAGTAATGAATGAACCTGATTTTTGTATTTATGGGAACGTATATATAACTCTTCAAACAAAATACCGAATATACTTTCTTTTCAAATGCCCAAGAAATTAAAAGTGGAAATTATACAGACAATATTGACAGACATATGAGGTAAAGCCAGTTAACAAAACAATAGCAAAAATTCTGAACATGTAGGAATTAACATTTTTCCAAGTGTTTCTTAGATTAAAAAGGAAAGCAAATTTGAAATTATACACTTTTTAACAGCTTTATTGAGATATAATTCACATACCATACAATTACCCATTTAAAGTGTACAATTCAATGGCGTTTAGTATATTCACTGATATATGCAGCCATCAGTGGTCAATTTTAAAACATTTTCATCACCTCAGAAAGAAACCCTTTACCCTTTAGCTATAATCCTCTTATCCACCACTCCCACCTTACCCCAACCTAAGCAACCACTAATCTATTTTCTGACTCTATTGATTTCCCTGTTATGAACTTTCAGATAAATGGAATTATAAAGGGTGTGGTCTTTTGTTACTAGCTTCTTGTGCTTAGCATAATGTTTTCAAGGTTTATTCATGTAGTAGCATGTATCAGTACCTCATTCTTTTTTATGGTCAAATACTATTCCATTATATGGATATGTCACAGTTTATGCATTTGTCCGTTGTTGAACATTTGGGTTGATTCCACCTTTTGGTTATTATATATAAGGCTGCTGTAAACATTCTTGTACAAGTTTTTATGTGAACATATATTTTCATTTCTCTTGGGTTTATGCCTAGGTGTGGATATGCTGGGTCATATGGCAACTTTATGTTTAGCTGTTTGAGGAACTGTCAGACTGTATGTTTAAACATTTCAGAAACTGCCAGACAGTTTTCCAAAATGACTACAACATTTTAGATTCCCACCAGCATCGTATGAGGCTTCTGATTCTTCCATATCCTTGTCAACACTTGTTACCTGATTTTTTAAATCATAGCCATCGTAGTGGATGTAAAGCGGTATCTCATTGTAGTTTGATTTGTAAAGACCTAATGATTAATGATGCTGAGCATCTTTTCATGTGCTTATCGGCCATTTATATATCTTTGGAGAAATGTGTATTCAAGCTTTTTGCCTATTTTTCAATTGGATTGCTTGTATTTTTATTATTGAGTTGTACAACTTCTGTATATACAATAGATACCAGTCCTTTATCAGATACTGTTTTCAAATATTTTTCTCCCATTCTGTCGGTTGTCCTTTTTTAAAAATATATTTCTATCAAAATTGTGAATTTACAAAATAATCATGCACATGTTTGGCATTCCCAAACAACACCCCTCTACCAACACACTACATTGTTGTGGAACATTTCTTATAAATTATGAGATAATATCATCAGATTATTAACACTAACTATGGTGTATAGTGTACATTTGGTATATTTTTCCATACCCCCCTATTAATAACACAGTACATCTTTGGCATTAATGCAAAAATATTACAGTATTGCTTTTGACTATAGTCCATGGGTTACATTGATTGTATTTTTCCCATGTTTCTCCACATTTTTTCCACCTTGCAATAGTGGCATACATTTGTTCTAGTTCATAGAAGGACATTCTTGTATTTGTGCTATTAACCACAATTCGCATCTACCCCTGGGTTCACTGTTATTCAGTCCCTAGATTATTCTCTAGCTTTCTTTCAATTGACATTTACATCCCTAGATTACCCTTTTCAGTCACAATCTGATCATTTATAAACCAGCTGTGTTAGTTCCACTCACTATAATGTATCACAATCAGCTCTATCCATTTCCACACTTAAAACAGTCAAGTTAATTAAGACTTCTGCATACATTAATAATCATTACCCCCTCCTCAGCCCTTGGCTTATCACCTAATAACAGGGGTTCTTAACAAGGGGTCCGTGAGTTTGAATTGAAATTCAAAAAAGCATTATTCTTGTAAGGGACATGTTGGTGCAGGTGTGATATATTTATTGATAATACAAAGTATAGAGTGGACTTAGTAAGGGGTCTGTGGTTTTCACCTGACTGGCAAAGGGGTCTGTGGAACAAAATTAAGATCCCCTGTCTAATAATCTATACTGTAGGTTTTTAACTTCATATGTTTATTCTTCATATTTAGTTCATGTTAGTGAGACCATGCAATATTTGTCCTTTTATGTCTGGTTTATTTTACTTAGCATAATGTCTTCAAGGTTCATCTCTGTTATCTTATGTATCCAAATTTCATTTCTTCTTGCAGCTGAATAGTATTCCATTGTGTGTGTGTATGTGTGTGTGTGATTTTGTTTATTCATTTATTGGTTGATGGACACTTGGGTTGTTTCCATCTTTTGGCAATTGTGAATACCACTGCTGTGATCATTGGTGTGCAAATGTCTGTTAGTGTCACAGTTTTCAGTTCTTCTCGATGTATTTCTAGTAGAGGAATTACTAGATCATATGGAAGTTCTATATTTAGCTTCCTGAGGAACCACCAAACTGTCTTCCAAAGAAGCTATACCTTTTTACGTTCTGACCAACAGTGAAAAAAGTGTTCCTATTTCTCCACATCCTCACCAGCACTTGTTGTTTTCTCTTTATGTTTAATAATGGCCATTCTATGTGATGTGAGAGGATATTTCATTGTAGTTTTCATTTGCATTTCCCTAATAGCTAGTGATATTTAATAATTTTTATGTGCTTTTTGTCCATTTGTACTTCCTCTTTGGAGAAATGTCTAAGTCTTTTGGATTCCTTGCTCTTTTATTGTTAAGTTCTGTGATCTCTTTATATGGCATGGAAATCAAACATTTACCAGATTTGTAGTTTCCAAATATTTTCTCCCATTTAGTGGGCTGCCTTTTCACCTTCTTGACAAAGTCCATTGACTCACAAAAATGTTTAAGTTTGAGGAACTCCCATCTATCCATGTTTTCTTTCATTACTTGTGCTTTTGGTGTAAGTCTGAAGAATCCACTACCTACCACCAGGTTTTAAAGATGCTTCCTTATATTTTCTTGTGGGAGCTTTATAGTTCTAGCTTTTATGTTTAGGTCTTTGAACCATTTTGAGTTCATTTTTATGTAAGATGTGAGTAGGGGTCCTCTTTCTTTCTTTTGGCTATGGATATCCAGTTCTCCCAGCACCAATTGTTGAACAGACTGTTCTATCCCACCTGGGTGAGTTTGACAGCCTTGTCAAAAATCACTTCACCATAGATGTGAGGGTCTGTCTCTGAACCATCAGTTTAGTTCCATTTGTCTATGTGTCTGTCTTTCTGCCAGTACCATGCTGTTTTAATGACTGTAGGTAACTAATATGATTTAAAGCCTGGAGGTGACAGTCCTCCAACTTCAGTCTTCCTTTTTAAGATGTTTCTGGCTATTCAGGACCCCTTACCCTCACAAGTAAATTTAATAATTGTGTTATCCATTTCTTTAAAAAAAATTCTGCTGGAATTTTTATTGGAATTACATTGAGTCTGTATATGAATTTGTGTAGAATTGACATCTTAATGATATTTAGTCTTCCAATCCATAAGCACAGAATGTTCTCCCATTTATTAGGTCCTTTTTAAAATTTCTTTTAGCAACGCATTGTAGTTTTTTGAAAACGTTTACTTTATGTCCTTGGTTAGGTTTATTCCTAAATATTTGAATATTTTAGTCGCTATTGTAAATGGAATATTTTGACTGACTTCCTCCTCAGAGTGCTCATTACTGGTGTATAGAAACACTATTGATTTTTGTGTATTTATGTTGTATCCTGCAACAAATCTGAAATTATTTGTTAGCTCTAGCAACTTTGTTGTATATTTTTCAGGACTGCCTAGGAATGTATCATCTGTGAATAGCACAAGGTTTACTTCTTCATTTCTGATTTGGATGGCTTTTATTTCTTTTTCTTGCTTGATTGCTCTAGCTAGAACCTCTAGCTCTCTATTGAATAAGAGTGGTGATAGTGGTCTTGTCTTATTCTTGATCTCAGCAGGAAAGCTTTCAATCTTTCAGCATTGAGTTAGCTGTGAGTCTTTCATATATGGCTTTTATCATATTGAGAGAGTCTCTTCAATTCCTATTTTTTGTAGTACTTTTATCAAGACAGGATACTGTATTTTGTCAAATGTCTTGTCTGTGTCAATTGAGAGGATCATGTGATTTTTCTTCTTTGAATTATTAATGTGGTGTCATTATACTAATTGATTTTCTTGTTTTGAACTAACTCTGCATGCCTGGTAAAAAACCCAGTTGATCATGATGAATAATTCTTTTAATGTGTTGTTGGATTCAGTTAACGAATATTTTATTGATGATTGTTTCATCTGTATTCATTAGGAAATGGGTTTGTAATTTTCTTTTTTTGTAATATCTTTATCTGGCATTGATATTAGGGTGGTCTTGGCTTCATAGAATGAGTTTGGTAGTATTCCTTCTTGTTCAGTTTTTTGGAAGTTTCAGTAAGGTTTGTATTAAATCTTCTTTGAATACTTAGTCGAACTTACCAGAAAAACCATCTGGTCCTGGGCTTTTCATTTTAAGGAGTTGTTAGAGCTCATCTACACTGTCCGTTTTGTTGTTTTACAGTTGTTCATAGTATCCTCTTATGACCTCTTTTATTTCTGTGGCATCGGTAGTGATGGCCCCATTTTCTTTTTTTTTTTTTTAATTTCTTTGCATCTCCTCTCTTTTATTCTTTGTCAGTCTAGCTAAGGGTTTGTCAATTTTGTTACTCTTCTTGAAGAACCAACTTTTTGTTTTGTTAATTCCCTCTAATGTTTTTTTGTTCTCAATTTCTTTTATTTCTGTTCTGATCCTTGTTGTTTAATTCCTTCTGCTTGCACTGAGAAAAGCTTCTATTCTTTTTCTAGCTCTTCCAGCTATGTAGTTAGGTCATTGATTTTAGGTCTTTCTTCTTTTTCAATGTAAGCATTGAGGGCTATAAATTTCCCTGTCAGCACTACCTTCCTTACATCCCATATGTTCTGATGTGTTGTTTTCTTGTTTCATTTGTCTCCAGATATTTATTGATTTCTCTCACAATTTCTTCTTTGAAGATATTTAAGAGTGTTTTGTTTATCTCCATATATTTGCAAATTTCCCCTTTTTCTGCCTCTTTTCAATTTCTAGCTTTATTCCATTATGATCAGAGAAAGTGCTTTGTATAATTCCATTCTTGTTGAATTTACTGAGATCCGATTTGTGATCCAACATATGATCTATCCTGGAGAAAGATCCATGAGCACTCAAAAAGAATGTATAACCTGCTGTTTTGGAGTGCAATGTTCTGTATATGTCTATTAGGTTTAGTCCATTTATCATATTATTCAAGCTCTGTTTCTTTATTGATCCTCTGCCCAGATGTTCTGTCCAATGCTGAGTGGTGTATTGAAGTCTCCAACTATTATTGTACAGACATCTAATTCTCGCTTTAGTTTTTCCAGGGTTTGCCTCATGTAATTTCTGGCATCCTGGTTATGTGTATGTACATTTATTATTGTGATTTCTTCCTGGGGAATGGCCCTTTTATTAATATATAATGACCTTCCTTGTCTTAATAACAATTTGCTTTTAAAGTCTATTTTTCTGATATAGGTATATGTTGGGATACAGAAGTGGGAAGAGTCTTGTCTAGCAAGACTCAGACACATGAAGAAAGTATACACATACACTGCAGTTGTATGCTCAAAGAAGAAGCTTCCTTTATTCCTTTTTCTCCCCATATATATTCCCCTGTTTCTAGCCTTGATGTAGAATTAACAGTGAATCATAACTCATGAATCTATCTTCCTGATTAATCATAAGCATGTCTAACCTAGTACAGCTTGTGATTAAATGTTTCTTTGTGTGTTTACAGCAGGCTATGTTCCAAACGTCATAGTAACTTTCATCCCCTTACGTACTCAACAAATTTCTGTGGGTGAGGGGAGGTGGGGGTGTATGGGAACCTCATATTTTTGGAATGTAGCATTTAAAAAAATAAAATAAAGAGAAAAAAATTTCTATGGGAACTACGTGACTTACAAGGCTCCTCAGTCAGACATGATGGCAACAGTCATTTTCAACCATCTGCGTTCAAAGTTTTTCTTGAACTTCTATCAGGGTCTCACAGAGGCCTGTTTTGCCACAGTTCCCCCTTTTTTGTTTTTGTTTTTGATGATTTAGAAACATAAATACGTTATTTTAAAATTTTTTCTTCACAAACTTGTACCATAAAGAATGGCTGCAATCAATAATATAAGGAAAGCAGATTGTATCTAATTGTATCTAATTGAGATGTGGAAGCAAATTAGAAGGGGAGAAACGTTGTAACACAGATGTGATTACATTAATATATTTTTGACTATGCTCCTGGCAATTATGAGACAAACAGATTTGTAATAATGCAAGCTCTTGTGATGCATTATGGGATAAAGCAGTATTAAGGTTATGCTGGACAGTTTGCCAGGTTTCATTACATAAATCTTGTGAAAGGGGGTTACACAAATATGAAAAAGGTTATAATCACATGACAACTTAAATCTCACAGTTAAAGCTTCTTGGCATTGTCCTATCCACATTACAGCAGCTTCTAAAGCATCTAATCTAGATATTATTTTGCTATCTATACTTGTTTGAATTAACAGTTCATTTGTTACATTGTCCATAAATGAATTTAATTCTTTAGCAGTTTGAATTGAAGCAGTTAGAACAAAAGCAGTGGTAGCAGCCAGTGCTGCAATGGCTACAGTGGAAATTATTACAGCTATTGAGGTGCCAAGAAAACATTTGACTTGCAATTTTTCAAAAACTTCAGCAAGCAAAGAAAGTCCAACTCATCCGGGGTCATGGTCATCTTCAGCTTGAAGGTGGGTGGTTGGATACCCTTCTCGGAGAGGTCCCTGATATGGTTTTACATTTCAGACTGGCAACCAGTGGATTCCTGTAGAAGTAGAAACACAAGCATACCCCCATCCCCATGTAATGAGAGAGGCAGTTCTCTGCCATTCAGGGACCAAGTTAGGATCCTTATACCAAACCAGTGGATGTGAATGAGGATGTGAGGGGCTAGAAAAATGTCTTTCTATAGCAAATTGGGAATGAGCATCATGGTTCAAAAAATTTAAGGTATCTAAGACTTTTTGTAACTGATCCCATGGGGGGAATCCATATTTCTCCTTTTTTTGGTTTTTAGGAAGGTGGTGAGAGCATTCTACAATAGCTTGTCCTTGTGGATTATGAGGAATGCCTGTAATATGTTGAATATTCCAATCCTGTAAAAAATGTTGAAGAGCCTATGAAGTATAAATGGAGCAATTATAAGTTTTTCAAAGTGCGGGGATGGCCATGACAGAGAAAGCCTGAAGAAGATGCAAACATACATGAGGAAAGCATTCTCTAGCATGCAAAGAAGAAAATAGTGTGAGAATGAGTCAATAGTAACATGAATATACTTCAGTCAACCGAATGAGGGATAGTGAGTCACACCCATCTGCCATAATCCATTAGGCTGTAATGGGTTAAGAGTCGTTGCAGGTTGTGGTGAAGTAACAGCTTGGCAGTCGGCACAGCTGCGGACAATTTGTTTAGCTTGAGCTAGGGACAAATGAAACTGTTTCATGAGAGTTCTGGCATTTCGGTGAAAGAAATCATGAGATAAACGAGCCTGTTGAAAAGCAAGTGTAGAAGTCATGACTAACTGGTCAGCTTCAGCATTCCCCTCTGTTAATGATCCTGGTAGAGAAGTGTGAGAACAGATATGAGTAACATAAACAGGGTTAATTCGAGCATCTAAAAGAGATTGGAGGATAAGATAAAGTGTGTGTAAAACTTTGTCATCTGAAGGTTTATTAAGTGCAGTTTGAATAGTGCGAACCACATAGACGGTATAAGCAGAGTCGCTAACATTATTTAGAGGCTGTGAAGAAAAATACTATCACCACTGGAGTTCAGCTTTTGAGTGGATGACTAGTAAATGATTGCCAGCCTTTAGGCATTTTCCAGGTAAGAGAAGCTTTACCGGTTTTTCCAGATCCGCGGACAAAAACAGTGAGAGCTTGAGGAAAGGGCTGAGAAATAACAATAGGGAGAGGAAAGGGTAAGGTTTGCAGATGTTGGAGGAATTTTTTTAAATGTTTTTTTTTTAATTGATTTTGTAAAAATATTACATTAAAAAAAATATGAGGTCCCATTCAACCCTACCACCCCCACCCCACCACTCCCCCCCCACCAACACTCACTCCCATCATCATGACACATTCATTGCACCTGGTAAGTACATCTCTGGGCATCTCTGCACCCCATGGTCAACGGTCCACATCGAGTCCCACACTCTCCCCCACTCCATCCAGTGGGCCCTGGGAGGACTCACAACATCCGGTGATTGCCCCTGAAGCACCATCCAGAGCAACCCCATCAGCAGGAAGGGAGAAGTTAATATTCCTGTAGAAATCTAGTAAAGCAATTTGAAAATCATGAGAATACTGTAGCAGAGCATAGAACTGTGAGGTGATAAAGGGAATGAATAATGATGAAGGTTCCTTTTCCCTTACCTGCAAGCAGCGATTCTGTCCCTTTATGATCAAAGAGGCAACAAGTTGAACATATGGATTAAGTGATTTCTTTGGAATATGGAAGTCAGATTTGTATCTCCCTTAAGGGTATTAAACAGATGTTGTAGTTGATATGTAGGAATACCTAATGTGCATCTTATCCAGTTTATGACTCCTAAAATATGCTGTAAATCATTCAAAGTAAGTTCAGAAGGAACAGTTAACTTGAAGACTGATGGCCGCATATTTCTGTTGGCTAAAATATAACCTAAATACTGCCATGGTTCAACTCTCTGAATTTTTCCTGAGCAATGAGTAACTCATTAACTTGGGTGATGTGAAGGACTTCATGTAAAAGAACCTGTAAGCCTTTTTCTGTTTCAGCTACAAGTAAAATATCATCCATATAATAATAGAGAATAACTTTTGGATATTTTTCACAAATAGACTGTAAAATTTGATGAAGTAGATATTGACAAATGGTAGGACTATTAACCATACCTTGAGGAAGCACAGTCAATTGATATCTTTGCATAGGAGAAGCATTGTTAATAGCTGGCAAGTAAAAAGCAAACCAAGGGCAATCTTGCACAGCTAAGGGAATAGTAAAGAAACAATCTTTCAAGTCAATAATAATTAGAGGCCAATATTTGGGTATCAAAGTAGGGTTAATTTGTCTAAGATCATGAATAAGTATCCATTTTCCAGATTTCTTTGGAATAACAAAAATAGGAATGTTCCAGGAACTGTGGGACACCTCTAGGTGAGAAAGGGCTAATTTTTCTTTGACCAGTTAATGTGCCTGATAAAGTTTCTCTTCTGATAAAGGCCACTGATCAACTCATACAGGTTTGTTAGAGATCCATGTAAAGGGTAGAGGAGCCAAATGATCAGTGACCATTATTAAAAATGCAGAACGGTGATTTTGGCTTTCCATTGGTCTAGTAAGTCTCTTCCCCACAAATTAATAGGGATGGGAACAATATAAGGTTGAAAATGTCCCTGCTGTCCCTCTGGCCCAGTTACTTATAATAGCATAAAACTGTGCTGGGTAGTTGTTGAGCCTTCGATTCCTTGCAAAGGAAAGGAGCAGGATTCTTTAGGCCAGGCAGACGGCCAAAAGAACTCTGAAATAACTGATACATCAGCTCCCATGTCAACCAGCCCAGGAAACTCTATTCCATTTATGGATATTGCATAGGTTTATTCTGCTGTAGGCCTGAGTTCAGAATTTTAACAGTGGTACAGCCAGAGCCCCCAGCTCGATCCTTAGATTCTGATTTGATAGGAGGCATAGGAAGCAGCAAAAGTTGCACAATACGCTGCCCTTTTGGAACAATTTGAAACACATTGGAACTAAGCATAATTTTTATGTCTCCTGTAGAATCATTATCAATAACAGCAGGGTGGACAGTGAGCCCATTAATAGTAGCACTGGATCATCCTACAGGAAGACAGAAAGTATTTTTTGGGTATAGGGCCCCAGACACCTGTAGGAACCAACTCAATCTTATTTTGTTTCTTCAAAATTATTTCTTGTGTAGAGCAATAGTCAAATCTGGCACTTCCTTGGGTGCTTGCTTTAAGGTCAGAGATTGGAGATCGGGCATTTCCCAAAATACCTGAGGTTTGCCCTGGTATGTTTTGGGAACAGCAGGAGCCCCACTCCTCCAGGCATTTCCTGATAGGAGTCACCCTTGACTGTCAAATTGGGATTTGCATTGGTTATCCCAATGCTTTCCTTTTTACATTTATGACAGATGAGTGGGAAAGCGTTCAGAGAGAGAAGAACTTTTAACAGTACAATTCCTCTGAACATGTCTTCTTTTTACACATTTAAAACAAGTTACATTGGCACTAATAAGAGTGGCAAGAACTTTTGCTTTATGGATCTCAGTACCCACATTTTGACAAGCCTTCAGATAATCTCCTATGGCAACTACAGTGGATTTGAAAGGTAACAGACCTGTTGACAATCAGCATTAGCATTTTCATAAGCTAGCTGCATAAATAATGTCTCAGCAGCCTGAGTATTGTCTGTTTGCCTATCAATAGCCTCTTTAAGCTGATCTATAAAATCCATATAAGGTTTGTGGGCACCCTGTCTAATGGAAGCAAAAGATTTCTTAGGGCATTTACCTTTTGGCACAGCCTTCCATGCCTTTTGAGTGATTTCAGAACATTGAATAAACAACCCCTGATCTGCTTGAGCCTGACCCTGAGCCTGAGGATTGGCAAATTGGCCTATACTAAGAAGAACTTCAAGAGTAACAGTAATCTGGTGGGCAAAAGCACCTGCAGTTGCTCAGAGAGGATGAGGAAACACAGCTCCCCTCCTCTCCTGTGGGGGAGCAGGGATAGAGCCACAGGTGTCCAAGAATCCAGTCCATGTAGGCTGAAAGCACCTGCAGTTGCCCAGAGAGGCTGATGAAACACCAGTCCCTTTCTGTCCTGTGGGGGAGGTGGTAATGGAAATGAAGGTGCTCAACAAACCAGTCTATGTGGGTCAAATGCACCTGCATGTTCCCAGAAAGCCTGGGAAAACACCACACCCCTGTTGTCCTTTTGGAGGTGGGAGTGGAACCACTGATGTCCAACAGTCCAGTTTGGGCCGGCCAAAAGCACCTGCATTTGCCCAGAGAGTCTGAGGAAACACCAGCCCCCTCCTATCCTGTAGGGTGGGGCATGAGGGTAGAGCCCCAGTCACTCACCAACCCAATCTGTGCAGGTCAAAAACACCTGCAGTTGTGCAAAGAGGCTGAGGAAACACAGTCCCCTCCTATCCTCTTGGGGGTCGGGGATGAAACCCTGATGTCACACGATCCAGTCTGTGCTGTCCAAATGCACCTGCAGTTGCCCAGAGAGGCTGATGCATGTCCCTCCAGCTTCCACCCTGTCAAAGGTGGGGCTGGAGCCTACGCTAGGGCTGTAATCCAGTCTTGGTGCAAAGAAGCCAATCCCTACCATCAATATTATTTTCTGTGAGCTCCCCGCCCCCTTAAGTCAGGGGTGGAGTAAAATGGCAGCTACTGGCCTCTTTCCAACTTGAACAGGCTCAAACATTAGCTGTTCTTAGGATTATACTTTATCAAGCCAAATTTACTAATCAATACCTGAAGTCACTGCCAGACCATCTCTTCCTCCCCCATTTTTGAGAAACGGAGCTTCCAACTCCAGGCACAGAATTGCTTCTGAAGTTGCTTGTGCCATCAGTGGAGGGTGAGCATGGGCCTCTGCTGCATGGAGTGCTCTATTCATGAATCTTCACTGTATATGAGCAGTCTCCTCCTTCCATTCTTTCATGTATATTGAAAGATGCTCCTCTGGTCTCCTACGCCCCACCAAACAGGTGCTTTAGATAACTCTGTGTGATAACCTAACTGCTGTCTAGGATTAGCTGCTTGGAGTCCCTTATTGTGCTGCTATCTTTGTTGCTTCCCTCTCGGTTGTCTTTTCACTTTCTTGTTGGTGTCCTTTGAAGAAAAAAGTTTTAAATTTCGATGAAGTACACTTTATCTATTTTTTCTTTTGTTGCTTGTCCTTTTGGTGCCATATGTAAAAATTCTTTGTTAAATCAAAGGTCATGAAATTTACCCATATATTTTCTTCTAAGAGTTGCATAGTTTTTTCTCTTACATTTGGGTATTTGATCCACTTTGAATTATTCTTTTATATGGTAAGGTAAGGGTCCAATTTCATTCTTTTACATCTAATTGTTCCAGTACCATTTGTCAAAAAGACAGTTCCTTCCCCATCGAATGGTCTTGGCATCCTTGTCAAAAATCAGTTAATCAGGAGGTGGGGCAAGATGTTGTCAGAGTAAGTACACCTACATCATCTCTCCTACAAAAAAAATGGCTGAGTGGGGAAAAAACCTGCCTGAGTGAGATATTTTGGGAACCCACAAAGCAGGAGGCTTCTGGACATCAATCTGGAGAGAGTGAAACAAAGAGTGATTGCTCAAGGTAAAATCATGGGTTTCTGGTGCATGTGGCTGGAGCTGTGGGAAGGCTAAGCCCCACCCTTAAGGCAGGTAGCCATGACATTCTCTGACCACTGCCAGTCACAAGGCAGCATTCCCTGAACCCTGCTTTCCCCGAACCTATGATCCTTGAACTCTGCATTCCCCAAACCCATGTTCCCCTAACCCATGTTCCCCAAACCCGGCGTTCCCAGAGCCCACTAGTCTTGGACAAACTCTAAGAGTGGGAGGGTTCTGGTGAAGGGTGCAGAGGGGCCCAATAAATGTGGGTTCAATGGTCTGGACCCCCCTTTTTGAACTTTGAGGCACATACCAGATGGCTTGAGGAGAAACTAGGAAGAGGTGGGAGGCAAATCTGCTGAGGCAACATGATTTACCTAACTGCCCTGGGATAGGGAAAATATGTGTCTGGGAAAAGGTGGAGTCAGGCAATTAATGAATCCTGTGCAACACACCTAAGGGAAAGGGACAGTAGGAAGTGCTGTGTAGGCTTCCAAGAACATATTTAGGGCTCCCAGCAAGGTGTGGGTTCTCTGTCATTATTTTCTATGGCGATTTGGTTCACCAAGGTCCCATTTGAAACTCAGAGGGGAGTTCTCATACAGGCTTCCTGCTGCCCTGGGAGAGAGCGAAGTGAGGAAGGGAGAAAGAGATAAGTTTATTCAATTGCAAAAAGTTGATCCTGCCCCAGGAAGGGGACTCTTTTTGAGGAGCAGATCAACCCAGAAGGAGGGTTTGGCTCAGTGAGGAGTTTCAGCCTTGAATGTGCAAGGTCTCTGGTTCAGTTCCTGGCTCCTCTTAGAGTAGTAACCCACTAGTGTATTAAACTTCTAGCTGGTACTTTGAGACAGGGAAAACATAGACATTATCCTTGTATTAGCTTCCATTGGGTCACTTTTTTTCCTGAAAAAAAAAAAAAGATTACTTTTGTTATATAATTCAACTTTCTTTGCTCACTAAAACCCACTTCAAAATCTGCAGTGAGAAAGCTGCAGGGTAATTGATTCATGTCAGCAGCCTGACAAGCTCCACAGGGGCATAACAAGAAAGTCTGTTTTTCCTAATGTTCGGTTGATGCCTTGCTTGAGGGCTTGTCTGTTTTTTTTGTTGTGGTTTTCTTGTCTTTCCTTTCTATCACCACACCCTTTTTTTTTCTTTTCTTTTTTTTTTTTTTTTTTAGGTGCTGCTGGCTTGTTTCTTCTTTGCTGTGCTTCCTCATCCTCAATTTCCTCTTTTCTGTCTACACTGGTTTTGGGTACCAATGCTTTCTCTTTTCCTTCCTCCATCTTTCTATCTTCCACCTTCTTTGTTGCTCTTGCATTCCACCTCTCATGTTTAACCCCCAACTTTTCTGGCTTTTTATTTCTAACACTTCTATTCTGTTTTCCATCTTTTATTAACTCTTTATTTTATTGTACTTTCTTTTCTGTTTCTCTCTCTCCTGATCATGCTGGCCTTTTAATTCATACTATATTCTTCTCCATATTCAGTTTCCCATTTCATTGTAGGTACTCCACTTTTTTATTCCTACAACTGTACACTGCTTACATGAGTTTAATATTCATTCTCCTAGGTCTTAAATAGTTCTTCCGCTAGCATTTGTTATCAGTACTAGTATTATACTTTTTCTTTTCATACCTCTTTTACTTTCCCTGGCCCAAATTTTTTCCTTCAAGGGAATGTAGACAACAAGAAAATAGAATAAGAAGAACAAAGTGTCAAAGAGAAAACTTCACAAAACTTCACACACACACAAAAGCAACACCTAAATAAAGCCCAAGACTAGACAGAGAAGCTAATCAACTGAAAAAACCCACCAAGATAAAATGATGACCAGACAGGGAAGTGGATTTGGCTTAACTGGTAGAGCATCCACCTACCACATAGGAGGTCCAGGGTTCAAACCCAGGGCCTCCTGACCTTCACCCATGTGTTTAGCTGGCCCGTGCACAGTGCTGATCTGTGCAAAGAGTGCCATGCCACGCAGGGGTGTCTCCCACGTAAGGGAATGAGGGGCTCAAGGAGTGCACCCCTCAAGGAAAGCCACCCCATGCAAAAAAAGCATATCCAGCGCAGGAGTGGCGCCGCACACACAGAAATTTGACACAGCAAGATAATGCAACAAAAAGAGGCAGATTCCCAGTGCCACTGACAAGAATGCAAGCAGACAAAGAAGAATGCACAGGGAATGGACACAGAGGGCAGAAAAAGGGGTGGTGGGGGAAGGGGAGAGAAATAAATAAAAAATAAATCTTTTTTAAAAATGATGACCAGACAGCAACAGAAAATTACAAACCATACCAATAATAAGGAAGATATGGCCAAATCTGATGAAAAAACTAAAAACCATGAATAGGAGCACAACATCAAACAACTAATTAAAGCTCTCCAAACAAATATCATGGGCCAACTTAATGAAGTGAAGGAAGATATTAAGGATATTAAGAAAACAATTGGAGAGCATACTGAAGAAATTTTAAACATACCCAAAAAGATAATGGATATGATGGTGATGAATGGCACAATCCAAAAAAATTAAGGAAATAACAGCAGATTTGAAAAGGCAGAGGAAAGAATTAGTGATGTGGAAGACAGTACATCTGAAATCAAACAGATAGTAGAATTCATAGATAAAAAGATAGAAAAAGTCCAGCAGGGACTTAGGGATTTGAATGACAACACAAAACGCAGAAACATATGCATTATAGGCATTCCAGAAGGAGAGGAGAAGGAAAAGGGAACAAAGGGTGTTGGAAGAAATAAAGTTTGAAAAATTCCCAAACCAATTGAGGGAGATCGAAGTACATGTGCAGGAAGTGCAATGAACTCCAAACAGTATAAATCCCACAAGCCTACCCCAAGACATATACTTGTCAAATTATCCAATGCTCAAGACAAAGAGAAAATACTGAAGGCAGCAAGAGAAAAGAGAACCATCACATACAAGGGAGGCTCCATAAGATTAAGTGCTGATCTCTCATCTGAAACCATGGAGGCAAGAAGGCAGTGGTATGGCATAGTCAAGGTACTAAAAGAAGGAAATTTGCAACCAAGGTACTCTGTACAGCAAGGCTGATATTCAAAAATGACAGAGTTCAAAATATTCAAAAACAAACAGAAACTAAGAGAGTATGCCAGTAAGAAACCTGCCATTCAAGAAATACTAAAGGAAGTTCTGCAGGAGGAAAAGGTAAAAAACAGGAGAGAAAGAGCTGGAGAAGAGTGCAAGAACATCTAAAAAGACAAAAATAGAAATAAAAGAAACATATGACATACATAAATCCAAAGTAAATATGGCTAATGTAAGTAATTCATTGAGAGTAATAACACTGAATGTTAATAGATTAAACACACATCTCAAGGAACACAGATTGGCAGAATGGATAAGGAAATATGACTCATCTATATGCTGTCCACAAGAAACCCACCTTAGATCCAACGATTCAAGGAGGTTGAAAGTGAACGGCTGAAAAACAGTCTTACAAGCAAACTATGACCAAAAAGGGCAGGAGTAGCTATACTAGTATCGGGAAAAAATAGAATTTAAATGCAAAACAATTGTGAGAGACAAATATGGACTCTACATAGTAGTAAATGGGGTAATCTTTCAAGAAGAAAGAACAATCATAAACATGTATGCACCTAATCAGGGTGCCTCAAAATATGTGTTGCAAAAACTGGAAAAATTAATGAAGAAATAGATGCCTCGACAATTATAGTGGAGACTTCATTACACCATTATCAACATTAGACAGAACATCTCAACAGAAGATCAATAAAGAAACAAAGACATTGAATATTATATTAGAGGATTTGGACCTAATAGACTATGCAGAACATTATACCCCAAAAGAGCAGGATACATATTCTTCTCAAGTGCACATGAATCATTCTCCAAGATACACCACATGCTAAGACACAGAGAAAGTCTCCATGAATTCAGAAAGACTGAAATCATACAAAATAATTTATCTGACCACACTGGAATGAAGCTGGAAATCAGAGACCCAGATTAGGCAGAAAGATATGGAAGTTAACAACACACTCTTAGACAAACTGTGGGTCAAGGAGGAAATCACAAAAGAAATCAGTAACTACCTTGAAAATATTGAAAATGACTACACAACATGTCAAAATTTATGGGATACAGCAAAAGCTGTACTTAGAGGGAAATTCATAGCCGTAAATGCATATGTCAAAAAAGAAGAAAGAGCTAAAATTGAAGACCTAAATGCACACTTGGCAGAATTAGTAAAAAAAACAACAAACTAACCCCAAAGGAAGAAGAAATAAAGAACTAACAAAGATCAGAGCAGTACTAAATAAAATAGAAAATAAGAAAGGGCTAGAAAAAATAAAATAAAGAAATGGTTCTTTGAGAAGATCAATAAAATTGACAAACCCTTAGCTAGACTAACAAAGAAAAAATAGAGAAGATGCAAATACACAAAATAAGAAATGAGAATGGAGACATCACCATTGACCCCACAGAAATAAAGACTATCATAAGGTATTTTGAAAAATTATATTCCAACAAGAAGGACAATTTAGTGGAAATGGACAAATTCCTAGAAACACATAAGCAACCCACATTGATGACAGAAGAAACTGATGTACTCAACAAAAAAATCTCAAGTAAAGAGATATAATCAGTCATTAAAAACCTCCCAACTAAGAAGACCCCTAGTCAAGATGGCTTCACAGGTGAATTCTACCAAACACTCTGGAAAGAACTAACACCAGTATTGCTTAAACTCTATGAAAAAATTGAACTAGAAGGAACATTGTCTAACTCATTCTATGATGCCAAACATTACCCTAAAACCAAAGCCAAAGACACCACAGTAAAGGAATATTACAGACCGATCTCTCTAATGAACCTTGTCGTGAAAATCCTCAACAAAATACTTGCTAGTCATATTCAACAACACAAACAAGTTATACACCATGACCAAGTGGGCTTCATTCCTGGTGTGCAAGCATGTTTCAACATAAGAAAATCAATTAATGTAATACATCACATGAACAGACTGAAGGAAAAAATCACATGATCCTATCTATAGATGCAGAAAAAGCATTTGACAAAATGTAGCACCCTTTCTTGATAAGAACACTGCAAAACATAGTAATAGAAGGAAACTTTCTGAACATAATAAAGGGTACATATGAAAACTCACAGCCAACATCACTTACATTGGTGAAATCCTAAAATCTTTCCCTCTAAATTCAGGAACAAGAAAAGGATGCCCACTATCATCTCTTCTCTTTAGCATTGTGTTAGAAGTACTTGCCCGAGCACTGAGGCAAGAAACAGATATAAAAGGCATTCAAATTGGAAAGGAAGAAGTCAGAATTTCACTATTTGCAAATGTCATGATCCTGTACATGGAAATCCCTGAGAAGTTTACAACAAAGCTTCTCAAACTTATAAATGATTTCGTTAAATTCATAGGTTATAAGATCAATTCACATAAATCAGTAGCATTTCTGTACACCAATGATGATCAATCTGAGGAGGAAATCAAGAAACAAATACCATTTACAGTAGTAAATAAAAAAATCAAATACCTAGGAAATTAATTTAAAGATGTAAAAGACATATACAGAGAACTGCAAAACACTGTTCAAGGAAATCGAAGAAGACTTAAATAAATGGAAGAATATTCCCTGTTCATGGATAGGAAGACTAAATATCATTAAGATGAATATCCTACTAAAACTGTTCTACAGATTCAATGCAATCTCAATAAAAATCAACACATAGAAACAAAGCTTTATAATATTTTTCATTTTATTAATACACCAATTTATTTTTACTTGATTTTAATATTTCTAAATTACTATGTATTTTATTTGTAAACTTTAAATCCATTACTGTATTTCAATTTCCTATTAATTGGATTTGGCAATATATTAAGATTCATTGTTGAAGAAGTTTTGGACAACAGTGAGGTTCAACTATGGCAGGGGAGGAACTCTTGTGTGGAATGTTATTGATGGGGGGTACATGGGTGGGGGGAAGTTCTCCAGGGCATGTACATATGGAACATAAATATGTTAGGGTATATGTTGAGTATTTTTATAGTAGTTACAGTTACAAACGTCAACTGAGGGAGTGCTGAGTTCCCGCCCAGGGGAGCTGTCACATTCCCCAATGGAACAACAATAATCCCCCAAGTACAATGGCAAAAATTAACAAGGAAGGATGGTCCAATAATGAGCCCTTGATACTGATGACTATGCTTAGGAGCCTGTGTGCCTGAAATATGAACTAGATCTAGAGCTGTAGGGTGCCTAAGAGTTACTTCCTGAGAGCCTCCATGTTGCTCAAATGTGGCCACTCTGTAAGCCAAACTTAGTATGTAAATGCATTACCTTCCCCCCAACATAGAACATGACTCATGGGGTTGAGCCTCCCTGGTGCCAAGGGATTACTACCAATCACCAACTGGAGAAGCAACTAGAAAGAGACCTCAAATAAAAGGGTCAACTCAGACCAGCAGAATATCTCAGCCTATATGTTCGAGCAAGTGTTAAATATTGATCTTTGACCTTGAATAAAGGGGGGAAATGGCACAGACAAGTGAGTCGATATGGCTAAGAGTCTTCCAGAAAGAGTCAGGAGGGCATCAGAGGGGTCGTGCTTATGCACACCTCAGCATGACCCCAGAAAAAGCCAAAGTAGATACAACCCTAGGTACTGGTTCTCTTGAAGGCCCCAGAGATCCACAGGGTATACAGTCATGGCAGATGGTTTTGGAGCTCTCTGCCTTGTCAGAGGGCCCTACATTGGAATTTGTTCTCCTGAGTGTGATGGAGCTGGACTGAGATGTGACTTTTCTACACATCCTTCTTCTGTCACTTTTACTGAACCTGTGGTTGACGCTAGGGATGGTCCATACTCATGAGACTTGAACCTCTGGACTGCCCATGTGCCTGCTGGGCCCTGAGCCTCAGCAGAGTGACAACTCCTTCTCTCTGCTTCATGGTCTTACCCAGATCAGCTAACAGGGACGTGAAGATGGTCAACCATCACATCAGGGAATCAAGAGTGCCTACAACTGTAAGCAGAGGAATTGCATCAATCATCCATGTGGAATCTAAGTCCCTTCTTTATCTAGAGGTGGAGAGAGCATCACCATCCCAGGGTCTACAGAATGGAGGAATAAAATATGGACTAGTGTGGACTTACAGATATTCTACTATAAAACTATTGTGATGAGTAATAGAAGAAATTTTAGCATCGAGGTGGAGAAAGCGGCCACAGTAGTTGCTGAGGTCAGGGAGAGGGTAGAAGAGATGTGATATGGGGACATTTTTGGGATTTTGAGTTGTCCTAAATGATATTGCAGGGTCAGATGCTTGACTTTATATGTCCTGCCATAACCCACTGAATGTAATGGGGGAGAGTGCAAACTGTAGTGTAAACTATTATCTGTGTAGTGCAGCAGTGCCCCAAAATGTGTTCACCAAGTGCAATGAGTGTGCCACAATGATGAGGGAGGTTGTTGGTGTGGGAGGAATGGGGTGGGGGGGTATACAGGAACCTCATATTTTTTAAAGTAACATTTTTTGTGATGTATATATCTTCAAAAAATAAAATTTACAGAAATGATGTGATGGGGTGTGGAGTGGGTTGTATGGGAATCTCATGTTTTTTAAATGTTTTTTAATGTAACATTCCTTGTGATCTCTTAACTTTCATTTTAAAATATCAACACAGCATTTTTTAATGAACTTGAAAAACTAACTATGAAATTTATTTCAAAAGGAAAGAGTCCCCTTATAGCCAAATTTATATTGAAAAAGAAAAATGAAATTGCAGGAATCACACTACCTAACATCAAAATATACTACAAAGCTACAGTAGTGAAAATGGCATGGTATTGGCATAAGTCTAGACACACTGACCAATGGAACCAGATTGAGAGTTCTGATATAGATCCTCATATATACAGTCATCTGATTTTCAACAATGTCGCCAAGCCCACTCAACTGGGAGAGAATGGCCTCTTCAACAAATGGTTCCTGAAGATTGGATATCCATATGCAAAAGAATGAAAGAAGATTACCATCTCACACCTTATACAAAACTCAATTCAAGATGGATCAAAGACCTAAATGTAAGAGCCATAAAGACCTGTAGGGAAGCACCTACAGGACCTTTTCATAGGAAATGGCTTAGCTTCATGAGCTTCACACCCAAAGCACGAGCAGCAAAAGAACAAAGAGATAAATGGGACCTCCTCAAAATTAAAGCTTTTTGCACCTCAAAGAAATTTGTCAAGAAAGTGAAAAAATAGTTTACCCAATGTGGGAAAGTATTTGGTAACCATATATCTGATAGGAGACTAATATCCTGCATATATAAAGAACTCCAATATCTCAAAAAGAAAAAGAAAAACAACACATTTTTAAAATGAGTAAAAGGTTTTAAAAGACACTTCTTTAAAGAAGAAATAGAAATGGCTAAAAACCACATGAAAAAATGGTCAAAATCACTAGCTATTAGGGAAATGCATTTCAAAACTTCAATGAGATAACATCTTACTCAAATAAGACTGGCGGCTATCAAAAGAACAGAAGACTACAAGTGTTAGAGAGGATGTGGAGGAATGGGAACACTCATCCACTGCTGGTGGGAATGCAGAAGTATCCAGCCATACTGGAGGACAGTTTGAAGGTTTCTAAGCAACATACTCTTAGAAAAACAGTGGGTCAAGGAGGAAATCTCCAAATAAATCTGTAAATACCTTTAAACTAATGAAAATGACAACACAGCATATCAAACTGTATGCAGTGCAGCAAAAGCTGTACTGAGAGAAATATTCATAGCCATAAATTCATACATCAAAAAAGAAGAAAGAGCTAAACTTGAAGTCCCGACTGCACATATGGAAAAATTAATTACAAAAAACAACAAACTAACCACAAAGGAAGAAGAAAGAAAAAAAGAAAGAAATGACAAAGATGAGAGCAGTACTAAATAAAATATAAAATAAGAAAGCTTGGGAAGCGAACTTGGCCCAGTGGATTAGCATTGCACATGGAAGGTCCGCAGTTCAAATCCTGGGCCTCCCTGACCCATGTGGAGCTGGCCCATGTGCAGTGCTGATGTATGCAAGGAGTGCTGTGCCATGCAGGGGTGTTTCCTGCATAGGGGAGCCCCATGCACAAGGAGTGCGCCCTGTAAGGAGAGCCGCCCAGCGTGAAAGAAAGTGCAACCTGCCCAAGAATGTCGCTGCACACATGGAGAGCTGACACAAAAAGATGACACAACAAAAAGAAACACAGATTCCCGGTGCCACTGATAAGGATAGAAGCAGTCACAGAAGAACACACAGTGAATGGACACAGAGAGCAGACAACTGGGGTGGGGGAAGGGGAGAGAAATAAATAAAAAATAAATCTTAAAAAATAAATATATAAAAATAAAATAAAATAAGAAAGCAATAGAAAATATAAACAAAACGAAGAACTAGTTTTTTGAGAAGATCAGTAAAATTGACAAACTCTTAGCTAGACTATGAAAGAAAAGAAGAGAGAAGTTGGAAATAACAAAATAAAGAATGGAAAATGGAATATCACCACTGACCCCACAGAAATAAAGACTATCCTAAGAGGATACTTTGAAAAACTATATGCCAACAAGCAGGATAATTTAGAGGAAATGCGCAAATTCCTAGAAACACATAAGCAGCCTACATTGAAAGAAGAAGAAATTGATGATATCAACAAATCAATCATAAGTAAAGAGATAGAATAAGCCTTTAAACACCCCCCCCCCCCAAATAAGAAGAGCCCCAGGCCAGACAGTGTCACAGGTAAATTCTACCAAACATTCTGTAAAGAACTAACACCAATTAAGCTTAAACACTTCCAAAAAATCAAAATAGAAGGAACATTGCCTAACTCATTCTATGATGCCAACATTACCCTAACACCAAAGCCAAACAAAGACACCACAAGAAAGGAAAATTACTTAACAAACTATCTAATGAACCTAGATTATAAAATCTTCAACAAAATACTTGCTAATCGTATTCGACAACACATCAAGTGAGTTATACACCATGACCAAGTGGGTTTCATCCCTGGTATGCCGGGATGCTTCAACATAAGAAAATGCATCATTTTAATAGACCACATAAACAGATTGAAGGGAAGAAAATCACATGATCCTATCTATAGATGCAGAAAAAGCATTTGAAAATTACAGGACAATTTCTTGATAAAAACAATGCAGAAGATAGGAATGGAAGGAAACTTTGTAAACATGATAAAGGGTATATATGAAAAACCCATAGCTAACATCATTTACAATGGTGAAATCTTAAATCTTTCCCTCTAAGATCAGGAACAAGACAAGGAACCCACTAACATCCCTTCTCTTTAACATTGTGTTAGAAGTACTTGCTCGAGCACTGAGGCAAGAAACAGATATAAAGGGCATCCAAATTGGAATGGAAGAAGTCAAAATTTCACTGTTTGCAGACATGATCCTATACTTAAAAAACCCTGAGAAATCTACAACAAATCTTCTAGAATTTATAAATGATTTCAGTAAAGTCACAAGTTATAAAATCAATGCACAAAAATGATTTCTGTACACCAATAATGAGCAATCTGAGGAGGAAATTAAGAAAAAATACATTTTACAATTGTAAATTAAAAAATCAAATTCCTAGTAATAAATTTAACTAAAGATATAAAAGACTTATACACAGAAAAGACTTATACACAGAATATACCTTGCTCATGGATAGAAAGACTAAATATCATTAAGATGCCTTTCCTACCCAAACTTATCTACAGATTTAATGCAACCCCAATAAAAATCAACAGAATTTTTTACTGAACTGAAATAACTAATTATGAATTTTATTTGGCAGGGAAATAGGCCATGAATAGCCAAGAACATATTGAAAAAGAAAAATGAAATTGGAGGAATACCTGACTTTAAAATGTACTACAAAGCTATAGTGGTCAAAATAGCATGCTATTGACTCAAGGATAGACATACTGACCAGTAGAACCGAATTGAAAGTTCTGATATAGATCCTCACATACACAGTTATCTGATATTTCACAAGGCCACAAAGCCCACTCAACTAGGAAAGAATGGCCTCTTCAACAAATGGTGCTTGGGAAGTGGACTTGGCCCAATGGATAGGGCATCCACCTACCACATGGAAGGTCTGTGGTTCAAACCCCAGGCCTCGACCCGTGTGGAGAGCTGGCCCATGCTCACTGCTGATGCGTTCAAGGAGTGCTGTGCCATGCAGGCGTGTTCCCCGCACAGGGGAGCCCCACGTGCAAGGAGTGCACCCTGTAAGGAGAGCTGCCCAGCACGAAAGAAAGTGCAGCCTGCCCAAGAATGGTGCCACACACACAGAGAGCTGACACAACAAGATGACGCACAAAAAAGAAACACAGGTTCCCGGTGCCACTGATAATGACAGAGTGGTCACAGAACACACAGCAAATGGACACAGAGAGCAGAAGACTTGGGGGGAGGGGGGAATAAATAAAAAATAAATCTTAAAAAAAAATGGTGCTTGGAGAATTGGATGTCCATGTGCAAAAGAATGAGAGAGGATTACTATCGCACACCTTATACAAAAATCAACTCAAGATGGATCAAAGACCTAAATATAAGCGCCAAGACCATAAAGACTTTGGAAGACAATAGAGGGAATCATCTACAGGACCTTGTAATAGCAAATGGCTTCATGAAGTTCACATGCCAAAGCACGAGCAGCAAAAGAAAATATAGACATATACAATGCCAACTGTGAACCATAATGTACAGTGTGGACTGTGATTAATAGTATAATGATTATATTATTTCATCAGTTGTAACAATTGTACCACACTAATGAATATATTAATAATAGAAGAAATTGTGTATCGGAGAGGGGAGACATGGGAATTCTGCATATTCTGCATGTAGGTTCTGTAAATCGACAACTTTTCTAATAAAAAGGCCTATTTACAATGGAATCATGCAAAAATATATATATATATAGACAAATGGGACCTCCTCTAAATCAAAGCCTTTTGCATCTCAGAGGTGTTTATCAAGAAAGTGAAAAGAGAGCCTACCCAATGGGAGAAAATATTTGGTAACCATATATCTGAAAGAAAACTAATATCCAGCATATATAAAAAATCCTATATCTCAAATATAAAAAGACAAACAACACATTTTTTAAAAATTGGCAAGAGATTTGAACAGACACTTCTCCAAAGAAGTAATATGAATGGGCAAAAAGCACATGAAAAGATGTTCAACATCACTAACTATTAGGGAAATGAAAATCAAAACTGCAATGAGACACCATCTTACACCCATTAGAATGGTGGCTATTAAAAAACTAAGGGACTACAGTTGTTGGAGAGGATGTGTAGGAGTGGGAACTCTCATCCACTGCTGGTGGGAATGTAGAAGGATTCAGCCATTGTGGAGCACAGCTTGGCAATTCCTCAAAAAACTAGCTGTAGATTTGCCATATGACCCAGCAATTCCACTGCTGTGTATAAACCCAGTAGAACTGAAAACAAGGACACAAACCGATATATGCCCACCAATGTTCATAGTAGCACTGTTCACTATTGCCAAAAGTTGTAATCAATCCAAATGCCCATCAACAGATGAATGGATAAACAAAATGTGGTTTATACATACAGTGGAATACTCCTCAGCTCTAAGAAGAAATATAGTACTAACACATGGGATAACATGGATGAATCTCAAGGACCTTATGTTGAGTGAAGCAAGCCAGGCATTGAAGGACAAATCCTACAGGACCTCTCTGATATGACTTAAGCAGATCAAGCTGTCTCTGAGAGCTAGAGACCGGAAGATAGGCTTACAGGAAATGGCAGGGGAGAGGAAGGTTGTGAGTCAATGCCCACATGGGCAAAATCTGTGATAAAGTGGATGTAAGTAGTTGTGCATTGAGGGATAAGATGGGGGCATAGGAATTCTATTGGGTTGTGCTTTGCAGGCTTGAGTGGTGCTGGGGTTGGGAGGATGGGTCAGATGGTCCAAGGAATTGAGAGGAGGGTTGGGGTGGAGCAAGTGTATACTGGAGATTGCCATGTATGTGGTTGAAGCTACAATGTTGAGAAAACACTTTATAAAATATAATAAGGAAGGGTTACTGGTTTAAGGTGTTTGACCAGGGGCATCTGGCACAGGGTGCACCTGGGGCAGGTTTTTAGGGATTGTGTGAGTGCTCATCATGTCATCATGTGTTATATCAGTGGATGGAGACACATACAATAAGGGGGGATATGTTATGTCCCCATCCTGGATAGGCCTGATGTTCTCAAACAGATGGAAGGGTGTCTCTCAAGAGCATGAGTGGTTCCCAATGGGGGAGGACAAACTAGTGTGTCAAGCCCTCAGCATTGTTGCAAGTATGTATGAATCTTGACCTTCAAGCACTGAAGGTTGATTTTTATTGTGGGCCCTAAGGGAAGGGGGAGAGAATAGAATAGTTGGAAGAAGGGGTAGCTGGGGAACAATTGAAGTGTCTGCATGATCCTGCAATGATGGATACAGGCCATGTTAAATATCACCAAAAACTTATAAAGCGGTATAGTCTGAAATATAAACCATAATATAACCAAAAGTTTATAAAAGTGTACAATAAAATGTAAACCATGATGTAAACCATAATGGAACCATGGTTAGTAGCTGTGTTTCAATATCTGTACATCAGTTGCAGCAAAAATAACATCCACATGTAAAAAGGTAACTGCTGGGGAAGGGGGAAAAGAGTTTAATGCTGGGTATATGTGAGTTCCCTATATTCTATATGTGACTTTACTGTGACCCAAAGCTTTTCTGAAGACATCATTAAAAGAAAAAGATGTAGACACTGAGGAAGAAATGGAAGAAATTGTCTTGCCACAGTACATCCAGGGCAACACCTGTTACAGTGATGAAAAGCAAAATATCAAATATTTTTATGATATTTTTCATTTTTTTAAATGCCAATTTACTTTTTCTTTATTTTAGTTTTTCTGAATTATTATGTGTTCTATTTCTAATCTTTAAACCTATCATTACTATTTCATTTTCCCATTAATTGAACTTGGCAATATGTTATGCTTCATTTTTGAAGAAGTTTTGGATCACAGACGGGTTCAGCTATGGCAGGGGAGGAGCACTGATGTGGGGTGTCATTGATGGGGGATGCATGGGTGGGAGGGAGTTCTCCAGGGCATGCATATAGGGTATATAGATATTTTCAAATGTTGGTTGGGTATTGACATAGAGGGTAGACTTTCACATGATAACTGAGGGAATGCTGAGTTACCACTCCAGGAAGCTCTGTCACACACCCCAGTGGAGCAGCAACAATCTCCCAAGTGCAAGGGCAAAGACCAGTGAAGAAGGATGGTCTAACGATGGGCCCTTGATACTGATGACTATGCTTGTGAGCCTGTGTGCTTGAAATTTCAACTAGGCCTAGAGCTGCAGGGTGCCTAAGAGTTACCTCCTGAGAGCCTCCATGTTGCTCAAATGTGGCCACTGTCTAAGCCAAACTCATCATATAAATGCATTACCTTCCCCCCAGCATGGGACATGACATCCAGGGATGAGCTTCCCTGTCACTGAGGAATTACTACCACAAACCTGCTGGTGATGCAACTAGAAAAAGACCTTGAATAAAAGAGGAAAATGGTGAAGACAAATGAGTTTATATGGCTAAGAGACTTCAAAATGAGTCGGGAGGTCATCAGAGGGGTCACACTATGCACCTCTCAGCTGGATCTCAAAGACAGCCAAAGTAGATACATCCCCAGGTAGTGGTGCTCCTGAGGGCTATGGAGACACCAGGTCCTACAGTCACAACAGTTGGATCTGGAGGTCATTGCCTTGCCAGTGGGCCCTCCTTTGGAATTAGTGCTTCTTAGCGTGATGACGGTGGACCCTACTTTGGAATTAGTGCTCCTTAGTATGATGGAGTTGGACTCAGATATGATCTTTCTATGCATGCCTCTTCTGTCATTTTTCTAAACATGAAATGGCTTCATAAACATTACATCTCATAAATATTACATCCAAAGCATAAGCAATGAAAGAAAAAATTGATAGCTGGGTCCTCCTCAAAATAAAAAATAAAATGTTCGTGCTTCAAAGGAGTTTTTTAAGAAAGTGAAAAGGCATCCTACTCAATGGCAGAAAATATTTGGGACTGATTTATGTGATAAGGGCCTAATATCCAGTATATATAAAGAAATCTTACATCTCTAAACTAAAAAGACAAAAAAAGAAAACATTTAAAAATTGGGCAGGACTCTTCAGTCACCATTACTGAACCTGTGGTTGGCACCAGGGTTGGCGTGTGCTCAGGAGACTTGAATCTCTAGCTGTCCGTGTGCCAGCTGGGCCCTGAGCCTCAGCAGAGTTGCAGCACCTACTCACCAGTTCACTGGACTTACCCCGGTCAGCTAACAAGGAGGTGAGGATGGTCAGCCACCACACCAGGGAACCGATGAGTCTACAGCTGCATGCAAGAGAATCACATCCATCAGCAATGTGGGATCTAAGCCTCCTCTCGATTTAGAGGTGGAGTGGACATCACCATTCCAGGGTCCACAGGATGGAGGAATATAATATGGATTAGAGTGAATTTACTGATATTTTACTATAAAACTATTGTGACTAGTAATAGAAAAAATTGTATCAATGTGGAGAAAGTGGCCACAGTAGTTTCTGAGGGCAGGGAGAGGGAAGAAGATGTGATGAGGAGGCATTTTTGCAACTTGGAGTTGACCTAAATGATATTGCAGGGTTAGATGCTGGACATTATATATCCTGCCATAACCCACTGAATGTACTGGGGGAGAGTGTGAACTCAGGGTAAACTATTATCCACGTGGTGCAGCAGTGCTCCAAAATGTGTTCGCTGAATGCGATGAGTGTGCCACAATAATGGTGGGGTAGGGGATAGGGGTGTATGGGAACCTCATGATTTTTTATAATGTAACTTTTTTTGTGATGTATGTATCTTCAAAAAAATACAGTTTACAAAAATGATGGGAGTGAGGAGTGGGGAGTGGGTTATATGGGAACCTCTTATGTTTTTTTAATGTAATGTTCTATGTGATCCGTTAACTTTAATTTAAAAAATGTGTTAGTAAAAAATAAAATTAAAATAAAAATGAAAATGGACTTGATCTATAGTGGTTAAATAATAAAAGTAGCATTTGAAAATAGAGGGATAAAATGAACTGGTAAATAAATCCACTTGGAAAAATAATCCATTTAAAGTCCCTACTTTACATCTTGTGCACAAGTAAATTCTAAATAAATTAAAGAACTAAACATAAATATTAGAAGAAAATATGGGAGAATATTTTAAAGATCTTGGGCTAAAGAAATCTGTCCTTTGCAAGGCACAAAAAGAAAGAAGTGAGGCTTAAAAACATGAAAATTAAAATCTTTTCAATGAAAAGGCACCATGGGCAAGGCTGACAGACAAATTATAAACTGGGGAATGTATTTTCCATACATAGGACAAAAATGGTAATATTTACAAAACATAAAGAACTTTTGAAGGTCAGTTGAAAAAAGATAGACTTTCTACTGAAATAAAAAACTGGAAAAAACATGAGTAAGCAATTCATAAAAGCACTAAAAATGGCCAGTAAATACAAAAATATGCTCAGTCTTAGTAGTAATAAAATTAAAATCTTACCAGTAATAAAATTAAAACAATGTCATTTTTTAACCTATCATTTTAGCCTAGAGTAAAAATATTATTAATGTCCAATGTTATTAAGGGCATGGGGAAGCAGTCACCTTCTTTACTAGGGGTTGAAATATAACTGACACTGTTTTTAGTGGACAATTTGGAAGTATCTATAAATTTATTTTAGTATGTGTTCCCTTTGTCCTAGCAATTCTACTTGTAGGAATTTATCCTAAGAAAATTATAGAACAAGTACATGAAGACGTAGGTACAATGATCTTCATTACAGCATTGTTCATAATTTTTTAAAAAAGCAGTCTAAATGTCTGCCATGGAATCATTTCTAGGTATTACAAAGGATAAGGTTGATGGAAATGTTCTGGCATGAAAATGGTTCATACTATAAGTGACAAGTTGAGCAAAGCGCATCATGAAAGAGTGTGTGTAGTATGATCCCCTTCGTGTGAAATCAGGTAATTCCTAGCCTTCCAGATGTTTTGTATGCCTGTACACATACACACACCAAAGTTCATTCTATGAAATAATGTATATAAAATGGTTTAGTATAGTGCTTGGCACATAACAATCAACAAATGGTTGCTGCTGCTGTTATTATCAGTATTCAGTAGTCATTAGGTGTACACTGTGATCAGTGCTGGGAATACTATGATAAATAAAATAATGCCTTTGAGGAACTGTGTCTGTTGGTCATCATCCCTTTCCATTTGCCCACTCTGCAATGTTGGCTCTCAGATGAATTGTTGAGATACAGGATGATTAATGAAGAGTGTGATCATTTGTATCATCATCTCCAGTATGTTGCTTTGGAATAATTGAAAAATTCCCCTCACTTCAAAGTTAAAACCACAAAAATTGTTTTAAAATGCTCTTCATTTTAAGATGCAGATGGAACCACCTTGAATTCAACTATTCTGGCAGCACTTCGAAAAATGCAAGATGGCTATTTTGGTGGAGCAAGGTGAGTAGTTTCTACACACTCTTTAGTGAAAGGAAATGAAATTGGGAGCTAGGTATGGAAATGGCAGACTTACAGTGCTTTCCTGTGTATCTTCAATAACATAATCCCATCCTACTCAGAGCAATTAGTGTTTAAAAGAGCGGATCAAGGAATTTAATGTTTTTTCCCCACCCGGTTCTTTGCCTAGACCGTATAAATCCAATGAACCAGAAAACTTACTCTCTAAAACAGAAAGATTATGGGACTATCCAATTCTGGGTAGTTTTATTTTCTTTTTTCCCTAAATTCTTATTTTGAGAAATCTCAAGCTTACAGAAATTTACAATTGTAGTAGTGAAGATCTATATACCCTTTTTCAAGACTTACCTATTGTTAACATTTTGTGCCATACATGGATTCTTTCTCTTTCCTCCGTCCCTCCTTTTCTCCCTCGCTTCCTCCTCCCCCTCACATATACATATGTGCACACACATTCAAACATATATACTATATATAATATAAGCATATGTATACATATACACCCCCACTTTTTTTGACTGAACCATGTGAGAGTTCATTGTAGATATTATGACTCTTCAACCCTAAATACTTCAATTTCTATCTTCTAAGGATAAAAGCATTCTCATGCTTAACTGCAGTATAATCATTACATTCAGGAAAAGTAATATTGATACAATTATGTGATAGGAAGTTCACATTCAAAATTACCCAATCGTCATCAATGCTATTTTTCATAGCCTTTTCTGCCCCAATCCAGGATGCAATCAAAGATTACAAATTGACATTTAGTTGTCATAAGTTCCTTGGTACGCTTTAAACTACAGTTTTGAAGAATACAGGTCAGTTATTTTGCAGAATGTCCCTCAATCTGGACTTGTCTGATTGTTTCCTCATCATTAGATTCAGGCACTTTTTTTGGCAGGTATACTGAGGTGATATATGTCCTCAGTGTATCATATCAGGCAACGATCAATGTTAGTTGATCCCATTATTGTTGTTTTTTAAAATTTTTTTAAAGATTTATCTTTATTTATTTCTCTCCCCTTCCCCCCTGTTGTTTGCTCTCTGTGGTCATTCTGTGTTCTTCAGTGTCCACTTGCATTCTTGTCATGTGGCACCAGGAAACTGTGTCATTTTTTGTTGTTGTTGTTGCATAATCTTGCTGCGTCAGCTCTCTGTGTGTACGGTGCCACCTCTGGGTGGGCTATGCTTTTTATGTGCACGGTGGCTCTCCTTGCTGGGTGCACTCCTTGTGCGTGGGGCATCCCTACATGGGGGACACCCCTTGCGTGGCACAGCACTCCTTGTGTACGGTCGCACTGCGCGTGGGCCAGCTCACCACATGATCAGGAGGCCCTGGGTATCAAACCCTGAACCCTCCATATGGTAAGCAGATGCTCTATCATTTGAGCCACAACTGCTTCCCCCATTATTGTTGATTGAACTTTGATCACTTGGTTAGAGTGGTGTCTTCTGGGTGTTTCCATATCCTTTTGTCAAATGGTGTCGGCATCTATTGATGATTTTGCAAAAATTAATTATTACTAATAGAGTTGTAAGATTGTGACTTTGTGTGTCTATTATTCCATGTACATTAGTTGGAATCCTTCTATAAAAAAAGAACTTTCCCTTCCCTCTTTATTTTGTAGTTTTAGTACCAGTATGGATTCCTGGATTCTTATATCATTTCCTGTATTATGATCTACCCTGTCATTTTTTATTTCAGTCTTGAAATTATTCAAGATTTGGCCAATGGAAATCTTCTCAAGCTGGCTTCTTTAAAAATCAGTACTAGTGACTTTATATTTGGGTTTGTAATTGTCTTTATAAGTGAGGAAGGATCTGAATTTTAATATATAATTTATAAAATAATCAAGTGCCATCTTTTATTTTCAAAATAGTCTTTTTCAGTATTTCTCAAAAATACTTGTGGTGATTTATCATCATACTCTCCTGATTTCTCTTGTAACCAGTGCAAACTTTCACCAGGTGTTTGGCATAGTTAGAAATATAATATATGACGGTGGAAGAGATCAAAACTGATCTTTTGGTGAATTGTGAAACCATAATTGTGGCCTTTATTAACATAATGCCCAAACCATTTAACCAATACAGTATGCCTAGAAGTGCTATAAAATTTCACTGATGCATACACGTTAATAATCCCCCAACAGAGTATTTTAGGTGTCCTTTTATCACTCAGACTATGTTGTTTTAAAAAGTATTTTCCCTAATTTTCTCTTTTCTACCTACCCTCTAATTATTAGGGTTCAAACAGGTAAGTTGTCAGAGTTCTTGACAACTTCTTGCTGCACACACTTGAGCTTCATGGACCCTGGGCCTGAGGGTAAGCTGTACAGTGATGATTATGATGACAGATATGACGAATTGGAATCAGGCTACTGGATGAATAATGACTTTGACTCAACCAGTAACGGTAAGGAGACTTCATAAAGGCACTAGCCTTGCTGCACAAAAGTAGAAAATATTATCATCCCTCTTAATATTTCATGCTACCTGCAATCTCACAGTATACCATCCTTATTCCTACTTAACACACCTGGATTCCTATTTTTGTTTGCCGTCACTTTTCATCTTTCTACTTACCTTTGTTTTCTGGTCTAATAGCCCAGATTGGACTCAGAACAGTGAAGGAAGATTACTTTCCTGGGTATATAAAATGACTGGTGATTTTGAAATTGAAGGAAACAGTGCTAAGTGAGAGATAATGAAGAGTCAAGTATGTAGTAGAGAAATTATATGTATACAATACTAACTTTTAACAGTAAAAAGCATAAAAATATGAAACTTAGAGTTCTTTTTTAATATGTTTTTTAATTTTTATTTTTTAAAGAACCTTAGATTACATAAATGTTACACAAAAAATATAGGAGATTCCCATATGCCCTGCTCCCTAGCCCTCCCACATTTTCCCACATCAACAGCATTCTTCATTAGTGTAGTACGTTTGCCACAATTGGTGAACACATCTTGGAACATTGCCACTAAGCATGGATTATAGTTTACATTGTATTTACACTTTCTCCTGCACATTTTTGCAAGTTATTACAAGATATGTGTATAGGTGTATGTTCAAGAGACTTAAATCTTGCGACTTTCCATGTACCAGTTGGGCCTTGAATCTCAAAAGACTTGCAACACCTATTCTCCAGTTCACTGGGCTCACCCAAGACAACAGATAAGGAGATGACGATTGACAATGACCATCCCAAGGAACAGAGAGAGTCTCAACTGCAAGCAAGAAAGTCCCATCCATTTGCCCTGTGGGGTCTAAGCCTCCTCTCAGTTAAAGGTGGAGTGGGCATCACCATCACAGAATCCTCAAGATTGGGGAGTGGACGGTGGACTAGAGTAGACTTACAATTGTTCTACTGTAGACTTGTGATCCTAGCAATGGAAGACTTTTCATCATGGATGTGGAGGCAGTGATGACTGGAAGTTCTGAGGGGAGAGAGAGGGAAAAATAGATATAATTTTGGACCATTTTCAGGACTTGGGAATTATCCTGAATAGCATTGCCATGAGAGATATAGGCCAGTGTATAAAGAGTTCTTTTTTATATAATATTAGAGGGCTATTATCAGAATTGCTGGGGGGCAGGTAGCTCCTGTGTAGTTTGAGAGAAACCTATGGTTTTCACATTTACAAACTAGACAAATAAGGCATAGCAAAATTTTATTGACTGCTAGGAATATCAAGATGGCTTAGTGAGAAGGCTTTATGGGAGCAGGGTTTAAAAGTGTCTGAGCAACACTGCCCTGGAATGTTAAATACCAACCTAGGCAGGAGAAAGGTTGCATTCTTTGGCTCTAAGAAGAGAGAATTTGCCTTCTAGATATTTAAAACAAGGTTTTCCTGCATTCCTTTTTTTTTTTTTTTTTTTTTAGTATTTGACTGTTAGCCTGTATCATGAGGCAGCAAATTTCTGTGTCGTAGGAGTGGTATGCTGGAGAAAAAATGAACCTGCTTTTCTTGATAAGGTAGCAAGCATAATCTCACATACAGTAGACCAACAAATTAGCAGTCAGAAGGACTATTTTCTTTTTGTTTGTTTTGTTTGTTTTGTTTTTAATTTATTGAAGTATATTGTTCATATATAAACATACATAAACAGTAAGGGTATAGTAAAAGTTGTGAATTTACAGAACAAACATGCATATCATACAGGGCTCCCATACATTACCCCACCACCAACAACTTGCATTGTTGTGAGACATTTGTTACAAACTATGAAAAATTAAAATCAAAATATTACTACTAACTATAACCCATTTCTTACATTTGGTGTATTTTTCTTCCAACCCACCCAAATATTAACACCCTGTATTAGTATTATATATTTGTTATAGTATATGAGAAGATGTTCTCATATTTATTCTGTTAACCCCGTCCATCTTCCACAACAGGACTCCCTGTATATACAGTCCCATGCTTTGTACAATCCATTCAAAGTGTACATTCAGTGGCTCTCAATTTCATCAAAGATCTGTGCTGTCATTATTTCAGTTAATTTTAGACTGTTTACATTACTCCAAAAGGAAAAATCCCATACCCATGTATAACCCCCTATGGTTGTCCCTTAGAGTTGATATAATATCTTCTTTGCCATTGCTGCAAACATATTACACTATTACTGTTAACTATTGTCCATAAGTTACAATAATTGTAATTTTCTTATGTACCAATATATTCTTAACATTTTGCAAAGAAGAACATTCTTATATTTCTACTATTAACTACAATCTTCGTCCACCGCTATAATCACTATGTTATAGTCTTGAGATTATTCTCTATCTTCCCTTCAATTGGCATTTATATCCACAAACTACCCCTTTCACCACAATCACATTTATAAATCAGCAGTGTTAATTATACTCACTATAATGTTACCATCATCTCTATTCATTTCCATACTTCTATAAGAAACCTTATTAAAAACTCTATGGATATTAAGCCTCAGCTTTTGTTCTCAATCTACATTCTATCTCCTAGTAACCTATACTCTAGAATTTACATCTGTGAGTTTACTCATCGTATTTGGTTCATATTAGTGAAACCATATAATATTTGTCCCTTTGTGTCTGGCTTATTTCACTTAACATAATGTCCTCAAGGTTCATCCATGTTGTCATATGCATCCTGATTTCATTTCTTTTTGCAGCTGAATAGTATTCCATTGTATGTATATATCACATTTTGTTTATACATTCATGATGGATAGTGATGGCCACTTGGGCTGTTCATATTTTAGCAGTTAAGAATAATGCTATGCACACTGGTGTGCAAATGTCAGTTCATATCATTACTTTCAGTTCTATATATTCCTAGTAATAGGATTATTGGATCATGTGGCAGTTCTATATTCAGCTTCTGCCAAGCTTTCTTCCACAGAGGCTGTGCCATTCTACATTCCCAGCAACAGTGAAGGGGTGTTCCTATTTCTACACATCCTCTCCAGCACTTATAGTTTTCTGTTTTCTTTATTTTTAAAAATAATGGCCATTTGTATAAGGTGTGAAAGGGCATCTTATTGTAATGTTAATCTGCATTTCCTTAATAGCTAGTGATGTTGAACATTTTTTCATGTGCTTTTTGGCCATTTATATTTCCTCTTTGGAAAAATGTCTGTTCAAATCTTTGCCCATTTTTCAATTGGATTCCTTGACTTATTGTTGATAAAAAATTGTATGATTTCTTTATACAATATAGATATCAAACCCTTATTGGATATGTGGTTTCCAAATATTTTTTTCCATTGAGTAGGCTGTCTTTTTCTTTCTTGGCAACACTTTTTGAAGAAAAAGAGTGTTTCATTTTGAGGACGTCCATTTATTTGTTTTTCTTTTGATGCTCGTGCTCCAGGTGTAAGGTTTAAGAAGCTACTGCTTACATTGAAGATGTTTCCCTACATTTACTTCAGGAGTTTTATAGTTGTCACTTTTATATTTAGGTCCTTGATCCATTTTGAGTTAAATTTTGTATAAGATGTAAGGTAGGGTCTTCTTTCTTTTTTTTTTGGATAGGGATATCCAGTTCTTCCAATACCATTTGTTGAATAGACTGTTCTGGCCCAGCTGGTTGAGCTTGACTGCCTTGTCAAAATCACTTGAACATAGATATGAGGGTCTATTTCTGAGTTCTGTATTTGGTTCCATTGGTCAATATGCATATCTTTATGCCAGTACCATGCTGTTTTCACCACTGTAGCTAAGTTATATGCTTTCATGTCTGGAAATGAAGGTCCTCCAGTTTCGTTCTTCTTTTTTAAGATATTTTTGGCTGTTGTGGTCCCTTACCCTTCCCAATGCATTTGATAATTGGCTTTTCCATATCTGAAAAAAAGGCTGTTGAGATACCTGGGATAAAACCCACTTGATCATGGTATATAATTATTTTAATGTGCTTTTTGGATTCAGTTTGGAAGTATTTTGTTGAAGATTTTTGCATCTTTATTCATTAGAGAAAATGGCCTGTAATTTCCATTTTTCCTAATATTTTTAACTAGTTTTATTACTTAGGGTGATGTTGGCTTCATAGAATGAGTTAGGTAGCATTCCTTCTTGTTGAAATTTTTGGAAGGGTGTGAGCAAGATTGGTATTAGATCATTTTTGAATGAATGGTAGAATTTACCTGTGATGCCATCTGGTCATGGGCTTTTCATTTTGGGGAGATTTTTGATGACTGTTTCAATCTCTTTACTCATGATTGGTTTGTTGAGGTCTCCTATTTATTCTGTAGTTAGCGTAGTTTGTTTTTGTGTTTCTGAGAATTTGTCCATTCGTCTAAGTTGTCTAGTTTGTTGGTGTACATTTGTTCGTACTATCCTCTTATGACCTTTCTAATTTCTGCAGAGTCAGTAGTAACATGCCCCCTCTTGTTTCTGATTCTATTTGTTTGCTTCTTCTCTTCTTTTTTTCTTTGTCAGTTAGCTAAGGGTTTGTTGATTTTGTTGATCTTCTCAAAGAACCAACTCTTGGTTTTGTTGGGTCTCTCTATTGTTTTGTTGTCAGTTTCATTTATTTCTGCTGTAATCTTTATTATTTCTTTCATTTGGCTTTGTTTTGGTTTACTTTGCTCTTCTTTACTCTTTTACTTTAAAAAAATTATTGAAGTCTATCACTCATGCATAAACATACATAAAATAAAAAATAAAAAATAAATGTGTAATAACAGTTGTGAATTTACAAAACAAACATGCATAACATCAATAGGGCTTTCACACCTCACCTTACCACCAGTACCTTGCATTGTTGTGAAACATTTTTAACTAATGATTAAAGTGCATCCTCAAAATACTACTACCAGCCAAAATATGTTACATTTGGTGTATTTTCTTCACAAGCCAGCCTATTTATTATTATTATTACTACTACTACTACTACTACTACTACTACTATGTCATTTATACATAAACAGTAAATGTAGAGTAAAGTTTGTGATCTATCAAAGCAAACATGCATAACATCATACAGGGGTTCCATACATCAACCCACCACCACCAAGTTGCTTTTTTATGAGATATTTGTTACAAATTATGTTTGCTAGTCTTTAGCTAATTTTTCCAGATGTACAGTTAGGTCTTCGATTTCAGCTCTTTCTTCTTGTTTAATGTAAGCATTGAGGGCTATAAATTTCCCCCTCAGCACTGCCTTTGCTACATCCCATAGGTTTTGGTAGTTGTATTCTCATTTCCATTCGTCTCAAAATATTTACTGATTTTTTTTGCAGTTTCTTCTTTGACTTCCCTAATTATTTAAGAGTGTGTTGTTTAATCTCTATGTAATTGTTAATTTTCCATGTTCTATCAGTTATTGATTTCCAGCTTCATTCCTTTATGATCAGAGGAAGTGCTTTGTATAAATTTCAGTCTTTTAAAATTGAGAACTGTCATATGACCTAACATATAGTCTGTCCTTAGGAAGGATCGTGAGCCCTTCCATTGTTTTTATGAGAGAATTGAGCCCTGCCACCCTACTCTAGCACTGTCTTCCCATAAGTAGAATTATTTCTTGGTTTGGGCTCTGCATGTGCTTGCTTAGTGGCAGCAGGCACTTAATTCACTCTGTATTTGTTTTTGTAACATCTAAAATAGTTTGAATTTCATCCTTTGCAAATTAGATTGAATGCAAGGTTATTTTACTTTTATAAAGAATAACCAAGGGTCATGTGGTTTACCTTGGCATTAGCTAAAATACTTTGAAAACTAGACGAGAGGGATCTTATTTTAAGGTCGTTTGGTATTCCATAAGTAGTTGTGATTTTCATCTATAGCATTCATTCCCTTGGGTTACTTAAAATATGTGTCTTATAATTATATGTGTTACTAAATTTGACATTATGGCATTCTTTTTTTCCTCTTTTTATAGTTAACAATATATTTTATTTTATTTTTTATACTTTTTATTAAAGTTAATAGATCACAAAGAATGTTACATTAAAAAACATTTAATAAACTTAAAAAACATAAGAGGTTCCCATATACCCCATTCCCCTCCCACCCCATCATTTTTGTAAATTGTATTTTTTGAAGATGTATACATCACACACAAAAAAGTTACATTAAAAAATATAAGAGGTTCTCATATACCCCCCCACCCCACCACCCCACTCCTCCCACACCAACAACCTCCTCTATCATTGTGGCACACTCAAAGCACTCAGTGAACACATTCTGGAGCCCTGCTGCTCCACATAGATAATAGTTTACCCTGTAGTGCACACTCTTCCCAATACATTCAATAGGTTAAGACAGGATATATAAATCATTTTCCCACCTCAGGGTCTCACCTTGGCATATGATTTATGCCTAAAGAAGCTTCTCTTCATGTTCTTCATAATCCTCCTTTCGAGTATCTAGATTATGTTCAAGGTTATATTTGTCATTAGGATCTCACTAGGTATGCATTCCATTCTTACAGCTTTGCTAGTTCCCATTAATCATGTCAGAATACAAAAAGACCTCTGGAGAGATCATTGAAGAGCTTCAAAATCAAATGATGCATAACTGGCTTTGCAGACTTTGGTATTTATCCAAACACTGTGCTTTTCCAACTATAAACACTGCAGGTGTTTGTGTAAAGTCTGAAATGATATGCAACCATAGGGTATATGTATATTTTTTGTTTCTATTATCCAAAATCAGAGATAATGTTATAGAAGGTGTTTTGGAGGGCAGGGAGCCCAAGAGGGTAGGGACCATATCTTCTTTAGCACAAATTACAGAACATTGTGCATAGTTGACACAAAAACTGAACAAATGAGGTGTCTTAAAAGATAAGTGTGTGGTCAGTAGTCCTTTCTGCACCATGCTCCCATGGAGATTGTTCTTTCATTAGCAATTATAGCTGCCATTTGTGGAAACCTTTTTGTTTTCAACTAGGCTCAATGTTTGATGGAAGATTTCTGCCCTTTCCTGACCCTTCCCTACAAAAGACTCCTAATACTAGTGGGATTTGAAAGGCCCTGTTATCCTCATCGTCCTCTTCTACCACCACCATCACTGCCACTACCTTCACCCACATGCACCCATGCAGATTATGAAATGTGTGTGCCTCTTTTCTCATAATAAACTCATACTGCTTTCAGGGACCCTGCCATGGTCTTAGCAAATTTGAAGAACAGATGGGTCCTGGTAAATGGCCATAGCTTCTGAATCTGAAAGCTATGAGGTTTCAGAATTACCACAAACTTTTTTCCGCCCCGTGAGCTACAAACAATCTAATTCTGGTGCTGTGTGGTGGGCATAGGAGCCAGTCATTCTGTTTGCTGGGGTAAATTGTGAAATAACAAAAATGTTCATTTTTTTTCTTTCCACCCCTTCCCCCCAACTAACCTTGCAGCTGGTTGTGGTGATGAAGTTGCTCGCTATTTAGATCACCTTTTGGCGCACACTGCTCCCCATCTTAAACTACCCCCTACCTCACAGAAGGGAGGGCTAGGTCGGTTCCGAGCTGCTGTGCAAGCAACCTGCGACTTAATGTCCTTGGTGACCAAGGCCAAGGAGCTACATGTTCAGAGTGAGTAATGTCATGACTCACTGGAGTCCACACAGGAGAACACAGAGCCCAGGGGGTGGGCAGCAGGGATTGATTACAATGTAAGTAAGGACATGGTTTTGTTCACTGCTTTATCCAGCATCTAGAACAGCACCTAGATCATAGGAGACATTTAGTAAATATATGTAAACTTAAGAATGGGGTATAGTTTTGCGTGGATGGTGCTATGCAGTCTGACTGAACCAATAACTTGATGAGAAGAGGCAGAACAAGAGACATGGAGCATATTGCATTGTCATATGAAAGTACATACATATTGAAAAGGGTTTTTCCCTTTTGAAAAATTACTTCTTTAAAAGTAATTCCTTTTCAAGAGAAAACAGTGCAAAAGGTTTGCAAAATAGCATGCAATAAAGAGGGAACATCTAGTGCCCTGAGGCCAACTGTAACTTTTATAGTCAGTTCCAGCAATGTAAGGCTGTGTTTGTCTCACACAGTACTCATTCTTCACCAACTCGGCCATTCTCTTCCCCATGACCACAACCCTTCTTCATGGTATTTTTAATAAAGGATCTCTACTATCCATTGACAGTAGTCACGTTTCCAAGGACTGTTCAATACGTCTATGGTAGCTGCATGTGAAAGGAGAGAAGGGCTCCTTGACCACATCTAAAGGACATGAATGTTAACTTTTGATAGATGATGAGACTAATTGAGATGCATGCTATTGCTGTCTAAAACTTTATTGACCATTACTAATCAAAGATATTAAACACAAGCATTGGAGAATCTTTAACATTTAGAAATAGGGCAAAACTTAGCATGCTCTTTGAGTATGCTCTCTTGAGAAAGAGCTTATAGGGAGAGATGAACTTAAGTTAAACTTTTAGATTGTGAATCAGGAAAGTTAAGCTTAATTCCCAACTCTGCTACTTACTTGCTTGAGCTCTGTATGTCTCTTTCTGTTTCTGTAAAATGGTGAAAATGACAAGAAATTCTCTTCTTAGAGGTTATGGTAAGTATTTCAACCATGGGCTGTTAGTAAAAATCTTAGGAATACCTCAACGTTGGTCAGCCACTACATTTTTTGGATTCCCTAGATAGGCTCATCCATTCACCTGTTTTCAGAGAAACCCAACTGCTAACAGCCAAATATTTTCTAGAAAAGCCCAGAAGACAGATAGTGTAATTGGGCTCTTTCTGTTCTATGTGGTATTTTATCAAAGTATCACTGATAGCACCATTGTCATATTGATTACATTACTAGAATTTAATGTCTTATATGTTCCGGTGATGGTAAAATTCTGGACAGTCAATTGAGAAAATATTTATTGACTAATTGGACGTTCTTTAAATTTTCTAATATTTATATTTATTTTCTTTGTTATTACAAGAAAGAATAAATTTCTCACTATTATACTATGAAGAACTGATCCATATATGCTTTAACTAGGAAGTTATCATTGTTGAGATCAACTGTGCATTTTTATTAATCTTCTAATCATCTAAACCTTCCCATAAATGTCATCCTCTTACAGATGTTCACATGTATCTTCCTACAAAGTTATTTCAGGCTTCGCGGCCTTCATTCAACTTACTTGACTCACCCCATCTCCCACAGGAGAACCAGGTAAACTTTTTCATGAGCTTATTTCTATTAGCTTTTTGAAAAACTGCCATCTGTATGGAAAATAATAGAACTAGCCATTATACTTTCTTTTGGTAACTAGTGGTAGGCAAAATATTATCCAGATGAAGATACATGTTTTTTTTTTAGTTTGCTTTTAAAATGGGCATGTTTCTCTAGCCAGCCTTTAAGAAAACTAGATTGCTATATTGTAATTCTTGAAGGATTCATTAGTTATGCATTGTTTTTCATCAACATTCAGGGAACATTTTTGGAAAATGTTTAGAGGGGAAGATAACTCACTCTAGGGCTATATTTGAATTGAGCATCTGTCGACTTTGTTTCTTGTTTTCCTTTCTTAAACTAAAGGTTCCCTCTGTTCGTGTAGAAATGCGTCTTCCTAGAGACCAGTCTGGGGAGGTGGACTTCAAAGCGCTGGTTTTACAGCTGAAGGAGAGCCCAAGCTTACAGGAGCAAGCTGATATCCTGTACATGCTATATACTATGAAGTAAGTGATGGGTGTTCTCAATCTACTTTATAAATTTCACAGAGAGAGGAAGTATAGCATAGTAGCTAGAGTCCAGCTTTGTAGTCTCACAAATCTGGATGTGAATATAGTTTAGCAACCTACCCACTGTGTAACATCAAAGCCTCAGTTGTCCTCATCTATAAAATGCAGATTATACCCACCTCATAGAAATGTTTTAAAGATTAAACAAGTAGGTAGATTTCCGTTCTGGGAAGATGGTGTTGAAGTAAGCAGACAGGGCTCAATGCTATCACAAAATCAATGGAGAAAGGGCCAAAAGCTGTCTGAGGGACCTGCTTTAGTGGCCAGCCGGCTAGGATAGTGCTGCACAATGTCCAGGAGGGTGAGGGACAGAGAAACGAAAAACCCAAAACAACAAACGTGAGTTATTAAATTCCTACGATGACCAGAAAGGCCTCCCATCCCCCACCCTCAAGACATTAAGCATGGATAAAACCTCTGGCTCAGAATAGCCAACAGAAAGGGGAACAGATGTCTTCCTCCCTGTCAGGAGGGAAGAAGGAGGGTGAGTTGGAGGGCTTCTCATCAGTGAATTGGGCAAGCAGAACCCAGTTTGAATCTCAACACTGACCTGACAGAAACACTAGAAAGCCGGAGATGGAAACAAACACCTCTGGGGAAAGGTTCACTGACAAGTGCCATCTGGTGGGCCAGGAAATTGTAAGGAGAAAAACTGGTTTTAGGTTTCTCTTTACTTCATGCTTGGGAGAAAATCTGGACCTCATTGGAGAGTCCCTGGCCCAATTTGATAGCTTAAGATAGGCAGTTTTAAAGACTTAGAATGAATTGAAACAAAAAACACTAGGCAAGAGTGAGAAATTAATCATCAGAGTAAATTCACCAACATATTCAGATGCCTAGACAGCAGCAGAAAATTACAAGCCATACTAGAAAAATGAAGAGATGGCCCAGTCAAAGGAACAAACCAAATTCTGTATCTGATGAGATACAGGATTTAAGAAAACTAATCAATGATGATCACACAAATCTCCTAAACCAATTCAAAGAATTGAAGGAAAATATAACTAAAGAGATGAAGGATAGTAAGAAGATACTGGGTGGGCATAAAGAATAATTTGAAAGCCTACAAAGCAAAGTAACAGAGCTTATGGGAATGAAAGACATGATAAATGAGATTTGAAATATATTAGAGACACATAACAGCATATTTGAATTACTGAAAGACAGAATTAGTGATTTCAAAGATATAACATTCAAACTGGAAAAGACAGGAGAATAGAAAGAGAAAAGAATGGAAAAAATAGAACAGGGTCACAGGGAATTGAATGGCAACACAAAGCATAAATATACATATTATTGGTGTCCCAGAAGGAGAAGAGAATGGAAAAGGGGCAGAAGGAATATTTGAGGAAATAATGACTGAAAACTTCCTAAGCCTTATGAAAGACATAAATATCAATATCTAAGAAGGACAATGCACCCCAAACAGAATAAATCCAAATAGACCTACTCTGAAACACCTACTATTCAGAACAACATATACAAGAGATAAAGAGAGGATTCTGAAAGGAGCAAGAGAAAAACAAAGCATCACATAAAAGGGAACCTCAATAAGATTAAGTGTCAACCTCTCATTAGAAACCATAAGGCAAGAAGAAAGTGGTATGATGTCTTTAAGGTTCTGAAAGAGAAAAACTGCTGAGAATTCTTTATCCAGCAAAACTGTCCTTCAAAAATGTGGGTGAGTTTAAAGTCTTCACAGACAAGCAAAAACTGAGAGAGTGTGCTACCAAAAGACAAGGTTTACAAGAGATACTAAAAGGAGTTCTGCAGCCTGAAAGGAAGAAAACAAGGGTGAGAGACTTGGAGTAGAGTGTAGAGATGAGCATTATTAGGAAGGGTAAATTAAATGGTAAAAAGATAGACAATGGTATGATATGACAATGGAAAGTCAAAGGGCAAAATGGATGAAGTAAGTAATGCCTGTACAGTAATAACATTGAATGTTAATGATTTAAACTCCCCAGTCAAAATACATAGACTGATAGAATGGATAAAAATATGAGCCACTTCTGCCCATTTTGTTTGAACCTATAGTTTAGTACTAGAGTTGATAGGTTTATGTCCAAGAGACTTAAATCTTTGGGCTTTCCGTGTGCCAGTTGGACCCTGAATTGCAACAGAGTTGCAACGCTTACTCTCCAGTTCATTGGTCTCACCCAGGACAACTAACAAGGAGCAAATGATAGACAATGACCATCCCAAGGAACAGAGAGAGTCTACAACTGCAAGCAAGATAATCTCATTCATGTGCCCCATGGGATCTAAGCCCCCTCTCAATTAGAAACAGAGTAGGCATCACCATCCCAGAATCCTCAGGATTGGGGGATGAACAATGGACTAGAGTAGACTTACTCTTATTCTACTATAGAATTATTGTTATTCTAGAAATGGAAGAACTTTTATCTTTGATGTGGAGGCAGTGGTCACCACAGGTTCTGAGGGGAAAAAGAGGTAAAAATAGGTGTAATATGGGGGCATTTTGGGGGCATTGGAATTATACTGAATGACATTGCAATGACAGATACAGACCATTATACATTTGTCAAAATCTATAAAAATGTGCAGTGCACCACTGAATGGACTGGGAGAGAGTGTAAACTACAACATAAACTATAATTCATGCTGTGTAACAATGCTCCAAATTGTTCTCATCAAATGCAATGAATGTACCACACTAATGAAAGAAGTTGTCGCTCTGGAAGGAGTGGGGGATGTGGTGAGTGGGGCATATGGGAAACTCTTATATTTTTTATTGTAACATTTTGTGAGATTTATGTATTTTTTTAAAAAGATTAAAAAATTTTTAAAAAGAAAGGGGAAAAGAGATAAATATAAACCTAAAAAAAGAAATGTGCGGTGCAAAATGTAAAGTATAATGTACACTATTGACCATGGCTAGTAGCAGTGCTTCAATATATGTTCATCAATTGTAACAAATGTAGCACACTAATGAAAAACATTATTAATGGGAAGAAGGTGGGAGGGGGAAGGGTGGAGTATTTGGGATCTCCCTATATTTTCGATGTATAATTTATGTAATCTGAAGCTTCTTAAAAAAAAAACAAAACTACTTTCAAAACAAAAAAGTGTGATTGCATTCAGTGCTTTGTAGAACTGTGGATTATGCCACTACTTATATCAGGGAAGGACAATCTTTCAGGGCAAAGGGATGCTTTCAGCTTAGCACAAATACATTTGTAGATTTCTTTCTCTCAGATAGGATGAATGCAATAGATTTTTGGATCCATAAAAAAAGATACTCTGTTTCTACCTACAATGCATTTTATAATCATTTCTATGAAATGTATTTTGTTTAATCAGATATGCTAATAAGTGAATTTGTTACATCATTTGTATTTGTTATGCTGCTGGGCAAGACCTGTGCCTGGTGCACCACTGGCTTTTAATAAATGTTCCTTGGTTAAAATGCACTCCTAAAAAGATGCAAAAATCAATAGCATTTCTATACACTATAGATGAACGATCGGAGGAGGTAATCAGAGAAAAAATTCTGTTTATAATAGTGACTGAAATAATCAAGTATTTAAGAATAAACTTAACCAAGGATATAAAGGACCTGTATTCAGAAAATTATAAAACATTGCTAAGTGAAAACATAGAAGACTTAAATAAATAGAAGGACATTCTGTGTTCATGGATGGGAAGACTAAGTATCCTTAGGGTGTCACTTCTACCCAAACTGATTTATAGTTTAAGCGCAATCCCAATAAAAATCCCAACAACCTTTTTTCCAGAAATGGAAAAGCCAGTTATCAGATTTATTTGGATGGGTTAGGGGCCACAAATAGCCAAAATGTCTTTAAAAAGAAGAAAGTTGGAGAACTCACTTCCTGACTCTAAAGCATATTACTTAGCTACAGTGATAGAAACAGCATGATATTAGTATAAAGACAGACAGATTGTCCATTGTAACTGAATCAAGAACTCAGAAGTAGACCCTCACATCTACAATCAAGTGGTTTTTGACAAGGCTGTCAGGCCCACCCAGCTGGGCCATAACAGTCTATTCAACAAATGGTGCTGGGAGAACTGGATAGCCATATCCAAAAGAAAGAAAGAAGACCCCTATCTCACACCTTACACAAAAATCAACTCAAAATGGATCAAGGACCTAAATATAAATGTGACAACCATAAAACTCCCATAAGGAAATATAGGAGAACATTTTTAATATCTTGTGGTAGGTGGTAGTTTCTTAAACCTATACCCAGAGTACACACACCAAAAGAAAAAATAGATAAATGGGACCTCCTCAAAATTAAACACTGTTGCACCTCAAAAGACCTTATCAAAAGTATGAAAAGACAGCTGACTCAATGGAAGAAAATATTTGGCAATCACATATCCAATAAAGATTTAATATCCATGATAATTAAAGAGGTACTACAACTTAACAATAAAAAGGCAAACTACCCAATTTAAAAAATGGGCAAAAGCCTTGAAAAGAAAATTGTCCCAAGAAGAAATATAAATTGCAAAAAAACACATGGCAAAATGTTCAGCATCACTAGCAATTAGAGAAATGTAAATCAAAACTACAGTGAGATATCATTTCACACCTATCAGAATGGCGTCTATTAAAAAGAGAACTACAAGTGTTGGAGAGGATATGGAGAGACAGGAACACTTATTCACTGTTGGTGGGAATGTAGAATGGTACAACCACTGTGGAGTACTGTTAGGCAGTTCCTAAGGAAGTTGAATATAGACTTACCACATGACCAGGCTATTCCACTACTGGGTATATACCCAGAACTGAGAGCAGTGACACTAATAGACACCTGCACACCAATGTTTATAGAGGCATTATTCAAAATTGTCAGCGATGTGAAACAACCCAGGTGTCCATCAACTGATGAATGGATAAAGAAATTGTGGTGTATACACACAATGGAATATTATGCAGTATTAAGAAGAAACGAAATCGTGACACATATGACAACATGAATGAGCCTGAAAGACATGATGTTGAATGAAGCAAGCTAGACACAAAAGGACAAATACTATATGATTGCGCTATTATGAACTAAATATATTATGTAAACTCATGGAGTTAATAATTAGATATAGGTCACCAGAAAATAGAATGAGGGTATAGAATGGGAAGCTGAGGGTTAATCTGTGCAGAATTGGTAAAAAGTTTGTTTGTAAATATCTGGACATGAATGGAAATAGTGAAAGTACATCATAGTGTTTGTGACTGGCAGAACTATAATATTATATGGATATGACAGTGGCTAAAAAAGGAAAGTCTAAGGACATATATATTACTAGGAGGAGAGCTAAAATTTTGTAACATGGGGCAGTATAACATAGTGAAACCTCATGTGAAATACGAATATGGGTAATATTGCATGCATAAAACTGTGCTTATAAAATATAAACACAAACTAGAGAGATGGAAACAATAGCAGCTATGTGCAGCAGGTGAAGCATAGAGAATAAGAGGTGATGAGCATTTTTGTTTGCTTTTGTTATTATTATTATTTGAATAATGAAAATGCTGTAATAATGATTGAAGTGATGAATACACACTATGTGATTATACAAAATACCATTGATTGTAAAATAAAATAGTAAACAAGTATAGTATCTGTAAAGTCCCTAATACAATGCCTCACACATAGTAGATGATCCAATAACTGATAATTGTTATTAATATTATTATTATGTTGGTTATTATTGAGCCTTTGTTATTTGGTAAAATCTCCAGATATATAAAACAATATAGTTTCATAACTCAGAATAAGTAAGAGTATGGAGGCTTGTAAGAAAAAGAAACTGACATATTTTAGTTTGTCAGTCACCCTGGTAGGTACTTTATATCTAGGTACCTCAAGCTCAACATGTCTAAATTGAACTCCTTTCTCTCGTCCCCTGTAATCCCCCCCCCACACACATACAAATAATGTGCCCTTCCTCCATTATTCATGTTTGGCCACCCTGCAGAGGTGAGATGGACCCCACCAATTTGATTAGGATGTTGAGATTGTTGATGCCACACATATACCAAGAGAATGTGAAACATTTATTACTCGTATAATGAGGCTTTTTGAAGAGAGAAGGGCAGGCTCCTAAACTGGTCAAGAGATGTCCTGACATGGTGGCTGCTGGGTGCGGGGAATGGGAGGAAGAGATGAGATGGGGAGGCATTTTCGGGACGTGGAGATGTCCTGGGTGGTGCTTCATGGACAACTACGGGACATTGTAGATCCCCCCCAGGGCCCACTGGATGGAACGTGGGAGAGTGTGGGCTATGATATGGACCATTGACTATGGGGTGCAGCGATGCTCAGAGATGTACTTACCAGATGCAATGGATGTGTCATGATGATGGGAGAGAGTGTTGCTGTGGGGGGAGTGGAGGGTGGGGGCGGTGGGGTTGAATGGGACCTCATATTTTTTTAATGTAATATTTAAAAAATAATAATAATAAAATATATTTTTAAAAAAGAGAGATGGCCTGAGAGAGCAAGGAAAGGTGACTGGATTTGGGGTTTTATTATTTAGAGGGTGAGGTTGGAGTAAGAGTCCCCCCTTACAGGTTGGGACTTACATAGTTTGATCTCCCCGCCAACACCAAAGAGGAGAGCACCTGGGCTTTATTATCAGCTTGCTCAGATGTGAGACTGAAGGAGAAGGGGAAGCGGTGGATTTTGAAAGTGTCAGCAGTCAAATCAAAAACAGAGTCAGACTCTTAAATTTTCCATTTCTTTTTTTGGAGCCAACACCTACCTAATCAAGCTACAAGCCTAGTAATCAACCTTAACACTTCCCTCTGCCTCTACTCCCCACATTCAGTTAACCAGTAGTTCTTTCCAGTTTTGCCTCTGCGTATTGCTCTTTTGCATCTCTATTACTCCTGCCTTAAGTCAGGCATTTGTCTCTCACTGGGACTGTTGCATCAGCTTCCTAACAAGTCTTCCTTCTTCCATCGTGTTCTCTCCAAATCCATCCTCCACAATGAAGGGAAAGTGATTTTTATTTTTCACTTTTTATAATGGAAATGTTCAAACTAAAAAAAATTAGAATATTATAATGAAATCTCATGTACCTATCGCCCAGCCTGAACAATTATTAACACATGGCTAATCTTGTTTCATTTTTTCCCCTCCCCTTCTTTTCTCCCTGGATTATTTTGAAGAAAATCCCAGGCATTTCATTTTTATTATTTTATTCCTAAATATTTCAGTATCATTTCTAAAAGATATGGAATCTCTTAAAAACAGCCACAGTAGGACTTCTTGTTCTAGATGAGATGGAATAGATGCACTTCTCCCTATTCCTCCTGCCAAGTCCAGCTGAAAATCTGGGTTTTATTTATAAAACAAACAAAAGACTCTGAGAGCAGACAACTGGGGGAGGGTGGTGGGTGGGGAAGGGGAGAGAAAAAAAAAGACTCTGAAAGTTGGAGAGAAGAAGACAGACCAGCTAAGGACCCAGGACCTAAGAAATGAGATGGTGGTGATTTCCCTGTGTTTTCTTTTCCCCTTATATGTCCTGTTCCAGGTGCTGGAGAAGCCAGCAACTTGAAAACACCATGAGCACAGATTTTTTTTAAAAGCCCCAAGAAAAACCTGTTCTTTCTAAACAGAGGATTAAAAAATGGACAGTGTAGCAAGACAGACAACATTTAGACAATAACCATGCTACTTTAAGCACAAAGGAAAAAACTGTAGCTCCACCTCTGTCAACAAAGACGAAGTGGGAAACCCAGACTTTCATTCTTGCCCAGCTGTAACAAGGCAGGCACTGCTCCACCTTCCCCACCACCAAGGTAGTATCAGAGAAGGCCAAGTAGGGAAATGGACTTTCATCCCCACTGGGTGATAAGAAGAGCCTCTGTCCTGCTATGTCAGTGGTGGCCGGATGGGGAGCCTGAATTTCAACAGCCTCCCAGTGGTAATGAGGTGCCCCCACCCATCTGTTCGGATGGTGTCAGAGGAAGTCTAGTGGAGATTTAGGACTTTTCATCGCAGGTCAGCGTTAATTAGGCCATCTTCTTATATTAACAGTGAAGGCCACATGGGGAGCAGTAACAGGCACCTCCCACCACCTCCTTCCAGCCAGAATGGTGTCAGCCCAGGCCTACTGGGAGCCTGAACTTCCACCCCAGTCCAGCGGTAATAAGGCACCTCTTCCTCTACAGGAAGGCTAAATGGGGAACCTGGAATTCTGCCCTCAACAGGCAGTAATGGGGTAGCATTTATCTACCCCTAGTGGTACAGTATTAGAGGAGGCCTGTTAAAACATAAGATTTTGTAGTTCACACTCTCCCCCAGTCCATCCAGTGGGTTATGGCAGGATATACGATGTCCTGCATCTGTCTGTGGAATATCATTCAGGACAACTCCAAGTCCTGAAAATGCCCTATATAATTGCACCTCTTTCTCCCTCTCCCTGCCCTCAGCAACTCCCGTGGCCACTGTCTCCACATCAGTGATACAATTACTTCCATTGCTAGAGTCACACTGTTCTATAGTAGAATGCCAGCAAGTCCACTCCAATCCATATTATATTCCTCCATCCTGTGGACCCTGGTATGGCGATGTCCACTCCACTCCTAAATCGGGAGGGTGCTTAGATCCCACATGGCTGATGGATGCAATTCTCCTGCCTGCAGTTATAGACCCTCTTGGTTCCCTGGTGTGGTGGTTGATCATTCTCACCTCCCCGTCAGGTGACCTGGGTAAGTCCAACAAACCAGAGAGTAGGTGTTGCAACTCTGCTGAGGCTCAGGGCCTAGCTGGTACATGGACAGTCTAGAGATTCAAGTCTCCTGAACATACAGAAACCCCAGCATCAACCACAGGTTCAGTAAAAGTGACAGAAGAGGCATGTGTAGAGACGTCACATCTGAGTCCAACTCCATCACATTCAGGAGCACAAATTCCAAAGTAGGGCCCACTGGCAAGGCACTGAACTCCAGAGCCATCTGTCATGACCATAGAACCTGTGTGTTTCTGTAGCCCTCAGGACCACCAGTACCTGAGGTTGTATCTACATTGGCTGTCTCTGGGGTCCTGCTGAGACATGCATAAGCCCGACCCCTCTGATGACCTCCTGACTCATATTGAAGTCTCTTAGCCATATAAACTCAATTACCTTTACCATTTCCCTCTTTTAGTCAAGGTCTTTTTCTAGTTGCATCACCAGCTGGTGATGGTAGTAATCCCTCGTTGCCAGGGAGGCTCATCCCCAGGAGTCATGGCCCACACTAGGGGGAAGGTAATGCATTTACATGCTGAGCTTGGCTTAGACAGTGGCCACATTTGAGCACCATGGAGGCTCTCAGGAGGTAACTCTTAGGCACCCTGCAGCTCTAGGCCTAGTTGAAATTTCAAGCACACAGGCTCATAAGCATAGTCATCAGTGCAACTGGAAAATGACCTTATACGGAAGGTTCAATGCGGATCAGCAGAATATCCATGTCTACATAAAATACCATGACTTTAAAATGCTGTTTGACCTAAAGTAAGGGGGAAATGGAAAGGAGAAATGAGTTTATATGGCTACGAGTTTCTAAAAAAGAGTCTGGAGGCTGGCAGAAGGTTTGCCCTCATGCACAACTGAGCAGAGTCAGAGAGACAGATAAAGCAGATACAACCCCCAGATATTGGTTCCTTTGAGGGCTAAAGAGACCCATGGGAGTTATGGTCATGGCCGATGGGGTTAACTACCAGGGCAGATGGCCCCTCTTTGGAAATGGTGTTTATGTGTGATGAATCTGGACTCAGATGGGATCTCCCTTCATAAGACTTTCATGCTAATGTGCTGGAGGTGCAGTTAATGTTGGGGTTTAAGATATATTTAGGGGATTTGAATCTCTGGACTGACAATGTGATAGCCAGATCCTGAGCCTCAACAGACTCCAGCACCTACAATCTGATTTATTGGACTTACCACACTCAGCTAAGATGGAGGTGAAGAAGGACAACCACCACACCATGGAGCCTAGAGTGATTACAACTGAAAATGGGAGGATTGCATCCTGCATCCAGGTGGAATCTGAGCCTCCTCTTGACATAAAGGTGCAATGGACACAACCAATCCAGTGTCCACATAGAAGAGGTGGCATTGGATTGGGAAAAGTGGACATAATGGACAAAGGGTATGGGGAAAGGCAGGAAGAGATGAGAGGTGGAGGCGTCTTCGGGACATGGAGCTGCCCTGGATGGTGCTTCAGAGGTAATCACCGGACATTGTAAATCCTCACAGGGCCTACATGATAGAATAGAGGAGAGTATGGGCCATGATGTGAACCAATGTATATGAGGTGCAGAGGTGCCCAAAGATGTACTTACCAAATCCAATGGATGTGTCATGATGATGGGAACGAGTGTTGTTGGGGGGGGGAGAGGGGGGGTGGGGGGGTGGGGTTGAATGGGACCTCACATATATATTTTTAATGTAATATTATTACAAAGTCAATAAAAAATAAAAAAATTAAAAAAAAATATAAAATAAAATCAAAAAAAAAAAAAAAAGCATAGTCATCAGTATCTAGGGCTCATAATTGGACCATCTTTCTTCATTAATCTTTGTCCTTGCACTTGGGGGAGTGTTGCTGTTCCATTGGGGAATACAACAGAGCTTCCCAGGATGGTAACTCAGCACTCCTTCTTTTGTCATGTGCAACTCTAGCCACTATGATAACGAACATCCAAACATATCTATATACCCTATATGCATGCCCAGGAGAACTCCCTCCCACCCATGCATCCCCCATCAATGACACCCCACAGCAGCACTCCTCCCCTGTCATAGTTGAACCCCTCTGTGATCTAAAACTTGCTCAAAAATGAAGCCTAATATGTTGCCAAATTCAATTAGTAGGAAAATGAAATAGTATTGACAGGTTTAAAGATTAGAAATAGAATACATACTAATTTAGAAAAACTAAAATAAAGTAAAAAATAAATTGGGGTACTAAAAAATGAAAAGTATCATAAAATTTTATTTTTGACCTTTTGCTTTTCATCACAGTAATAGGTGTTGCCCTGCACGTACAGTGGCAAGCCAATCTCCTCCATTTGTTTCTCAGTGTCTACATCCTTTTTTTTAAATTTTGTCTTCTAAAAAGTTTTAGATCACAATAAAGTTACATATATAGTATAAGGGACTCCCATATACCCAACATCAAACCCTTTTCTCCCTTCCCCAGCAGTGATCTTTGTGTGTGGATGTTATATTTGCTACAGCTGATGTACAGATATTGAAACATAGCTACCAACCTTGATTCCATTATGGCTAACATTATGGCTTATATTTTAGACTGTACAATTTTCTAAATTTTTGGTTACCTTATGGTTTACATTGTGGTTTACATTTTAGACTATACACTTTGATAAATTTTTGGTGAAATTTAACAATGTAAACTATGGTCCATGCAGTATGACAGTGCTCTAGGGTGTATTCACCAAATGCAGTGAATGTGTCTTACTGATGAAAGAGGATATTAATGTGAGAGAAGTAGGGGGTTGGGGATTGGGGTATATGGGAACCTCATGTTTTTCAACATACTGTTTTGTTTGATCTATTTATCTTTTTTAAAAAAGACAATAATAAAAGTATTAAATAGATCAATAAATGAAAGGAAAGCTAAAAAATGTAACATGGGAATGTATAGCATGGTAAAACTGCCTGTCAAATATGTATATGGGTATAATTACATATGTAAGACTGTTTTCTTTGAAACTGAACTAATGTATGTTAATACAGGAAAATGTTAACATTAGACAAAAAACATTATGCTTAGTGAAAGAAACTACAATTGTATGATCCCATTGATATAAAATGTAAATATAAATCAATTATAAAGATGAATTTAGATTGGTGGTCATGTAGGTCTGAGGAAGGATAGAGGGATTGACAGTTGACTGCTAAAATGTGTCGAGTTTTTTTCTTTTTGGAGTAATGAAATTGTTTTATTTTTGTGTGTGTGTTGAGGAATGCACAACACTGTCATTATATAAAAAGCCATTGATTAGATTAGACAATTTGGGCATATCATATGGTATATGAATATATCTCAATAAAACTGCTTAAAAATACATTAATTCATGTGAAAGAAGAGCCAGAAATAGCAGCTATATACAGCAGGGTAAGCATAGAGGGATTAATTGGTGAAGAATTTTCTTGTTTGTTTGCCTGATTTTTGTTTAGTATTATTATTGAAATAATAATGCTGTAATAATGATTGAAGTGATTAATGCACATCTATGTGATTATACCAGATACCATTGATTATACACTTGGATGAATTGTAAACTTCATTAATATGTATCAATAAAATTAGTTGTAAAGAAAAAAAACAGAAGATTTTAATAGAATCTAGAATTTTACAACAATAATACCCCAGATATTCAGGATACCACTGAAAATCACTCATCATGCCAAGAACCAGGAAGATCTTTTTTTTTATAGCAGTATTATTTTTTTAATAGATTAAAAAAAATTTTAAGATACATAGAGCACACAAAATGTTACATTAAAAAATATAGGAGGATCCCATATACTCCCACTCCCCAATCCCCACACTCCTCCCACATCACCAAATTCTTTCATCAGTGTGGCACATTCATTGCATTTGATGAATACATTTGGAGCACTGCTACACAGTGTGGATTATAGTTTACACTGTAGTTTGCACTCTCTCCAAGTCCATTCAGTGGGTTATGGCAGGATATATGATGTCCTACATCTGTCCCTGCAATATCATTCAGGACAACTCCAAGTCCTGAAAATGCCCCCATATCACACCTCTTCTTCCCTCTCCCTGCCCTCTCCCTGCCCTTGGCAACTACCATGGCCACTGTCTCCACATCAGTGATTCAGTTAGGAAGATCTTAGCTTGAATGAGAAATAAACAATGAACAGATGCCAGCACCAACATAAGGCAGATGTTAGAAATATCTGACAAGGATTTTCAAGCAGCTGTCATAGAAATGCTTCAGCAAGCAGTCATGAGCACCCTTAAATTGAAAATAGAAAGTCTCAGCAAAAAGTATATATATAAAGAAGAACCAAATGTAAATATTAGAACTCAGTAATATAGTAACAGAAATGAAGTAGCAGAATGTAGAGGACAGAGGACAGAATCAGTGAACTTGAAAAGAGAATGCTAGAAATTATCCAGTCTGAACAACATAGAGAAAACTGGCTGACAAAAATATGGCTAGAGCCTCAAGGACTTCTGAGACTATGAAGGATAACCACAATGCCATTATCAGAGCAAAAAAATTTTTAAACAATTCCTTAATATCCTCATCAAATATCTAGTGTTCCAATTGCTTCGATCATGCTATAAATGTATTTTTTAGATGTTTTCTTTTTTTTATTTTTTATTTATTTCTCTCCCCTTCCCCACCGCCCCAGTTGTCTGTTCTCTGTGTCCGTTTGCTGCGTGCTCTTCTTTGTCCGCTTCTGTTGTTGTCAGCGGCACGGGAGTCTGTATCTCTTTTTGTTGCATCATCTTGCTGTGTCAGCTCTCCGTGTGTGTGGCACCATTTCTGGGCAGGCTGAACTTTCACGCTGGGTGGCTCTCCTTAAATGTATTTTTTACAGTTGATTTATTTAATTCATGATCCAAGGAAGGTACACATATTATATTTTGTTATTATGTCTCTCAAGGCCTTTCTTAATCTGTAGGTTCCTCCTTCCTCTTTGCAATATTATCTGTGGAGAAACTGGGCTGTTTGTTCAGTAGAGTTTTCCATGATGTTGATTGCAACCTCATGATATTGTTTAATGTATTGCACTCTCTCTCCTTTGTATTTCCTGTAATTTGGTAGTTAGATCTAAAGGCTTGATAGATCCAGGTTCAATGTTTTTAGGCAAGACAACTTCATAAGTGATACTCTATGTACAACTATTACATCACCTCAGGAGACATATATGTGTGTTTATCTTTTTTTCGTGTTAAAATTGATCAGTGGGTTCAGGTATTGTTAGCTTTATCCATTTTAAGGTTCCTCATTGGCTTTTCTCCTAAAGATTTTAGCAGCTGTTGATGGTCATTGCCTGAATCCATTATTTTATTAGGGGTTTCAGAATCATGGTCATCTAATTCTATAGCCTAATCTTGGTAATATACTCATCTTATCAAGTCTCTCTACTATTATAAAATACTTTGATTTTCTTCCCCTTAATTAGAGGGGGAAATCCAAGATTCTTAATACAGCATACAAGAACCTCTATGAGTAAAGCTCCTGCCTATCTGCTAGACTAATCTTTCACCATTTTATGTCCTGAAATTGATGTGACAGCAATATCAAAGTGATGGTAGTTCCCCAATAATGTTATGTTGTTTCTCATTACCATATTTTTTCATGCTTATTCTCTCTGCATGGAATTCCCTACCCACTTTCTTCACCCAGTTGACTTGTATTCATCCAATAAGACTTATTTTATAACACATCTTTCTTTTTTTTTTTTTTTCATATCATTTTTTTTATTGACTTTGTAATAATATTACATTAAAAATATATATGTGAGGTCCCATTCAACCCCACCCCCCCACCCCACCTCTCCCCCCCCCCCCCCCAGCAACACTCGTTCCCATCATCATGACACATCCATTGGATTTGGTAAGTACATCTTTGGGCACCTCTGCACCTCATAGTCAATGGTCCACATCATGGCCCATACTCTCCTCCATTCCATCCAGTGGGCCCTGTGAGGATTTACAATGTCCGGTGATTGCCTCTGAAGCACCATCCAGGGCAGCTCCATGTCCCAAAGCCTCCACCTCTCATCTCTTCCTGCCTTTCCCCATACCCATCAGCCACCATGTCCACTTTTCCCAATCCAATGCCACCTCTTCTATGTATAACACATCTTTCAAGGAGTCATCCCTGAAATCTCTTCCTCCTCCATCTGCTATAATCTCTAATGCTTTACTTTCATAATATATGTGCTATATGTATATCTCATCCCACTGAAAAAACTCCCCAAGGTCAGTAACTATGTTTTATTTATCTTTGTAGCTTCAGAACATAACCAGTGCTTGTCTTGCAGTATAGGTTCGTCAAATTGATGAATTTTTTCATTTAAGCTTTATATATTTTCGATAAGGTGGTTGGTAACCAGTTTTACAGATAGGGAAACAGGCTCAGAGAGGTTGTGCAACTTGCTCAAGGTCACACAGCTAGGGGAAGAGATGGGATTTAAAACTTTGGTCTGTCTGACTCCAAAGCCTATGCTGTTTCCATCAAACAATGCTTTTTAATTTGTGGAAAAGACATAGATCTTATTATATTAATGACTTTGTTTCTTTCCTCTTTTGGGGTAGGGTATATTATTCAACAAATAAATTAAGTACCTATCACATGCCAAGCACAATGCTAAATGCATGATAATGAAAACATTAAGAGGATGAAAAAAGATAAGGAATCAGGACAGAATGGCTGTAGCTTGAATGAAAATTGAAGATTCAGAGGGGTATAAGATGGGCAAATCGGAGAAACTATTCATGAAAAGCTCATACTTTCCAACCATTTCAGATGACTCATCCACAGATGATTATCAGCTCTACTGCTCCTAACACATAGTATGTATCCCCTTCACATTGTGAGTTTCCTTCGTCAATCCTGTGTATACTCACTTCACCATATGATCTGCGTGAACCGTACAATTGCCCTAAAACTAGTACTCCAGGCATTATCAAACCACTTGAGAGAATGTGTATGATATGCTCCACGGGCTTTAAATCAATTGGATTTCTCCAATATCACCTGTTGTTTTAAGAGTAGATCAGAGTTAGGGTTTCCTATGTTTATTGACTAGTGTTTTTTCTGTGAATTGTCTATTCATAATCTTTAGTCATTTTTCTACTGGGTTATTTATATTTTTCTTATTGATTAGGTATTACTCTTTTATTTATTAAACATGTTGCATATATTTTGCCCAAAGAATTTGTTTTTTACTTTGGTATATGTCTTTCTCTATGCAGAGTTTAATTTTTTCTTTTTTTAAAGAAGTACTGGGGATTGAACCTGGGATCTCATACATACAAAGCAGGCACTCAACCACTGAGCTACACCTGCTCCCAAGTTTAGTTTTTATGTAGTTAAATCTGTCAATCTTTTCCTTTCTTGCTTCTACGTTTCTTGTCATGAGTGGCAGGGGGGTCTTCCCTTCTACCCTCCCAGAATTTAAAAATACTTTAAATATGTGTTGTTATTGTGGTAAATTATACATTAAAACATTTATCACTTTAACCATTTTTAAGTGTACAGTTCAGTGGCATTAAGTACATTCATAATTTGTAATCATCACCATTATTTCCGGAACTTTCTCACCATCCCAAACAGAAACTCTGTAACCATTACATAGTAACTCCCTATTCCCTCTTCCCCCCAGTCCCTAGTATCCTCTAATCTACTTCTGTCTCTGTGAATTTGCCTATTCTAGATATAGTCATACAATAACATTTGTTTATTTGTATCTGGCTTATTTCACTTAGAATAACGGTTTCAGGTTCATCCATGTTGTAGCATGTATCAAAATCTTATTCCTCTTTCTGACTAATATTCCATTGTATGCATATACCACGTTTTGTTTATTCATTCATCTGTTAATGGACACAGGTTGTTCCCACCTTTTGGCTATCATGAATAGTGCTGCTATAAACATTGGTGCATTTGTATCTGTTTGAGTTCCAGTTTTCAGTTCTTCTGGCTTTTTACCTAAGAGTGAAATTGTCAGATCATATGGTAATTCTATGTTTAACCTTTTAAGGAGCTGCCAAATGGTTTTTCACAGTGGTTGCATCATATTACATTACTACCAGCAATACATGAGTGTTCCTGTTTCGCCACATCCTTACCAACACTTATTTTCCATTTAAAAATAATAATAATAGCCATCCTAGTAGGTGTGAAATGGCCTGTCGTCATATTTTTTATTTGTATTTCCCTAATATGTTGACTAATGATATTGAGCATCTTTTCATGTGCTTTGGCCATTTGTACATCTTCTCTGGCGCATTTCAAGTCCTTTGTCCATTTTTAAATTTTTTTATTAGAGCAATTCTAAGTTTAAGGAAACCTCATGCAGAAAGTAGAGTTCCTATATTCCCCCTCACACACATCAAAGATTTTTAATTTTGATTAAGTCCAATTTATCTATTTTTCCTTTTGTTGCTTGTGCTTCTAGTGTGAAACCACTGTCAAAACCAAGATCATGAAAATTTTCCTTCTGTTTTCCTCTTAAGAGTGTGTGGATTTAGTTCTTAAATTTAATTTTTCAATCCAATTTGAGCCAATTTTTGTATATGGTGTAAGGTAAGAGTCCGACTTCATTGTTTATTTTTTCATGTGGAAATCCAGTTTTCCCAGCTCCATTTGTTGAGAAACCTGTCCTTTACCCATTGAATGGTCTTGGCACCCTTGTCAAAAATCGATTGGCCATAGATATAAGGGTTTATTTCTGGACTTTCAGTTCTATTCCTTTGGTCACATGTCTATCTTTATGCCATTACTACTCTGTTTTTATTACTGCAACTATTGTAGCTTTGAGAGTAAAACAGGAGTGATATGGAGGTATTTTTGGAATGAGTTTTGAAATCAGAAAATGTGAGTCCTCCAAGTTTTTTCTTCTTTGTCAAGATTATTTTAGCTATCTGGGGTCTCTTGAAATTCTTTATGGATTTTCAAATGACTTTTTCTATTTCTGCCAAAAACAACATTGGGATTTTGATAGGAATTGCATTAAATCTGTAGATCCCTTTGGAGTGTTTGCCATCTTAAATCTTCCAGCATTACACTAGATGTCTTTCCATTTAAGTCTTCTTCAGTTTCTTTCATCAGTGCTTTGTAGTCTTCAGTGTACAAATCTTTCCGGTTCTCAGTTAAACTTTTTTTTTAACTTTTTCTTTTGGAATAATTTCAAACCTATAGGACAGTTGCAAATAACAATACAAACAGAGAATTCCAATATACGCCCCCACTAGGATACCCAGGTCCATGAACTTTTAACATTTTACCACATTTGCTGTAGTTATCTACCTATCTATCCATCAATTTATCTATTTTCTAAATATTTGAGAATAGGCAGTATATACCTCATATCCTTAAACACTTAATACATTCATGTACATTTTCTAAGAACAAGGATCCAACTTAAGTCAGGTTATCAAATTCAAGAAATTTAACATTGCTATAAATGTAACAGTCTATGCTTCAGTTTTTTCATATGCTCCATTAGTGCCCTTTTCGGTGTTTCCCTATTATTGTGTCCAGTCTGGGACTGTATATTGCTTTTAGTTGTTATTGTCTCTTTAATTTCTCTATCTTTTTAATTGTAGAAACATGTGTACACGTGAACTTTCCCATCTCAACTACTCCCAAACATACGATTCAGTGGAATTAATTGTAGTAATTTTAGGTTTTTTATATATGTGTGTGTGTGTGTGTTATCATCACTTGTATATATGTGTGTGTATGTGTGTGTGCGCTATCATCACTTGTAACAAATGTACCATACCATACTATAATGCAAGATGTTAATTGTAGGGTCGTATGAGAGAACTCTTATTTATGCATGATTTTTTTTCTCTAAATCTGCAACTTTTCTAATAAAAAAAAAAAGGTAAGGAAAGAGAGGTTGACAGATGTAAAGCAAAGACTGTAAAATGTTAATTTTTTTACCCTTATATAAATGAAAGGCAAACAGGGTTTTTTTTGTTCAATTCTCTCCACTAGGAACTTCACTAACATCTCACTGTTTGAGATTATTTCAGAATACAAAGTTAATTTTTTAAAAATATATATTATAACTTTAATCTACCTGGATTGTATTTTTATATGTCTTCCTACTCAACCTGTCTAAAATCAGATTCATTCTCTTTACCAGAAACCTACTGCTAGCAGCTTTCCTGACTCTGTTCATGGTATTGCCATTCTTTCAGTCAACCAGACTTACAACTGTGTCATTATCTTTAACTCCTCCTTTGTCCTTTGCCTCCCCCTTAACCATCTCCACTACCTAGGGAATCAGTGGCCAAATCTACATTGCATATGATCTGAATTTCAACCATTATCTACCATTGCTCTCCCCTCACGCTGTGTATGTGCCCACCAAAACAGCCACAAACACAATCTATGTATGTCTACTTTTGTACATTGGTTCAAGTTGATTGCTCTGTCTGGAACATCCTCCTTAATACCCCATCTCTACATCTCTACTTGGAATTCTGTCTCTCCTTCAGTACCTAGGTCATCTATCACCTCCATGAATCTTTCTCTGATCTATAGGAATAAAAATAATCTTTCTTGATTCTGAAATCTCATGGTAATTTTTTCCCCATTTTTAAATTTAATTTTTAATTTGGACAATTTCAGGAAGAGAAAAGTTGAAAGAATAGTATAAGAAATTTCTGGATATCCTTCACCCAGATCCCTCAGATGTTTACATTGACTACATTTGCTTTTTCCTTCTCTCTCTCTCCCTGCTACCCTTCTGTGTGTGTGTGTGTGTATACATACACACACCCATATATACTCATATACACATATAAATTTTTTTCTGAACCATTTGAGAATAAGTTGCAGATATGATACATTTCTACCCCTAAATACTTTAGTGTTTATTTCCTAAAAGCAAGGAATTCTTTTGCATAAAACACAATTGCTGAAAACTGAAAATTAACATGAAAGCAATACTGTAATCTAATCTACAGAATTTTATTTAATTGGGAGCAGTTCTTGAGTCTCTATTTTTTGTGTTATTGGTGTTTTTGAAGAGTACAGACTAGTTATGTTGTAGAATTCCCCTCAGTTTGGTTCTCTGATGTTCCCTCATAATTAAATTCATGTTATGCATTTTCGGCAATAATACCACCAAAGCAGTACTGAGTTCTTCTCAGTGTGTGCTTACTATGGATTAGTCCCATTCCTGGTAATGTTAATTTTGACACCTATGTTCGGTTAAGATAGTATCTTTCAGGTTCCTCCACTCACTATAAAGTTATTATCTTACCCTTTGCAATTAAAACATATCTTGTGGGGATATATTTTGTGACTATGTAAATAACCTGTTAATACTCAGACTTTCACTCACTGTTTTTTTTTTAATCCATTGATGACTCTTCCTATAGATCTTTTTATTTCATTTTCAGACTGAGTACGTAATACATTCTCATGGTTAAAAAGTTTTTAAGTATAAAAGGATATACAATGAAAAGGTGAATCGTCTCTCACCCACCACTGTACCCAATGCCCAGGTTCCTTCCTCACAGGCAATCAGTGCTATTAGTTTTTTTGAGTATCCTTCCGGGGATATTTTATGCACATGTAGGTGAATACAAACGTATATTTGTATACTTTTATCCGTATTTACCCAAATGGTAACATCATATACACAATGCTCTGCACTTTGTGTATTTCACTTAAAATACATATCTTGAAAATCACTGCATATATATTTGAGTTACCTATTGCTGCATAGAAAATCACCCCAAAACTTAATGGTAAACAATAATAAAAGTTTAAAATGTCTTCATTTGCTTTTGAGGAATGGTTCTGGAGCTTGTTGGGCTCAGCCAGGCAGTATTCATGCAGGGTCTCTCATTTAGCTATAATCAGTGTCTGAGCTGGAGTCATCTCAAGGCTTGCTCAATTATATATAATTCTGGCCATTGGCTAGTAACTCCTACAAATGGCCTCTGTGTGTGTGTCTCTACTTCCTCACACCTTGGTGACTAGGTTGCAAGAGTGAGTGTCCCAAAAAAGGACCAGGGAAAGCTACATTACGTTTTGTTTTGTTCTGTTTCTGTTTTGTTTTTTTTATCCCCCTCCCTTGCGACTTTTGCTTGCTGTCTGCTGTGTCCATTCGCTATGCATTCTTCTGTGTGTCTGCATTTATTTTTATTTACTCCCCCCCACACCTTGTAGCTTGCTTGTTGTTTTTGCTCTCTCTGTCTATTTGCTGCATGCTCGTCTGTGTTTTTATCTGTCTCCCTTTTTTGTCATATCACCTTGCTGAGTCGTCACTCCGCTGCGCTTGCAGGCTGGCTGCTCTCCGTGGCGTGTGGGTGAGGCTGCCTTCACAAAGAGGCCCTGGACACGAACCCAGGGCCTCCTATATGGTAGACAGGAGTCCAATTGATTGAGTCACAGCCACTTCCCTACATTATGTTTTCTGACCTAGCCTCAGAAAATATTCTATGATCACCTTAACTGCAAGCATTCCTCTTGGGTACAGGGTAGGGAACACAGACCCTACCTCTTGATAGGAGTATTGAAGTCATTGTAAGGAGAACATATTGGATGGGAAATTGATGCAGTCATTTTGAAAAATATAATTTTGCCACAATCTAGATCTATCTCACATTTTCTCAATGATTGAAATAGTATCCCATTGTTCCAATACACCATAATTTTTTAACCAGTCTCCTATTGGTAGACATTTTGATTGTTTCCAATCATTCATTATCACGAACTGCTACAGTAAATAACTTTATAAGTATGTGTTATACATACAGTTCACATGTGTGGAAGGAATTTATCCTACAGATATTCCAGAAGTGGAATTGCTAGAACAAAACATAGGCATTTTTAATATTGAAAGATATTTCCAGATAGCTCTCCAGAGGTTTGTCCCAGTGTTTATTCCCTCCAGGACTATATTGAAAGTGCCAGTTTTTTAAAAAGCCACACCCACACAGAGTTCATCAAATTTGGAGATTTTTCTCAAACTAATAGATAAAAAATGTTGTCTTGGTGTCATGTTAGTTTTCATTTTTCTTATAACAAAAGAGGTTGAACATCTTTTTCTATGTTTAAAAGCTATTGGTATTTTTTTTACGGTATTTTCTTTTGTAGTGTTTTTTTTTATTTTGTTTTCTGTTTTTTTTGGAGTATTTTATATATTGGGGAAATTAAGCCTATGAATTGCAAATATTATTCCCAGTTTTTAATTTGTTCAATGACTTTGCTTAAGGTGGATTTTGCAATAAGATTTTTTTGTTTTTATGTATACAAACATATCAACCTTCTCTTTCATGGTTTAAAAGTCCTTTTCCCTGCAAAGTTATAAAACAGTTCTCCCATATTTTTTCTAGTAACTTTATACTTAAATCTTTGATACATTTGGAATTGTGGTGTACAGTATAGATATAGATCCAACTTTTTTTTTCAGATGCCTATCTGATTGTCTCAGTATCATTTAAAGAATAATCCACCTTTTTCATATATTAAATTCCCAATATCATAGCACTTTATATCTTTTACAGCAATTCACATTTAACTTCTGTTATAGTAATTTTTTAAACAAATCAATTTCATTGATACATATTGATAAAGAATACAATTTATATAAAGTGTACAATCAATGGTATTTGGTATAATCACATATTTGTGTATTTATCACTTTTCAATCATTATTAAAGCATTTTCATTGTTTCAATAATAATAATAATAAAATATAGACAAACCAAGAAAATTCCTAACTTCTCAATCTGTTTCCCCTGCTGTACATAGCTGCTATTTCTAGCTATTTTCTTGCACAATAATTTTTCATTTATTAAGCAGTTTTATTGATATATATTCATATACCATATAAACTATCCAAAGTGTATAATAATTGGCTTTTAGTATAATCACAATGTTGTGATTCATCATCTCAAAAATTTTAGAACAACTGCATTACTCCAAAAAGAAAGAATCCAGGCCCCTTAGCTTTCCTTCCCCAGCCCTATATAACCACTAATCTACTTTCATTTTTATAAATTGATTTGAATTTATATTTTATATAAATACCATCATACAATATGTAGTATTCTGTGTCTGGTCTTCTTCACTTAGTATAATGGGGTTTTTTGGTCTGGTATTAATATTTTGTAGTATTAACCTACATTTATTCAGCTTCAAAGAATAACAGTCTTATATATGCAATTTTACCCATATTCATATTTCACATAACATATTTATATTTCATGTATTATATTTCGTTCATAATAATGCAATCATACAGTATTTGTCCTTTTGTGTCTGGCTTGCTTCATTAAACATAATGTCCTCCAGGTTTATCGATGTTATCATATGTTTGACGACTTCATTTCTTCTTACTGCTGGATTATATTCCATGATGTACATACTCCACAATTATTTATCCATTCATTAGTTGATATACACCTGGATTGTTTTCCACCTTTTGGCTATCTTGAATAATGCTGCTATGAATATCAGTGTGCAGATGTTTATTCGTATCTCTGCTCTCAGTACTTCTAGGTACTGCTCTCAGTACTTCTGGGTACTGCTCTCAGTACCTAGCAATGATATTGCTGGGTCCCATGGTGAGTCCATATTCAACTTCCTTAGGAACTGCCAAACAGTCCTCCACAGTGGCTTGCCATTTTACATCCCCATCAACAGTGAATAAGCATTCCTCTCTCTCCACATCCTCTCCAACATTACAGTTTTCTGACTTTTTAATAGCAGCCCTTCTAATAGGTGTGAAATGATATCTGATTGTAGTTTTGATTTGCATTTCCCTAATTATTAGTGATGTTGAACATTTTTTCATGTGTTGCTTTGCCATTTGTATTTCTTCTTTGGACAGTTACCTTTTCAAGTCTTTTGCCCATTTATTAATCCAATAGTTTGTCTTTTTATTGTTGAGTTGTATAGTCTTATATATCATGAATATTAGACCCTTATCAGATATGTGATTGCCAAATATTTTGAGTCAGCTGCCTTTTCACCCTTTTGACAAAGTTGTTTGAGGTGCAAAAGTGTTGAATTTTGAGAAGATCCCATTTATCTATTTTTTTCTTTTGTTGCTCATGCTTTGGATGTAAGGTTTAAGACACTATTGCCTACCACAAGATCTTTTTTTTTTTTTTTTTTTTTAATTTTTTTATTTTTTATTGACTTTGTAATAATATTACATTAAAAATATATATGTGAGGTCCCATTCAACCCCACCCCCCCACCCCCCCTCTCCCCCCCCCCAACAACACTCGTTCCCATCATCATGACACATCCATTGGATTTGGTAAGTACATCTTTGGGCACCTCTGCACCTCATATACATTGGTTCACATCATGGCCCATACTCTCCTCTATTCCATCATGTAGGCCCTGTGAGGATTTACAATGTCCAGTGATTACCTCTGAAGCACCATCCAGGGCAGCTCCATGTCCCGAAGACGCCTCCACCTCTCATCTCTTCCTGCCTTTCCCCATACCCTTTGTCCATTATGTCCACTTTTCCCAATCCAATGCCACCTCTTCTATGTGGACACTGGATTGGTTGTGTCCATTGCACCTTTATGTCAAGAGGAGGCTCAGATTCCACCTGGATGCTGGATGCAATCCTCCCATTTTCAGTTGTAATCACTCTAGGCTCCATGGTGTGGTGGTTGTCCTTCTTCACCTCCATCTTAGCTGAGTGTGGTAAGTCCAATAAATCAGATTGTAGGTGCTGGAGTCTGTTGAGGCTCAGGATCTGGCTATCACATTGTCAGTCCAGAGATTCAAATCCCCTAAATATATCTTAAACCCCAACATTAACTGCACCTCCAGCACATTAGCATGAAAGTCTTATGAAGGGAGATCCCATCTGAGTCCAGATTCATCACACATAAACACCATTTCCAAAGAGGGGCCATCTGCCCTGGTAGTTAACCCCATCGGCCATGACCATAACTCCCATGGGTCTCTTTAGCCCTCAAAGGAACCAATATCTGGGGGTTGTATCTGCTTTATCTGTCTCTCTGACTCTGCTCAGTTGTGCATGAGGGCAAACCTTCTGCCAGCCTCCAGACTCTTTTTTAGAAACTCGTAGCCATATAAACTCATTTCTCCTTTCCATTTCCCCCTTACTTTAGGTCAAACAGCATTTTAAAGTCATGCCTACCACAAGATCTTGGAGATGTTTTCCTACATTTTCTTCTAGGAGCTTTATGGTTGTTTTTATATTTAGGTCCTTCGTCCATTTTGAGTTGCTTTTTGTATAAGGTATGAGATAGGGATCTTCTTTTTTCTTTTGGATATGGCTATCCAATTCTCCCAGCACCATTTGTTGAATAGACTATTTGGACTCAACTGGGCGGGCTTAACAGCCTTGTCAAAAATCCCTTGACTGTACACGTGAGGGTCAATTTCTGAGTTCTCAATTGGGTTCCATTGGTTATGGAACTTATACCAGTACTTATATCAGTACCATGTGGTTTTTACCACTGTAGCTAAGTAATATGGTTTAAAGTAGAAAGTGAGAATCCTCCTATTCCATTCTTCTCTTTTAAGACATTTTTTTGTTGTTGTTATTCAGGACCTCCTACCCTTCCAAATAAATCTGATTATTGGCTTTTTGATTTCTGTAAAAAAGGCCATTGGGATTTTTATTGGGATTGCATTGAATCTGTAAATTAGTTTGGGTAGAATTGACATCTTAACAATATTTAGTTTTCTAATTCATGAACTTGGAATGTCCCTCCATTTATTTAAGTCTTCTTCATTTTCTTTTAACCATGGTTTGTAGTTTTCTGAATACAGGTCCTTTATATCCTTGGTTAAATTTATTACTAAATATTGTATTGTTTTAGTCACTATTATAAGTGGAGTTTTTTTCTGATTTCCTTCTCAGAATGCACATTAGTAGTGTATAGAAACATTAATTTTTGCATATTAATCTTGTATTCCACCACTTATGCTGAACTTGTCTATTAATTCTAGTAACTTTGTTGTGGCTTTTTCAGGATTAACTAGATATAAGATCATGTCATCAGCAAATAATGAAAGTTTTACTTCTTCTCCTATTTGGGTGCCTTTTATTTCTTTGTCTAGCCTGGTTGCTCTAACTAGAACGTCTAGCACAATATTGAATAATAATGGTGACAGCGGGCATCCTTGTCTTGTTCCTGATCTCAGCGGGAAAGCTTTCAGGCTTTCACTGTTGAGTACAATGCTAGCTGTAAGTTTTTCATATATGCACTTTACCATATTGTGAAAGTTTCCTTCTTTTCTTTTGGAGGGTTTTTATTGAGAGAGGTTGCTGTATTTTGTCATATGCCTTTTCTGCATCAACCGAGAGGACCATGTGATGATTATTTTTCAATTTATCAATGTGATTTATTACACTAACCGATTTTCTTGTGTTGAACCCCCCTTGCATACCTAGGATAAAACCCACTTAATCAGGGTGTGTAATTCTTTTAATGTGCTTTTGGATTCTGTTTGCAAGTATTTTCTTGAGGATTTTTTCATCTATATTCATTAGAGATATTGGTTTGTAATTTTCTCTTTTTGTAGTATCTTTATCTGGTTTTGGTATTAGGGCGATGTTGGCTTCATGGAATGAATTTGATAGCATTCTTTCCTGTTCAATTTTTTGGAAGAGCTTGAGCAAGATCAGTATTAGGTCGTCTTTTAATGATTGGTAGAATTCAACTGTGAAGCTGTCTGGTCCTGGACTTTTCATCTTTGGGAGGTTTTGATGACTATTTCAATATCTTCACTGGTGATAGATTTGCTGAGGTCTTCTATATCTTCTAAGGGTGAGTGTAGGTGATTGATTTGTTTCTAGGAATTTGTCCATCTTGTCTACATTGTCTAGTTTTTTTGGCATAGAGTTATTTATAGTATCCTCTTATGATCTCTCTTATTTCTGCAGGGTCAGTGGTAATGTCCTCCCTCATTTCTGATTTCATTTATTTGTGTCTCCTTTTTTGGTTAGGCTAGCTATGGGTTTGTCAATTTTGTAGAGTTTCTCCAAAAACCAAATTTTTTTTCTTGGCTCACTCTGGATTTTTATTGTTGTTGTTCTTGATTTCATTTATTTCTGTTCTGATCTTTACCATTTCTTTCTTTCAGCTTGGTTTGGGATTATATTGCTCTTCTTTTTCTAGCTCCTCCAGGTGTGCAGTTAGGTTTTCAATTTTATTTAACTTTTTCTTCTTTTTTAACATAAGCAGTGAGGGCTATACATTTCCCTCTCAGCATCGCCTTTGCAGTATCCCATAGGTTTTGATATGCTATGTTCTCCTTTTCATTCAGCTCAAGATATTTCCTCAATTCTCTGGCAGTTTCTTCTTCAACCCATTCATTATTTGAGTGTGTTCTTTAATCTCCATATACTTACGAATTTTCCTTTTTTCTGTCCATTATTGACTTCTAGCTTCATTCTGTTATGATCAGAGAAAGTATTTTGTATAATTTTAATCTTTTTAACTGTATTGAGACTTCTCTTGTGACCCAACATGTGGTCTATCTTGGACTTGAAAAAAATGTATATCCTGCTGGTTTTGGGTACAATGCTCTATAGAGGTCTATTAGGTCTAGTTCATTTATCATATTATTTAAGCTCTCTGTTTATTTATCTTCTGTCCAGATGTTCTATCCAATACTACGAGTGGTGTGTTGAAGTCTCCAACTATTATTGTAGATCTGTTTCTTCCTTCAGCTATGCCAGTTTGTGCTTCATGTATATTGGGACACTGAGGTTAGGTGCATAAATATTTAGTATAGTTATTTCTTCTTGCTGAATTGTCCCTTTTATTAATATATAATGACCTTCTTCATCCCTTATAACAATTTTACATTTAAAATCTATTTTGTCCAATATTAGTATCACTACTCCAGCTCTTTTTTGGTTACTATTTTCATTGAATATCTTTTTCCAGCCTTTCACTTTTAACTTGGTTGTGTCCCTACATCTGAGGTGAGTCTCCTGTAGACAGCATATAGAGATGACTCATATTTTTTTATCCATTCTATCAGTCTTTGCCTTTTGATTGGAGAGTTCAGGCCATTAACATTCAATGTTATTACTGTAAATCTTCATCCATTTTGACTTTGGCTTTCTGTTGTCATATCATACTGTTGTCTATCTTTTTACCCTTTCTAATATTCTTCATTTCTACACTCTTCTCCAAGTCTTCCACTCTTGTTTTTTCCTTTCAGGCTGTAGCACTCCCTTTAGTAGCTCTTGTAATTCTGGCATTTTGGTAACATATTCTGTCAGTTTTTATTTGTCTGTGAAGACTTTGAACTCTACTTCATTTTTGAAGGCCAGCTTTGCTGGATACAGAATTCTTGGCTGGCAGTTTTTCTCTTTCAGTACCTTAAAGAAATCACCATCTCCTCCATGGTTTCTAATGAGAAGTTGGCATTTAATCTTATCAATGTGCCCTTGTATGTGATGCTTTGCTTTCTCTTGCTACTTTCAGAATCCTCTCTTTATCTCTGATATTTGTCATTTCTGAATAGTAGGTGTCTCGGGGTAGGTCTGTTCAGATTTATTCTGTTTGGCATTCGTTGTCCTTCTTGGGTATTGATATTTATGTCTTTCATAAGGGTGGGTTGTAGTTTTTGTCCATGCACTTTTCAGACTGGCCAGTAGATGGCATTTGTTGGTGCACTTTCCACGGGGGTGTATCACTTGGTTTACCTTTGTTTTGGTCTGGCCAAAAGCAAAAGTGGACTCTACTGGCCAAATTCACTGAAGAAAATCTCCTTGACTTCTCCTCCCTTTTCCCTTGTAACAACTGACAGGTAGAAAGATGTCTGCTCTCCTATTGGTGAGAGGAGAGGTCTGCTTCATGAGCCAGGGATTCTACCCCCACTTATTATGTTGGGGTGGGGGAGCCCTTCCTGGCAGCCAGGAGATTTAGTAACTCACGGTTTGTTGTTTTCAGCTCTTTGTCTCTCTGTCCCTCACCCTCCTGGGAGCTGTGAAGCACTATCCTGGTCTGCCAACCCCCAAAGAAGATCCCTCAGGCAGCTTTTGCCTCTTTCTTTGTTGTTTTTGTGAGAGCTGAGCCTTGTTTGCTTAATCTGATGCCATCTTCCCACTATCCTATTATACTGGTTTTTACAATAATATATAGGTATCCCTTAAAAAATAAGCACACATCCTTATTATTTCTCCATTAGTTCAACCCATGTAGCATACTTTCTAAATTTTCAGTAGTTAGATTAAATCTTTGTCTTTAATTTCATCTATGTTGAAGCCTGTGAAGGAGATTAAAAGAATGTATTTTGTTAAGGCACAACTGAAACTAAGACTTATTTTTGTCTGGGTATTTGGCTTTCAGGGCTAACTGTTGAACAATTTCTACAAGGATTTGTAATAAATAACATTTTCTTAATGAAGAAGACCTATCAAAAACAGATATATCCCTTATAAGCACATAAATAAAAGATTGTTGCTGGAGGCTTTACTTCCAATTAATGTAGTCCTGACTTTAAAATTCCAGAGGTCCTGACTGGGACACTGGATTGTATGATGAAGGGGTTGCTACAGTCAGAGGACTTCTTACTGAACTGTATGGCAAAGCTGGAGAAATTCGACATTGGGGCCTGATTCGATACATCTCTGGAATCTTAAGGAAGAAGGTGGAAGCCCTTGATGAGGTACTAAATATTCTTGAAGTTTTCTAGACATAACAAATGTTAATGGAGAAGCTTTTTAAAACTTAGTTTCCATAATTATTCTCTATTAATCAAACATAACCTCTATTCATTTGAAATGGTGTTTTTCCCACATAAAGTTTTTTGATATTGAGATAGCTTTTTATTTGTGAATGAACCATAAAAATTGTAGGCTTGTAGGGGTATTATAAGCAATTAGAGTTCTAGATCTTAAGAATTTACCCTAGGTTAACAGTTCCTACCTTCTAGAAGATGAAAACACTTCCTGTTCCTTCCTAGAAATACCCCCTTTCTAATCTTCATGGTCTTTCCTTAGGAAGTGAGTTTGATATATCTTTAAGGGGGAACAAAGTTTCTAGACTGAAAGGAGAAATTTTCAGGGAAATCTGAAGTGTTAAGGGAAGGATAATGGTGTTATACTATCTCTTCTTAGGCCTGCACAGACCTTCTCTCCCACCAGAAACATTTGACAGTAGGGCTCCCTCCAGAACCTCGAGAAAAGACCATTTCTGCGTAAGTATGGTTTTTTCGTTGGATTAGATCAGCTTCTCTAGCCTATAAGGAGCTGTGTGGGATTACTATAATTCTCTTGCCCTAATCTGTCAATGGAAGATAACTTCCTACATGTGTGCTTCTTTCAGAAACACTCAGAGAGAAGATGCTAGTAATGACAAGGCATGAGAAAATGAAAGAGGAAACTCAGGAGGAATAGTCCTCAAACTTTTTTACTTATTGACTTTTCCAAACTTCCCACTCAAAAACCAAATCAAAACAAACAGAGCAAATGGCATTGGTGCCCACAAAAGGTCAGCTATACTCTGAAAAAAGAAAGTGGAAGAAAGTGTCTGACTAGAGCACAGGGTTAAGGGTGAAACTCCATACTGCTCAAGAGGGAAAAAAAGGTGGGTGGCAATTATCATCAAAGGGAAAAATGGGGGCTTGTGGAGCATAATGATGCAGCACTCCTTTCAAGAATGTTATAATCAGGTTGCCACTGTCTCAGTTCCACCACAGCTTACAATTAGGAACAGTGTCCTAGGATAAGCTTCGGCTGAAGGGGGTTGGGGGGTGAAGGGTGTTGAATGGCAGATTGAGATGGAAAGTTTAATTCTTACACATGAGTCTTCCTTTTGCCACTAGACAAGCCCATAAAACTCATCTTCATTAAATCTGTTAATCAGTGCCAAAATTTAAACCCACAAGCAGACTATATTTCCAAAACATGTTTTTGGAGGGATTCCTAAGTTTTCTAAAAAAATCTGTTTTTCTACCAGGGACAAATATAAACCAAGATGGAGGAATAAAATATGGATTGGAGTGGACTTACTGGTATTCTACTATTGAATTAGTGTGATTCTAGCAATGGAAGAAATTGTATCATTGATGTGGAGACAGTGGCCATGGGAATTGCTGAGGGCAGGGAGAGGGAAGAAGAGGTATGATATGGGGTTTTTTCAGGACCTAGAGTTGTCCTGAATGATATTCCAGGGACAGATGCAGGAAATTATATATCCTGCCATAACCTACTGAATGGACTGGGGGAGAGTGTAAACTACAATGTAAAGTACAATCCATACGGTGTAGCAGTGCTCCAAAATGTATTCATCAAATGCAATGAATGTTCCACACTGATGAAAGAAGTTGTTGATGTGAGAGGAGTGGGAGATGTGGGGAGTGGGATATATGGAAACCTCTTACATTTTTCAATGTAACATTTTGTGTGATCTATGTATCTTTCAAAAAAAAAAGACAATAAAAAATGAAAATAAAAAGATATTCCCACTACCTGCCATTTATACTTCCGTAACAAGTAAAGTGAAACATATATTTTGTTAACAAAACATGCACCAGATATGGGGGACATAGGAAAGAAATGAGGAACAAGTGAGCAGAGATATCTTTCTGATGTCTGCATAGCCTCCTTCCTGGTATATTCCATGATTTCTTTTTTTTTATATTTCTCTCCCTTTCCCTGCCCCGCCCCCCCCCCCCAGTTGTCTGCTTTCTGTGTCTATTCACTGTGTGTTCTTCTGTGTCCGCTTGTACTCTTGTCAGTGGCACCAGGAATCTGTGTCTCTTTTGGTTGTGTCAGCTCTCCGTGTGTGTGGCACCACTTCTGGGCAGGCTGCACTTTTTTCATGTTGGGTGGCTCTCCGTGCAGAGTGCACTCCTTGTGCATGGGGCTCCCCTACACAGGGGACACCCCTTCATGGCAGGGCACTCCTTGCGTACATTAGCACTGCGTGTGGGCCAGCTCATCACACGGGTCAGGAGGCCCTGGGTTTGAACCCTGGAACTCCCATATAGTAGGCAGACACTCTATTCATTGAACCAAATCCACTTCCCTCCATGATTTCTTTTGCCTCTAGGATCCATTTCAACTCCTGTGTTAAGGTTCTGAGAGACAGGAAAAGATGTAATTCTAGGACCATGTGTTAGTGGGTTTCATGTGTCCACCATGGAACCTGTAAAGTCCCAGTTATGTTTTTCTAGTAAACAGAACCTTTTATCACAAATCATATCAATTTTGTGACTACTGTGGGTAACCCAAAAAATGATGATGGCATGGTCCGTGTCCCCATAGTGCTTAATGTCAACAGGAGAGTCAGAAGTTTGGAAGGTTGTGTGCATATGGGTGTGTGTAACCTGATGAAAGTCTAGAAAACTAAAGAATAATATAACATCATAGTTTTTTCTATAACAATATGTCTATAAGGTATGATTGTAAAGTAATAAAGTGACTTCCAAAAATTAGTAGGTTAAAATTAGTTTTTTATATCATAGCTAGAATAGTTACCTGTCAAATATTAAGGACTAACCATGAGAGACTAGTCTGGAAGGATATCATGGAGTGAGTTTCAAATAGAATTTTGAAGGAGGGGAATAATCCAGGTTAGAGAGGAGAGGGATGAGCTAAGGCAGTAGTCCTGAGTTTATATGAGGCAGAGTAGTTTGGGGAGACAATGTAGCCAAAGGCTTTGAAATTTGAAGACTGGCAGAGCTGGAATGCTACTGGTAATGAGGAAATGTTAAGGCAGCGACTTGGACTTGGGAAGAGCTTTTTTATTTTTTCAGTACATTTAGGTTTAGGTGGTTACAGAATTCTGTCTTCACTATCTTCTTCCTCAGGCCTCTGCCTTATGAAACACTCACTCACCTGATAGATGAAGCCAGTGAAGGGGACATGAGCATTTCAATACTTACACAGGTGAGTAAAATTGCAAAGCCTAAACTGGTAATTGCTATTTTAAAGTTTTCTTTCAATTAATTTGGCAATCTCTTGAGGCTACAAAATAGGCATTGTGAGACCTGGGTCATAATTTTTGTCTCTATCCATTCTGTATACAGGAAATAATGGTATATCTAGCCATGTACATGCGAACCCAGCCTGGCCTCTTTGCTGAAATGTTTCGACTTCGAATTGGTCTGATCATACAAGTTATGGCAACAGAACTGGCCCACTCCCTTCGATGCTCAGGTATCTAATCCAGTAACTATTTTAGGTAGGTTCCACTTTTTAAAGCAGGTCTGTGGAATTTCAGGTGAGGAAAGAAAGAAAGCTAAAACATTTTTATCAGTAGCTCAGAAGCTGCATATAGCGCTAACCTTATTCCCATGTTAAGCAGTCACTATTTATACCAATCAAGAAGAAACTCATATGACGACATATTTTTTAGTTCTGCATTTTCATAATTCTACGTCCTGAGAGTGCTGCATTCCATAGTCTACTTAACAGACTGCTTTTAGCTAAGTACATTTCCTCTTTAGTCCTAGAGTGATTCTTGAGTGTGCCATACTTGAGTAGACAGCCAGGATTGGTTTCTGATTCAGACAGTGGAGTTTGTGGACACCAACATCAGTTGACCATAGCGTCAATATTCTAACTAGTCAGCATCATGATCAAATAAAGGAAGACAATATTTCAATCAATATTTATCTGACATAACTCTCTTTGAAATTAACTGTAGCTATATTTAGCAAGATAACAGTTTTAGTTAGAAGGGGCCGGGAGACACTGCAGAACAGAAAGGTATATAGTGTGAAGAGATGTAAAGGACCCCTATGGCATGACTCTTTTCTTCCATCAGTGCAGATTATTATAAGAAAGTATTTGATTTCATCATGAATGGTAAAGTATATAGTGATGGCATAGAAAAATAAAATCATGGGTGTAAAACTCAATTTTAGCCATTGTTTCTATTAAATTTCCCCAAAAGGCTTTTAACTGAACTGTTAACAAGTAGCTAAATTTATTGTTTTGAGTCTAACCTAAAGCAAACCCATGCAATAACTTATACTATAAATAACCCTTTTAAGAAAGAGCGATAACAATAATTTCATACCTACCTTGTGCCAGACACTGCACTTTTTGTTTTACATTTGCATATATTATCTAATTTAATCTTTACAACAACTCTCTGGAGAAGAAGTGTCCCCTTATATTACCGATAAGGAAACTGAAGCTCAGAGAGGTTAAGTAAGTTGCCCAAAGTGGCATTTCTAGTCAGTAAAAGTGGTTTGAATCCAGGTCTGTCTGATTCCAAATGATTTCCACTTCACCTCATTGTTATAGAGAAAATTATATTATATTATTTTTTAGTTGTGATATCAAGGGATGTTTTTTGAGAGGATCTGGTTGTTCAAAAATAAACCTTAAAAGGAGGAATAAACCCCCAAACATTCTTCACCTTTTCTTAATGACCCGTTATGGCTCTTTTTTCCTGTGGATTCATCAAAACTATGGCTTTTTATTGCTATCAGATAAAATCAAGATCTCCAGATCCCTGGGTCTGACATTCAAGACCCCCAACAGTTTGGCCTCTACCTACATTTCAGTAACACTTGCTGCTAATTTTATCAGTCCCTGTCCTTGGAGATTGATGCCTTCTCTGATTTCCAAAGCACTTACTGTCTATACCTCTCATTTAGCAGTTAGTATCTGCAATGTTTTATTGTCATTTATCTTGTTTACATGTTCCATCTCTCCCAAATAAATACTCAGCCTCTCAAGGTCAGGCATCATATCCTACCTGTTTGTACTAATGTTGTTTAAATTCATGACCTACATGTAGTAAAATCTTAATGAACATGGGAAGCAGACTTGGCCCAGTGGTTAGGGCGTCTGTCTACCACATGGGAGGTCCGCGGTTCAAACCCCGGGCCTCCTTGACCTGTGTGCAGCTGGCCATGTGCAGTGCTGATGCGCGCAAGGAGTGCCATGCCACGCAGGGGTGTCCCCGCGCAGGGGAGCGCCATGCGCAAGGAGTGCACCCTGTAAGGAGAGCCGCCCAGCGTGAAAGAAAGTGCAGCCTGCCCAGGAATGGTGCCGCACACACGGAGAGCTGACACAACAAGATGATGCAACAAAAAGAAACACAGATTCCCGTGCCACTGACAACAGAAGCAGACAAAGAAGAACACACAGCAAATAGACACAGAGAACAGACAACTGGGGCAGTGGGGAAGGGAAAATAAATAAATCTTTTTAAAAAATCTTAATGAACATATCATGTTGAAAACCAAGTTCAAGTTATCTTGTCTCAATATTCTTCATAATTTTATGGATTCATATCTATTTTCTTTTAAGTCTCTTTATTTCCCAACTGAGAGGTTTTAATTATTAGTCCATCTTCATATAGTGGCACTTATATTTGTTGTGTTTCTCTGAATGGCCTCCAATTCCATTGTTCTCTTTCATTCTTCTCATTTTCAAAGATAAGCTACTGAGTACTCTAATGATGTAGAAAGGAGGTAATGAAGAAAACAAGGATCTGGTTAGTCCATAAATGGGACAATGACTCCTTAAATAATTTACAATTCATTGCATATACCTAAGACGTATGATGCTAGAAATTTATTTGGTTATTCTAGTCTTCCAATTAAATGACTCAGAAATCCTAAACAAGAAAAGAAGTAGAGCTAAAGTAGGGATGGGGGCATAGCAAGCAGGTTAGAAATCCCTCTGTCCTATTGTTTCTGCTGACTAGCTGAGGAAGCCACGGAGGGCCTGATGAATCTCAGTCCTTCAGCTATGAAGTGCCTCCTTCATCACATTCTCAGTGGCAAGGAGTTCGGAGTAGAGCGAAGCGGTAAGGTTGAATTTCATTTTAGATTTTTTGTCTGAAATGTTTCATTGGTTTTAAAATGTTTTTCTTTTATCAGAGACACCTTTTGTCCACAAATAAACAGAACTCCAATATATAAAACAATTAAAAACAAAGCTGGCTTCTGTGAGAAAATTTGAAAACCACAAGTAACTCAATTTTTTTCCCCTTAAATGATATATCAACTGGATTGATCACGATCATGTTTCTTTTTTAACTATTTCATCTATTCCCTTATATTATTCTAAGTCTCTTCTTTAGGACATTTCTTTTTCAACATAAACAACCCATATCATTTGAAACTTTTTTGTATTCCAATTGGCAATACTTCAGGAGCACCTACAGTGGTGTGTGTGTGTATGCAGTGTGTTGTGTGTGTATGTGCACACGTGTGGCTGCTACAGACATCTGCTGTATCCTGTCAACTTTAAATTCAGATACATCTAGGAGTCAGTCACAAACGAATCTTCCACCTGCAGTGATGGTTTGACAATGGAATAAAGAGTGGTATTTGGTGTCGAGTACCTAAAACAGCATAGCACATGAAAAGAGTTATCAGTCATGCTCAACTTTTAGGCTTAGGACAAATAAATAGGTAATGTCGAATGGCCTGATACCAGACCTTACTATAAAGTAGTGCTTCTGGAGCTTTACTGTGCATACGAATTCCTTGGGAATCCTGTTAAAATGCAGATTTTGATTCAATAGGTATGCAGTAGGACCTGAGAGTCTGCTAACAAGCTCCAAGGTGATGCTGATACTTTGAATAGCAAAATGTTGCTATTGTTTACTTTTTTAAAAATATTAAGTTAAAAATAAAAGGAGGAAGCAGCAGAGACAGAGTTCTTTCCCCCCACCCATGCTGGTACATAGTGACAGATTCCCAAAGAATCAAGAGTTGAGCTGGCCAGGTTATGCTTTTTGGCTGAGCCCAGATTTACTAAGGAAGACATGAAAATTTTTTAAAAATTAAAGGAGGACAAATAAACTAAAAAGAAAGAAAAAAAAAAGGGAGAACAGGAAGCAACTGTGGCTCAAGCAATTGAGATCCTTTTTACCATATGGAGGACCCAGGTTCGATCACTAGGACCTCCTTGTAAAAAAAGAAGAAAAAAAAAAAAAGAAGTAATGCACCAAAAAGATGATGATGCAACCAGCCTCAAAAAAAAAAAAAAAAAAAAAAAAGGAAAACAAGTAAAAAGAAAAAAAATAAAAAATAAAAGGAGGACATACATTTAAGTCAGGGGTACTTAACCTTTTTTGTCCCGTGGACCCCTTTGCCAGTCAGGTAAAATGAATACTACTATAATTTATTTATTGCATATATTCATAGATGAAGAAGATGCTAGATTTCAGTTAGAGGTCAGAGAAAATAAAGGTAATAAGTTGATTTTTTTCTGTTCAGGCTCATGGACCCCCTGAAATAGGTCCGTGGACCCTGGTTAAGAACCACTGATCTAAGTCCTTTTAATGTAGGGGAGAAAAAGATCTGAACCTGTTTGTCCTCCCTCTCTCTTTCTAATTCACCGTGTTGTAGTTCGTCCAATTGATTCAAATGTCAGCCCTGCTATTTCTATACATGAGATTGGTGCTGTTGGAGCAACCAAAACTGAACGAACTGGGATCATGCAGTTAAAAAGTGAGATTAAACAGGTAAGATACTTGGTGGATTATCTAGGATATTGTCATGTTGAAGAATATTCTTTTGGGGTCAGGCTTTGTTGGGATCATTTATTTTGTTTCATATCCTGAGTTTAATTTGAACCACTTATTTTTCAGGTGGAATATCGTAGACTGTCTATCTTGACTGAGAGTCAGGTGAAATGACCAGGGATTCTTTAACATAGTTTAACCTGCCTATGTAACATGCATGAACTCATGACCTTTTTACACTTAGGTAGCAAGCCATGGAATAGCTTGTTTGATTCTTCTTTTTAGCAGTCATTTTGTAGATAGCTTTCCATTTTCTGGATCAAACTACTTTGGTAATTTCAGGTGGACGGTAACTTGCTGCTGATGAGAAATTGAAACCCTGAATTCCTCTTGTTAGGACTAACATATAATTTTGGAATTAATTTTCTTTATGTAACGAGACTTAGATTTCTCACTTTTAAGAATAGATAGTAGCAAGAATACCAGATTAGGTGAGGGCTTTACTTTTGATCTATTTTCAGATATTGTTCCAGAATTAGATTTTAATCATTGTCATGATAGTTATATATGAAGGGTGGTATAGGCACATAGAGGACAAACATCTAAATCAGTCTGGGGGTTTGTGGGAGTTCCTAAATAACATATTGGGGCCTCTTACTCATTTTTTCTCTGCAGATGAGAATAGATGAGTTGTGTTACACAAAGCTACAGTTAACACAATATTCCATAACTAGTCCTTTTAAAACCCTGGGAAATCGTATGATTTCAAAATCTCCAAATTGAGAGTTGGTCTCTCCTGGTAGCATTTTTAAATGAAAAGCTTAAAGTTACTCCTGCTTCCAAATTAGATTTAAGGTAGCATTAGAGTATTGAAAGCACAGCTAAAAGAGGAGAGGTTAATTGGAGATTTTGCTTTTTTTTTTCTTTAAGAATCAAAAGCCCTTTAGGAGTAGTATGAACCAATGTTTGAAACTAAATTTGAAGTAAACTTAATTTTAATACATCCATTAAATACCCTTTCACATGTACATTTATGCTAGGGCAAGAACAGAAATAGAATGAGAAAGGGCCCTGACATAGAAAAGTGTTTACTTTATAGTTTCTTTCCAAATAATTTGGATAATCTGAACATGTTTCCTATTTTAAAGGTGAAAGAACTAAATTCAATACTGAATGGTAAAACTGATGTTGTAGGTAAAAAATCTTTGTTTTAGTTGAGAGTGACCAGCTAAACATTTTATACTTATTTATAGTCACACAGTATTACAAATTCTTTATATATTTAGAATTTGAAGTCCACGTTCCCAGCTAAGTTAATATGATATTTAGTCATATCATTTACATCTTTACCTTATACTCTCACTACCCATTAGTATTCAAGGGAGCCAAAATCATTAGGACTATAATTTATAGGATTAAGGGCCCTAAATTTTCCTAACTTTCTTATTTCTAAATATTGATTTCCATCTTCATCTGCCTATCTGGTATTTTGTATTGTCCAAAGCCCTTTTCTCTACCACTCACCAATGCTCTCTTGCCTGATCATGGAAAAAGCATTAATTTGTAAAGTAGTTTTATTTTTCTTGCCCTTTACCATGACTGCTAGAGTAAGGCTCTGTTAATTAGCTGTCTAGTTACTTGAATAGTCAGTAGTTTTACTCTAATAATAACTTTTTAAAACACAGATAATAGTTTCCTTTCCTCAACCCTTTTAAAATTATATTTTCTCAGGTTTTTCTTATAGTACAATCGTGGTCACCCCCTAGATTTGATGTCACTGTCATTTCTGGTAACTGCTGTCATTTTGTATTATATGCCATTCATAAATGCTTTGAATATATTGTTATATAGTTCATGATATATACTGATTGATTGAAATGAAAAACAAATTGAGTCAAAAATGAAAATAAATTTAAAGCAATTTAATGGGGTGAGATCTTTTTATTTTTTCCCAAAAAGATAGGGAAGGGAAGTGAACTTCAACATTTTTTCATTGTAGAAAACATACTTCAATTTACTAAGTATTCATTAAGTACCTGATTATTAATTTACTCCTTCAGCTAGTATAATTTATTGCATGTCTGTCATGCACTAGGCATTATACTAGGCAGCATCATTCTTTGTTCCCACCTTAACCCTACTGAATCAGAAAAGCTGGGGGTGAGACCCAGCAATCTGTCTTAATAAGCTCTCTAGAGGATTTTGAGGCAATCATAAGTTTGAAAATCACTGGGTAGGTTTTTCTGATTATTAATTCATTTAGTAAATATGTGCCAGATACTGTAGATAAAATAGTAAACAAAAGAGATGTGGTCCTGGCCTCATAAAGCTTATAGTTTGGGGAAGAATGGTCTCTGATTAAATTTCATTGGTTTAAGTCAATAATTCATAATGACCTATGATTTCAGATATCTCAATATGAACAGATTTGGGTTAGATTACAAGCAAACAAAAAGTGGATAACTATTGAAAGTGATATTCATATCTTCGTTATCCTTAACTAAGTAACCTTGTAATGAATTATAAGACTTGGCCACCTCTCATATCTACATTAATAAAAAAGGAGAGAAGCGTAGGAAAGAAATTAATCTAAAAACTGTTTGTATTCGGCTTTGGAAAAGGGTCTGAATTGTTCTCTATCAGATACATATCCTTTCTGAGTTGACCCCTCTGTCAGCAGTCTGCAATCTTGGTGGAAGTGAAGAAAAGACAATGAAACCAAATGGTAGTTCATCTCCTTGGCAGATCAGTATGATAGTCCCTTGTCAACACAAATGTTTAAGAGCTCTTTTCTCTCTTACCTAAAAAGATTGCTGATTTAGGCATTTGTCCCAAATAAAAAATCGAGAGTTCTTTTCTCAGAGAATATTTACATTATTTTTGTTCTGTTTTGTATTTATTTCTGAATATAGACCGTCAGTTAACCACTTTCCTCAATGTATTTCATGCTTCACTTAGCATAATATTTTCAAGGTTCTTTCATGTTGTAGCATATATTATTACTTCATTCCTTTTTATTGTTGAATAATATTCCTTTGAATTGATAAACCACACTTTATTTATGCTTTCATCAAATGAAGCATACTTGGATTGTTTCCAATTTGGGCTATTATGAATAATGCTGTTATGAACCATCATGGGCAGGTGTTTGTGTGGGCATTTTTTTTTTCATTTCTCTTCAGTGTATACATAGGAGTGGAATTACTAGGTCAATGTTCAGCATTCTCAGTAACTGCCGAAGTGTTTTCCACAGTAGCCACACTATTTTATATTCCCACCAGTACTGTATGAGAGTTTTATATTTCTCCTTATCCTCAACACTTGTCTTTTTTTTAATTGTCTTTTTTTTTAAAGATACATAGATCACAAAAAATGTTGCATTAAAAATATAAGAAGTTCCCATATATCCGGCACCCCCCTCACGCACTTCTTGCACATCAACAACCTCTTTCATCATTGTGGCACATACATTGCATTTGGTGAATACATTTTGGAACACTGCTGCACCACATGGATTAGAGTTTACATTGTAGTTTACACTCTCCCCCAGTCCATTCAGTGGGTTATGGCAGGATATATAATGTCCAGCATCTGACCCTGCAATATCACTTAGGACAACTCCAAGTCCAGAAAATGCCCCCACATCACATCTCTTCTTCCTGGTATTCTACTATAGAACTACTGTGACTCTAGCAATGGTAGAAATTGTATAACTGATGTGGAGACAATGGCCATGGTAGTTGCTGAGGGCAAGGAGAAGGAAGAAGAGATGTCTTTTTTTTCATAGCTATCCTAGTGGGTACCTCATGGGGGTTTTTTGGGTTTTTTTTTTTCATTTTCTTAAATATTTGTTTTATTCATTTTATTTCTCCCCACCCCCTTGTTGTTTATTCTTGCTATGTGTGTTTGTTGGGTGCTCATCTTCCTTTTAGGAGGCACCAGGAACCAAATTGGGGACCTCTCATGTGGGAGGGAGGTGTCTAACCGCTTGAGCCAACTCCACTCCCTGCTTTGTTGTATCTCTCATTATGTTTTCCTCCTTTTGTCACTTGTTGCATCAGCTAGCCGCACCAGCTCATCACACCAGCTCACTGTCTTGCTCATCTTCTTTAAGAGGCACCAAGTACTGAACCCAGGACCACCCATATGGCAGGCGGTAGCTCAATCACTTAAGCCACATCCACTTCCCTCGTGGTTTTTATTTGCAATTCCCTGCGAGCTAATGATGTTGAGCATCTTTTCATTTTATTATTTGCCATTTGTATATCTTCTTTGGAGGCATGTCTGCTCAAGTCATTTGCCCATATTTTGAATGGGTTGTCTTTTTATTGATGAGTTATAAGAGTTCTTTATATATTCTAGATATAAGTCCCTTATCAGATATATGCTTTTCCCATTCTGTGCATTAGCATTTCACTTTCTAAATGGTGTTATTTGAAGCATATTTTTTTTCTCTTAATGAAGTCCAATACATCTATTTTTTCTTTGTGTTTTTTTTTGTACTTTTTGGTGTCATATCTAAGAAGGCTTTGCCTAACCCAAGGTTCACAAAGATTTGCTCCCATGTTTTATTCTAAAAGCTTTATAGATTTTGTCTTATTTTTGTGTATGATGTGAGGTGGGTATTCACATTCTTTTGCATGTGGATATCCAGTTGTCCCAGCACCATTTGTTGAAAACACTATGCTTTTCCTATCAAATGGCCTCAGTACCCTTGTCAAAAATCAATTACCCATAAAAGTTCCAGAAGAAATTATTGGAAAATATCTTCAAGACCTGGTGGTAGGTGGAGGATTCTTAAAGGGCGTAAAGAAGAACTGAGTGGACTACTGATGTTTAATGTATGTAGAAGTTTTAATTAGCTTTACTGTAAAAGTGTGGAAATATATAGAGTGGATGGTAACACACAGTAACAGCTAGTTTATAAATGAGGATGTGACTGAAAATAGTAGTCTAGCTATGTAAATGCCAATTGACAGAATGCTTGAGAATAATCTAGGAACTGGATAGAACAGTAAACCAAGAGATGGGTGAGAATTGTGGTTGATGGTACAGATGCAAGAGTATCCTTTGTTAGCTAGAACAAATGTATATCACTACTGCTGGGTGTTGGAAATGTGGAGAACCATGGGAAAAATACAGCTGGAGTGACCTATAGACTGTGGTTAATAGTAATAACATAATATTCTTGCGTCTATGCAAAAGATGTACTGTGTTGATACCGAGGCAGTGTGGAAAATGTGAGCCATATATACACTATGGACATGGTAACAATCAGATGATATTATTTTATCTGTAGCAAATGACACACCGCATTGTGGTGTGTTGATGGAGGGATGTTTGGGAATTCTGCACAGGTGCATGATTGTTTCATAAGCTTACAACTTCTGTCATAAAAAAATATATTTAAAAAATAATAATAGGGTGGGTTGGGGGAAAAACACACCAAATGCAAGGTTAGGACCATGATTAGTAGTAAGATTTTGACAGTGTTCTTTCTTAGTTTGTCTTCATGACAATGCAAGGTGTTGGTGGAGGGTTGATGTATGGGACCCCTGTATGATGTTATGCATGTTTGCTTTGTAAGCTCACAGCTTTTACTATACACTTAATTGTTTATGTATGTTCATATATAAATGATATAAAGATAATAACAATCGGATTGGTTAGGGGAAAATACTTTTTTTAGTAGTAGTAGTTTGACAATGCTCTTTAATCATTAGTTAAAAAGATTTAAAAACAATGCAAGTTATTGATGGTAGGGTGAGATGTTATATGTTTGTTTGATGTTATATATGTTTGTTTTGTAAGTTCACAACTATTATATACTTATTGTTTTGGTATGTTTATGTATGAGTGATACGTTTCAATAATTTTTTTTTTTTAAATCAGTTGACCAAAAATGTAAGGGTCTCTTGCCAGTATCACACTGTCCTGGTTACTGTAGCTTTATAGTAAGTTTTGAAATCAGAAAGTATTTTAATATTATATTAGCTATCCTGGGCCCCTAGAATTTTTATATGTTTGTTAAGATCAGCTTGTCAATTTCTGAAAAGAAGTCAGCTGAATTTGATAGTGATTGCATTGAAGTTTTCAGTCAACTGGGGGAAGTATTGCTATCTTACCAATGTTAAATCTTCCAATCCATGAACATGGGATTTCTTTCCATTTATTTAGTACTTAAATTTCTTTCAACATGTTTTATAGTTTTTAGAGTATAAATTTTACATTTCATTTATTAAATACCTTCCTAAGTATTTTATCCCTTTTGATGTTATTGTAAATGGAATTTTTTTAAAGTTCATTTTCATATTATTGATTGCTGATGTCTAGAAATACAATTGATTTTTCTATTTTGATCTTATTACCTGCAATTATGCTGAACTTATTTATTAGTTCTAATAGCTTTTTAGAAGATTATATAGTACTTTTATGTACAGGATCATATCATCTGCAAAGAGAGAGTTTGACTCCTTCCTTTCCAATCTAAATGTCTTGTATTTCTTCAAATGTTTTTTTACCCTTTTCCTTTCCTTATCTCCTCTCCTTTTGGTACTTTCATTACACATGTGTCAGTGCGCTTACGGGTCCCATAATTCTCTGAGGCTCTATTCATTTTTCTCTGTTCTTTTTTCTCTCCTGCCTTCATATTACAAAATATCTATCGTCTAGTCCTCTGCCAGCTCAAATCTACTGTTGAGCCCCCTCTAGTGAATTTTTCATTCCATTTGCATTTGTTGTTTTACTCATCAACTCCAGAATTTCCATTTGGTTCTATTTTATAATTTCTTATCTCTTTATTAAGATTCTTTTTTGTATGAAATATTGTCCTCATACCTTCCTTTACTTCATTAAGCATGTTTCCTGTATCTTCGAGCATACTTATAATAGCTGCTTTGAAGTCTTTGCTAAGTCCAATATCTGGCCCTCATAAAGGCAGTTTCTTTTGCCTGCTTTTTATTCTTGTGTATGACCCACCTTTACTCTTTCATTTTTTTTCTTTATAAGAGAAGTTGTGAGTTTATAGAACAACCATGCATAAAATACAGGATTCCCATATACCACCCCACCACCAACACCTTGCATTGGTATCGAACATTTGTTACAATGTACGAAAGCACCCATTTTTATAATTGTACTATTACTAATTAAAGTCCATGGATTAATTTAGGGATCACTGTGTAGTTCCAAGGATTTTTAAAAATTGTTATTCTGTTACCATATATACAATCTAACATTTCCCCTTTTAATCATATTGCGAGATATATTTTGATGCTAATAATTGTGTTCACAATGTTTTGCTGCCATCACCCCTGTTTAGTACCAAGACATGTTCATCATTCCAAGTAGCAACCCTATAGATTTAAAGCCATAACTAACCATTCCCTATCCCTACCCTGTCCCCTGGTGACCTCTATTCTAGATTCTGAGGAAGCAAATTTGGCTCAACTGATAGAGCGTCTGCCTACCACATAGGAGGTCCAGGGTTCAAACCCAGGGCCTCCTTACCCATGTGATGAGCTGGCCCACGCGCAGTGCTGATGCACGCAAGGAGTGCCATACCACGCAGGGGTGTCCCCTATGTAGGGGAAACCCCATGTGCAAGGAGTGCGCCCCATTCCGAGAGCTGCCCAGCATGAAAAAAGTGCAGCTTGACTAGGAGTGGCACCATACACACAGAGAGCTGACACAGCAAGATGATGCAACAAAAAGAGACATAGATTCCCAGTACCGCTGACAAGAATAGATTCTAACTCTGTGATTTTACTTATTCTAATTGTTTCAAATCAGTGAGATCATACAATATTTGTCCTTATGTATCTGGCTCAACGTGATGTCTTCAAGGTTCCTCCATGTTGTCACATGTATCAGGACTTAATTCCTTTGTATGGATGAATAATAGTCTATTGTGTATGTATACACACACACACACCACATTTTGTTTATCCATTCATTGGTTGATGGATACTTGAGTTGCTTTCATCTTTTGGCAATTGTGATGAATGCCGCTATGAACATCAGTAAGCAAATATCTTTTTGAGTTCTTGCTTTCAGTTCTTTGGGGTATATACCTACTAGTGGGATTCCTGGGTCATATGGTAGTTCTGTACTTAGTTTTCTGAGGAACTGCCAAACTGTCTTCTACAGTGGCTACACCATTTTCCATTGCCACCAGCTATAAATGAGTGTTCTTATTTCTCCAAATCCTCTCCAACACTTATTTTTTAAATAGCAGACATTCTAATGGGCATGAAAAGTATCTCATTGTGGTTTTGATTTGCATTTCCATGATGGCTAATGATATTGAGCATATTTTCATATGCTTTCTAGCCATTTCTATAATTTCCTTGGAAAGATGTCTATTCATGTTTTCTGCCCATTTTTTAATTGAGTTTATCTTTTTGTCTTTAAATTGAAGGATTTCTTTATATATCCTGGATATTAAACCTTTTTCAATACGTGGTTTCCAAGAATTTTCTCCAACTGTGTAGGTTGTCATTTTACTTTCATGATAAAGTCCTTTGAGACACAAAAGTTTGAAAATTTGTTGAGATTCCATTTATCTGTTTTTCTTTTGTTGCTTGTGCTTTGGGTATAAATTCTTAAGAAATCATTGCTTAACACAAGATCCTGACTGCTTCCCTACATTTTCTTCTAGGAGTTTGATAGTTCAACTCTTATATTTAGGTCTTTAATCCCTTTTGAGATGATTTTTGTGTACAGGGTGAGGTAGGGGTCCTTCTTTTTTTGGCAAATGGAGATCCTGTTTTCTCAGCACCATTTGTTGAAAAGACTATTAGTTCCCATTTCAATGGTCTTTACCACCTTGTCAAAAATTATTTGGCCAGAGAGAGGGGCAAAATGGCTGCAGAGTAAGGTGCTCCAAAAGTCAGCTCATCACAGGGTAGTTAGTAATCATGCAGACCTATCTAAAGCACCTGTCTGGGGGGCCAAGGAGACCAGAAGAGAATCCTACAATATCCTTGAAAGAATGGAAGGAGGAGACTGCCCATCTATAGTGAAGATTCATGAGTAGAGGACTCACGTGCAAAATCTAGAGCCCATACTCCACTGGCAGCTCAAGCTGCCTCCAGAGCTATTTCATGGCTGGAGTTGGAAGCCCCATTTCCCAAAAATGGGGATGGAAGAGATGGTTGGGCACCAACTTCAGCTACTGATTAGTAAATTCGGATAGCTAAAGTATAATCATAAGAACAGCTAAAGTTCGAGCCTGTCCAAGTCAGAAAGAGGCCAGTAGCTGCCATTTTAATTCTTCCCCCTGCATGAGGGGAAGCAGGGCTGATCGAAAATCACGGTGATGTTAGGGACATGCTTCTTTCTACCCTGATTGGAATGCACATCTAGCTTAAGCTCCAGCCTCACCTTCAGCAGGGAAGAAGCTAGGGAGACCTGCACTACCCTCTCCAGGCAACTGCAAGTGCTTTTGGCTTGCAAAAAGCAGGTGTCAAACTATTCCATCTGGGGCTCCATCCCCACATCCTGGTGGGATAGGAGAGGAACTTTATTTCATTGGCCTATCTGAGCAACTATAAGTGCTTTCAGTCCACACGGACTGGTTTGTTGTGTGACTTTGATTCCGTTCTTGCCCCACCCCATAGGATAGGACAGGTATGGTGTTTCTTCAGCCTCTCTGGGTAACTGTAGGCACTTTCAGCCCACACAGTCTGGATACTTAGACACCTGTATCTCCATCCCTGCCACTATAGGAGGGGAGCTGCATGCCGTCAGCCTCTCAGGGCAACTGCTGGTTTTTCAGCCTGCACAGCCTGGATACTTGGTCACCTGTAGCTCTGTCCCCACCCCCCAATAGGATAAGAGAGAAGCTATGTTTCCTAAGCCTCTCTGGGCAACTACAAGCACTTTTGGCCTGCACAGACTGGTTTCTTGAGGCCTGGGACTCCACCCCCACCTCCCCATAGGATGGGAGGGGGCTGATGTTTCCTTAGCCTCTCTGGGAAACAGCAGACACCTTTGGCCTGCACAAACTGGACTGTTGGGCACCTGTGGCTCCACCCCCACCCCCAACAGGACTAGAGGGAAGTGGTGTCTCCCAGCCTCTCTGGGCAACTGCAGGTGCTTTCATCCCCCAGAGACAGAATAGTCAGAAAACTGTGGTTCCATACATGCTCCCAATACGATAGGAGGGAGCTTTATTTCCTCAGCCTCTCCAGGCAATTTTCAGCTTGCGTGGATTGGGCTGTTGTGCCCCTGTGCCTCCAACCCCACCTCCCAAAAGAATCAGAGGGGGCTGTTGTTTCCTCAAACTCTTTAGACAACTGCAGGTACTCTTGGCCTTCACAAACTGGACTATTGGGTGACTGTTGCTCCACCCCCACCCCCCAATAGGATAGGAGGGGATCTTGTTTCCTCAGCCTCTATGTGCAATTGCAGATGCTTTCAGCCCACATAGACTGGTCTTTTGGCCACCCGTGGTTCCATTCACCATCCCTGAAAGGGCCAAAGGGACAGTACTCCCTCAGACTCTCAGGGTAACTGCAGGTTCTTTCAGCCCACACAGGTTAGATTTGGGGCACTCCTGAAGATGCAGCCCCAATCCTGTCAGGGGAGAAGGGGAGCCAGGGCTACATCAGTCTACATGAGCAACTGTAGTCAGTTTTGACCCACATGGCTTAGTTTACTGCACACACCTGCAGCTCCATTCCTGCCCCAGGCAGGGGAGGAAGGGGCATGAAACTTCATTAGTCTCTTCGTGGAACTACAGATGGACTTGCCTGCATGGCTTGGATTACTACACAGGAGAAAGGTGGGAGAAGCTTCACCAGTTCCTGGGGCAATACAGGCAGCATCAGCCTCCATAGCTTACAGCACCAATGACATCCTTTGCTCCTACTATGCAACAAGCAAAGGAAAAAGGGCAAGAAAGTCCTAAACTAAAAGGAGAGACTGCCCCCAGAATAAATACATCTAGTAAGTGACATGCCAAGACACCAATAAAAAATTACAATGCAAACGAAGGAACAGGAAGGTATGTCCCAGTCAAAGGAACAAGATAAGCCTCCAGATGACATAAAGGAGTTGAGACAACTAATCACAGATGTTCAAACAAATCTCCTTAATAAATTCAACGAAATGGCTAAAGAGATTAAGAATACTAAGAAGACACTGGGTGAGCTCAAAGAATTTGAATGAATACATAGAAAATAGAAGATCATACGAGAATAAAAGGCACAATAAATGAAATTAAAAATGTACTGGAGGCAACTAACAACAATTTTGAGGAGGAAGAAGAAAGGATTAGTGAGCTTCAAGACATGGCCTCTAAAAGTGACATACACAAGAATAGATAAAGAAAAGAATGGGGGAAGTGGACTTGGCCCAGTGGTTAGGGCATCCGTCTACCACATGGGAGGTCCATGGTTCAAACCCTGGGCCTCCTTAACCCATGTGGAGCTGGCCCATGCGAAGTGCTGATGCGTGCAAGGAGTGCCATGCCACGCAGGGGTGTCCCCTGCGTAGGGGATCCCCACGTGCAAGGATTGCACCCCGTAAGGAGAACCACCCAGCGCAAAAGAAAATGCAGCCTGCCCAGGAATGGTGCCGCACACAGGGAGAGCTGACACAACAAGATGACACAACAAAAAGAAACACAGATTCCCGTGCCGCTGACAACAACAAAAGTGGACAAAGAAGACGCAGCAAATAGACACAGAGAACAGACAACGGGGGGGCGGGGGGGGGGGGAGAGAAATAAATAAATGTTTAAAAAAAAAGATCTTTTAGGGAGTGCTTTGGATCTTCATACTATATCAGTAAATTTTTATATTTTTAAGCCTTCAGAATTAATAAATATGCTATTTCATTGAGTTGCTTTATAATAATTTACTTACGCAGCCCCTAACTTTTGGATATTTGATTGATTCTAAATGTTCTATAACTATAATAATTTTAATGAAGATCTTTAAAATAGATTTTTCCTTCTGTTGAATTAATCCTCAGGATAAATTCTTAACACTGGGAATTCTGCGTCAACTTCTTGTGTCATAATATTTTTTTGGCTCTTATTGTATATCACCAAATTGCTTTCTAAAAGGATTGTGCCTGTTTACATTGCTGCTACCAACAAATAAGTCTACTAAATTCAGTGCAACATCTTTACCTTGGGAGTTAGAATTAATATGTGGTTTATAATTCTGAGATATAAATCTAAGTATGTTTAGTGTTCACTATGCTGTCAGAGGAAGAGAGAGAAGGTTTAATTTATGTTATTTCCCTATCTCTTCTCCCAAGTCACCTGGAACTGCTATGACTCCAAGGAGTGGGTCCTTTCCTGGCACATACGGTGAACAGACATCTAAAGATAATCGTCAAGGTCAATGGCAACGTCGAAGAAGGCTGGATGGAGCATTGAACAGGGTCCCAATTGGATTTTATCAAAAAGTATGGAAAGTTTTGCAAAAGGTAAGCATAATACTTTGTGGGTATCTCTTTATTTCTTCCCTTGGAAACTTGAATCTCTTTTGCTGAGACATGATATGATTATGACATAACTGCAATTATGTAAGAGTCATATGCTCATATTGACAAAACCCAGAAGAAAATTGGGATGGTTAGGCTAATGTGTCAACTGAGCCATGTAATGGTGCCCAGTTGATTTGGGCAAGCAAGCACTGGGCTAATTGTGATACAAGGGCATTTCATGGACTTTATTTTTTTTCTGTACCATTTCTTTTCTTTTTTTTTTCTTTTTGTAAATTGTATTTTTTGAAGATATATACATCACCAAAAAAAAGTTACATTAAAAAATATAAGAGGTTCCCCTATACTCCCTATCCCCCCCCACTCCACTCTTCCCACACCAACAACCTCCCTCATCATTGTGGCACACTCATAGTACTCAGTGAACACATTTTGGGGCAATGCTGCACTACACAGATAGTAGTTTACTCTGTAGTTCGCACTCTCCCCAAGTACATTCAGTGGGTTATGGCAGGATATATAAAGTCCAGCATCTGACCCTGCAGTATCATTAAAGACAACTCAAATTCCCAAAAATGCCCCCACATCACATCTCTTCTACCCTCTCCCTGCCCTCAAAACTACTGTGGCCACTTTCTCCACCTCGATGCTAAAATTTCTTCAATTACTCGACACAGTAGTTTTATAGTAGTATATCAGCAAGTCCACTCTAGTCCATATTTTATTCCTCCATTCTGTGGACCCTGGGATGGTGATGTCCTCTCCACCTCTAAATCAAGAGGGGGCTTAGATTCCACATGGTTGATGGATGCAATTCTCCTGCTTACAGTTGTAGGCACTCTTGATTCCCTGGTGCGGTAGTTGACCATCTTCACCTCCCTGTTAGCTGACCTGGGTAAGACCAATGAACCAGAGAGTAGGAGTCACCACTCTGCTGAGAATCAGGGCCCAGTTGGTACCTGGGCAGTCCAGGGATTCCAGTCTCCTGAGTATGGACAATCCTAGCGCCAACCACAGGTTCAGTAAAAGTGACAGAAGAGGCATGTGTAGAAAGGTCACATCTGAGTCCAGCTCCATCACACACAGGAGCAGAAATTCCAATGTAGGGCCCTCTGACATGGCACAGAGCTCCAAGTCCATTTGCCATGACTATATACCCTGTGGATTTCCATAGCCTTCAGGAGAACCAGTACTTAGGGTTGTATCTACTTTGGCTTTTTCTGGGGTCCTGCGGAGGTGTGTGTTAAGCATGACCCCTCTGATGACCTCCTGACTCTTTTTGGAAGACTCTTAGGCATATCATCTCATTTGTCTGTGCCATTTCCTGCTTTTATTCAAGGTCAAAGAGCAGTTATTAACACTTGATCCAACATGTAGGCTGAGATATTCTGCTGGTCTGAGTTGACCCTTTTATTCTAGGTCTCTTTCTAGTTGCTTCTCCAGTTAGTGATTGGTAGTAATTCCTTGGCACCAGGGAGGCTCATCCCCAGGAGTCATGTCCCACTTTGGGGGGAAGATAATGCTATTACATACTGAGTTTGGCTTAGAGAGTGGCCACATTTGAGCAACATGGAGGCTCTCAGGAAGTAACTCTTAGGCACCCTACAGCTCTAGGACTAGTTCATATTTCCGGCACACAGGCTCCTAAGCATAGTCATCAGTATCAAGGGCTCATTATTGGTCCATCCTTCCTTGTTGATCTTTGCCATTACACTTGGGGGATTATTGTTGTTCCATTGAGGAATATGACAGAGCTCCCCCGGGTGGGAACTCAGCATCCCTCAGTTGATGTTTGTAACTGTAACTACAATAAAAATACCCAACATATATCCTAACATAATTATGTTCCCTATATACATGCCCAGGAGAACTCCCCCCCCAACCCATGTGCCCCCCATAAATAACACCCACAGCAGAGTTCCTCCCCTGCCATAGTTGAACCTCTCTGTGGTCCAAAACTTCTTCAACAATGAATCCTAATATATTGCCAAATTCAATTAATAGGAAATTGAAATACGGTGATGGGTTTAAAGTATAAAAATAGAATACATAGTAATTTAGAAATGCTAAAATAAAGTAAAAATAAATTGGTGTAGTAATAAAATGAAAAATATTATAAAGCTTGTTTTTAACATTTTGCCTTTCATCACTGTAAGAAATTTTGCCCTGTATATACAGTAGCAAGGCACTTTCATTTCTTCTCAATGTCTACATCCTGTCTTTTTTTCTCTGATTTTTAATTTTATCTTCAAAAAAGTTTTGCATCACAGTAATTCACATATGCAATGTAGGGGACTCCCAGATATCCAACATCAAACCCTTTTCCCCTTTCCCAAGCAATGATCTCTTTACATGTTCATGTTATATTTGCTGCAGCTGATGTCCAAATTTTGAAACATAGCTATCAAACATGGTTCCATTTTGGTGTATATTATTGTTTATATTTTAGATTGTACAAATTTCTAAATTTTTAGTTTCCTTATGTTTTCTGTTATAGTTTACATTTTAGTTTATAGATTTTTATACACTTTAGATGTAAGTTGACATACCCATCATTGCAGGATCTTGTGGAGCACTTCCATTGCCTCCCAGTTGCCCTGCTTCCATCCATGCTATACCTCTCTCCTCCTCCCCTCAGGGCACACCATGACACTCAATCTTCACTACTTGAGGAACCAGATTTACAGACACTGCAGCAATGCTGAGGGCTTGATATACTAGATGGCCGTAACTAATTGGGAGCCTGCAATCCTCTCGAGAGACACAATTCCCTCTCTTTAGGAGCATAAGGTTTCCCCAGGATGTGGGTACACATTCACACTCATTGTGTGGGTCTCCACCCAATGATATAACTATGACAAAATGCGCACTCACATACTCCCTAGAAGCTTGCGCCTGTACCAGATGCCCCCCCCTTAAGCACCTTAAACATGTTATCCTTCCTTGTTATATTTTCTAAAGAGGTTTCTCAACAGTATAGTTTCAACCATATACCTGACATTCTCCCATATTCAACTGTCCCCCCCAGCCCTCCCCCCAATTCCTTGGGTCATCTGACCCATCCTCCCAACCCTAGCCCCCCACAAACCCACAAAGCCCCACCCAAAGGTATCCCTATGCTCCCATCTTACCCTTTTCCAAAACAAACACTTACCTCCTGCTTATCATAGACTTCATCCATGTAGGTGTCAGCTGGCAACCTTCCTCTCCTCCACCCATATTCCTTTAAGCCTTTCTTCCAGTCTTTAGCTCTATGAGACAGCTCTGCTTATTTCATATAAGAGAGGTCATGTAGTATTTGTCCTTCAGTGCCTGGGTTGCTTCACTCAACATAAGGTCCTGAAGATTCATCCATGTTATCACATGTGTTTGTACTGTATTCCTTCTTATAGCTGAGTAGTATTCCATTGTGTGTATATACCACATTTTATTTATCCATTCATCCATTGATGGGTATTTGGGTTGATTCCAACTTTTGGCAATAGTGTATAATGCTGCTATGAACATTGGTGTACATATATTGGTTTGTGTCCTTATTTTCAGATCTTCTGGGTATATACCCAGGAATGGGATTGCTGGGTGATATGGCAAATCTATAGCTAACTTTTTGAGAAACTGCCAAGTAGTCCTCCAGAATGGCTGGATCCTTCTGCATTCCACCAGGAATGAGGATGAGTGTTCCCATTGAGAGGATGAGTGTTCCCATTCCTCCACATCCTCTCAAGCACTTGTAGTCTTCTGTTTTTTTTTGATAGCTGCCACTCTTATGGGAGTAAGATGGTATCTCATTGTAGTTTTGATTTGCATTTCCCTAACAGCTAGTGATTTTTAGCATTTTTTCATGTACTTTTTTGTCTTTATTTATATTTTTAATGTTACATTCAAAAAATATGAGGTCTCCGTATACCCCCCACCCCCCTCACCCCACTCCTCCACCCATAACAACAACCTCCTCAATCATCATGAGACATTCATTGCATTTGGTGAATACATCTCTGAGCACCGCTGCACATCATGGTCAGTGGTCCACACCATAGCCCACACGCTCCCACAGTCCACCTAGTGGGCCATGGGAGGACATATAATGTCTGGTAACTGTCCCTGCAGCACCACCCAGGACAACTCCAACCCCAGAAAATAACCCCACATCACATCTCTTCCTCCCACTCCCTACTCCCAGCAGCCACCATGGCCACTTTCTCCACACCAATGCCACATTTTCTTCGATTACTAATCACAATAGTTCATGAATAGAATATCAGTAAGTCCACTCTAATCCATACTCTATTCCTCCATCATGTGGACCCTAGAATGGCCATGTCCACTCCACGTCTATATCAAGAGGGGGCTTAGATTCCACATGGATGCTGGATGCAATTCTCCTGCTTTCAATTTTAGGCACTCTTGGCTCCCTGGTGTGGTCGTTGACCTTCTTCACCTCCATGTTAGCTGCGTGGGGTAAATCCAATAAAACAGAGTGTAGGAACTGCAAGTCTGTTGAGGCCCAGGGCCTGGCTATCACATGGTCAGTCCAGAGATTCAGGTCCCCTGGGTATACATTAAACCCCAGTACCAACTAGAGTTCCGGTAAAAGTTAACAGGAGAGGCTTGTGAACAAAGGTCACATCTGTGTCCAGCTCCATCACAAAGAAACACAAACTCCAAAGTAGGGCCAACTGACATGGCACTGAACTCCATCTGCCATGACCATAGAACCTGTGGGTCTCTGTAGCCCTCAGAAGAACCAATACCTGGGGTTCCATCTACTTTTATCTGTCTCTGGGACTCTGCTCAGGTGTGCATAAGGGCGACCCCTCTCATAACCTCCTGGCTCTTTTTGGAGACTCATAGCCATATAAACTCATTTGTCCTTTCCATTTCCCCCTTTTATTCACGTCAAAAAAAATTTTTTAACTCCTGGTATTATATGTAGACTGAGATATTCTGCTGGTCTGAGTAGACCCTTTTATTCAAGGTCATTTTCTAGTTACATCATCACTTGGTACTTGATAGTAATCCCTTGGTGCTAGGGAAGCTCATCCCCAGGATTCATGTCCCACACTGGGGGGAAGGCAACACATTTACATGCTGAGTTTGGCTTCGAGACTGGCCACATTTGAGCAACACGGAGGCTCTCAGGAGGTAACTGTTAGGCACCCTGCAGCTGTAGGCCTTGTTCTTATTTCAGGTGCACAGGCTCACAAGTATAGTCATTAGTATCAAGGGATCATTGTTGGACCTTCCTTCTTTTTTGGTCTTTGCCATAGCACTTGGGGGATTGTTGCTGTTCCTTTAGGGACTGTGATAGAGCTCCCCTGGCTAGGAACTCAGCACTCCCTTAGTTGTTTTTATTTGTATCCACTATGAAATTATCCAAACATTTTTATATACCCTGAATATATGCCCTGGAGAACTCCCCGCCAACCATGTACCCCCTGTTAATAACATCCCACACCAGTATTCCTCCCCTGCCATTGTTGAACCTCTCTGTGATCCAAAACTTCTTCAAAAGTGAAGCCCAATATATTGCCAGGTTCCATTAATAGCAAAATGGGATATAGTGGTAAATTTAAAGGTTAGATATAGAATACATATTAATTTAGAAAATTAAGGTAAAAATAAATTGAGGTATTAAAAAATTAAAAATGCAAAAGCTTTGTTTTCGATGTTTTGCCTTCCATCACTGCAATAAGTGTTGCCCTGTATGCAAATTGGCAGGCAACTTCTTCCATCTTTTCCTCAGTGTCTACATCCTTTCTTTTTCTTTTTTTTCCTAATTATTAAGCTTATCTTCACAGAAGTTTTTTTTAAAGACATATTTATTTATTTCTCTCCCCTCCCCCCCCCCCACCCGGTTGTCTGTTCTCCCTGTCTATTTGCTGCGTCATGTTTCTTTGTCTGCTTCTGTTGTTGTCAGCGGCACAGGAATCTGTGTCTCTTTTTGTTGCATCATCTTGTGTCAGCTCTCTGTGTGGGTGGCGCAATTCTTAGGCAGGATGCACTTTCTTTCGCACTGGGTGGCTCTCTTTACGGGGCACACTTCTTGTGCATGGGGCTCCCCTACGCAGGGGCCACCCCTGTGTGGCACGGCACTCCTTGCGCACATTAGTACTGTGCATGGGCCAGATGCACACGGGTCAGGGAGGCCCAGGTTTTGAACCGCAGACCTCTCATGTGGTAGACGGATGCCCTAACCACTGGGCCAAGTCCATTTCCCCAATAAAGTTTTAGATCACAGTAATTCATATATACAATATACAGTACTCCCAAATATCCAACATAAAACCCTTTTCCCTTCCTCAGCAATAATCTTTTTACATGTTCATACTATATTTACTGAAACTCATGTATAGATATTGAGACAATAACTTTCAAACAAGGTAATATTTGGGTTTACATTGTGGTTTATATTTTAGACTATACAGTTTTCTAAAGTTTTAGTTATCTTATGTTTTACATTATGATTTACATTTTAGTCTATCAGTTCCTATACATTTTTGGTGTAAATTAACATGTCTTATATCCATCCTCATGTACTTTTTAGCAATTTGTATTTCTTCTCTGGAGAAGCATCTGTTTAAATATTTTTCCCAGTTTTTAAATGGGTTGTTTGTCTTTTTATTTTCAAGATAAAGGAGTTCTTTATATATGCATGTTATAGGTCTCCTATCAGATATATGGTTACCAAATATTTTTTCCCACTGTGTACACTCTCTTTTCACTTTCTTTATAAACTCCTTCGAGGTGCAAAAGGCTTTAATTTTGAGGAAGTCCCAATTATCTATTCTTTTGCTGCTTGTGCTTTGGGTGTGAAGTTCATGAAGCTTTACAAGGTCCTGTAGATGCTTGCCTACATTATCTTCAAAGGTCTTTATGGTCTTGAACTTACATTTAGGTCTTTGGTCCATCTTGAGTTGATTTTTGTATAAGATGTGAGATGGTAATCCTCTTTCCTTCTTTTGTACATGGATATAAAATTCTCTAGACACCATTTGTTGAAGAGGCCATTCTCTCCCAGTCAAGCGGGTTTGGTGGCATTGTTGAATATCAGATGACTGTATATATGAGGATCTATATCAGAACTCTCAATTCAGTTCCATTGGTCAGTGTGTCTATCCTTGTGCAAATACCATGCTGTTTTCACTACTGTAGCTTTGTAGTGTATTTTGAAGTCCGGTAGTGTGATTCCTCCAGTTTAATTTTTCTTTCTCAATATGTCTTTGGCTATTCTGGGCATCTTTCCTTTCCAAATAAATTTCATAGTTAGTTTTTCTAGTTCATTAAAAAGTGCTGTGTTGATTTTTATTGGGATTGCATTGAATCTGTAGATGAGTTTTGGTAGGATAGACATCTTAATAATATTTAGTCTTCCTATCCATGAACAGGGAATATTCTTCCATTTATTTAGGTCTTCTTTGATTAGCTTGAACAGTGTTGCGTAGTTTTCTGTGTATAAGTCTTTTACATCTTTGGTTAAATTTATTCCTAGGTATTTGATTTTTTAATTTACTATTATAAATGGTATTTATTTCTTGATTTCCTCCTCAGATTGCTCATCGTTGGTGTACAGAAATGCTACAGATTTTTGTGCATTAATATTATACCCTGTGACTTTACTGAACTATTTTATATGTTCTAGAAGCTTTGTTGTAGACTTCTCATGACTTTCTATGTATAAGATCATGTGATCTGCAAATAGTGAAATTTTGACTTCTTCCTTTCCTATTTGGATTCCTTTTATATCTGGGTCTTGCCTCAGTGTTCGAGCAAGTACTTCTAACAAAATGTTAAATAGAAGGGGTGAGAGTGGGCATCCTTGTCTTGTTCCTGATCTTAGAGGAAAGGATTTTAGGATTTCACTGTTGTAAATGATGTTAGCTGTGGATTTTTCATATATACCCTTTATTATGTTAAAAAAATTTCCTTCTATTCCTATCTTTTGCAGTGTTTTTATCAAGAAAGTGTGCTGTATTTTGTCAAATGCTTTTCCTTCATGTATAGATATGATCATGTGATTTTTTTCCTTCAATCTGTTTATATGGTGTATTACATTAATTGATTTTCTTATGTTGAACCATCCTTGCATACCTGGAATGAATCCCACTTGGTCATGGTTTATAATTCATTTAATGTATTGTTGAATACAGTTAGCAAGTATTTTGTTGAGGATTTTTGCATCTAGGTCCATTAGAGAAATTGGTCTGTAATTTTCCTTTCTTGTGCTGTCTTTGTTTGGCTTTGGTATTAGGGCCTTCTATTTCAATTTTTTGGATGAGTTTAAGCAAAATTGGTGGTATTTCTTTCAGGAATGTTTGGTAGAATTCACCTGGGAAGCCATCTGGCCCAGGGCTCTTCTTAGTTGGGAGATTTTTAATGATTGATTCTATCTCTTTACTTGTGATTGGTTTGTTGAGATCATCGATTTCTTCTTTTGTCAGTGTAGGCTGCTTATGTGTCTCTAGGAATTTGTCCATTTCCCCTAAATTGCCTTTCTTGTTGGAATACAGTTTTTCAAAGTATCCTCTTATGATAGTCTTTATTTCATTGGGGTCAATGGTAATATCACCCTTCTTATTTCTTATTTTGTGTATTTCTATTTTCTCTTTTTTTTTCTTTGTTAGTCTAGCTAAGGGTTTTTCAATTTTATTGATCTTCTCAAAGAACTAGCTCTTTGTTTTATTTTTTTTGAGTGCTTTCTTATTTTCTATTTCATTTAGTTCTGCTCTGATCTTTGTTATTTCTTTCTTCTCTCTTTCGTGTTAGTTTATTGTTGGTTTTTTTTACTAATTCCTCTAATTGTTCAGTTAGTTCTTCAATTTTAGCTCTTCTTTTTTTTTTTTTTTTAAAGATTTATTTATTTATTTAATCCCCCCCTCCCCTGTCTCTTCTTGGTGTCCATTTGCTGCGTCTTGTTTCTTTGTCGGCTTCTTTTGTCGTCAGCAGCACGGGAAGTGTGGGCAGCGCCATTCCTGGGCAGGCTGCACTTTCTTTTCACGCTGGGCGGCTTTCCTCACGGGCGCACTCCTTGCGCGTGGGGCTCCCCCACGTGGGGGACACCCTTGCGTGGCGCGGCACTCCTTGCGCGCATCAGCACTGCGCATGACCAGCTCCACACGGGTCAAGGAGGTCCGGGGTTTGAACCGCGGACCTCCCATGTGGTAGACGGACGCCCTAACCACTGGGCCAAAGTCCGTTTCCCTCTTCTTTTTTAATGTATGAAATTATGGCTATGAATTTCCCTCTCAGTACAGCTTTTGCTGCATCCCATAAATTTTGATATGTTGTGTCATCATTTTCTTAAGTTTCAAGGTAGTTATGGATTTCTGTTGAGATTTCCTCCTTGACCCACTGTTTTGCTAAGAGTGTGTTGTTTAACTTCCATATCTTCGTGCCAAGTCTGGGCCTTTGGCCCTTGCAGATTTCCAGGTTCACTTCACTGTGGTCAGAGAAATTATTTTATATGATTTCAATCTTTCTGAATTCATTGAGACTTTCTTTGTGGCCTAGCATTTGATATATCTTGGAGAATGATCCATGTGCGCTTGGGAAAAATGTATATCCTGCTGTATTTGGGTGTAATGTTCTGTATTTGTCTATTAGGTCTGGATCCTCCAACATATTATTCAAAGTCTTTGTTTCTTTATTGAATCTCCTTTGAGATGTTCTGTCCAATGGTGATAGTTGTGTGTTAAAGTCCCCCACTATAATTGTAGAGGCATCTATGCCTTCACTTTGTTTCTCCAGTGTTTGCTTCACATATTTGGAGGCACCCTTGTTAGGAGCATAAATGTTTTTGATTGTTCATTCTTCTTGAAAGATTATTCATTTCAGTAATATGTAGTGTCCATCTTTGTCTCTCACAACAGTTTTGCATTTAAAGTCTATTTTGTCTGATATTAACATAGGTACACCTGCCCCTTCTTGGTTATTGTTTGCCTATAAGATTGTTTTCCAGCCATTCATTTTCAATCTCCTTGAATCCCTGGGTCTAAGATGAGTTTCTTGTAGACAACATATAGTTGGGTCATATTTCCTTATCCAGTCTTCCAATATGTGTCTCTTAACAGGTGAGTTTAATCCACTTTCATTTTGTGTTATTACTTTCAAGAAATTACTTATATTAGCCATATTTTCTTTGGATTTGTGTTTGTCTTATGTTGTGTGATTTTTTACCCTTTTTTTGTAGTTTTAGTTGTTCTTACACTCTCCTCCAACTTTGTCTCTCCTGTTTTTTTCTTTCCTCCTTCAGAACTCCCTTTAGTATTTCTTGAAGGGCAGGATTCTTGTTGGCATACTCTCTTAGTTTCTGTTTATCTGTAAGTAGTTTGAACTCTCCATCATTTTTGAATGCTAGCTTTGCTCCATGATTTCAGATGAGAGATCAGCACTTAATCTTATGGAGCCTCCTTTGTATGTGATGGTTCTATTTTCTCTTGCTGCTTTTAGTATTTTCTCTTTGCCTTGTGAATTGGATAATTTGACAAGTATATGTCTTGGAGTAGGCCTGTTAGGATTTATGCTGTTTGGGGTACATTGTGCTTCCAGGGCATGTACATCCATCTCCCTCAATAGGTTTGGGAAGTTTTCAGCCATTATTTCCTCCAACACTCATTCTGTTTCCTTTCCCTTCTCTTCTCCTTCTGGGATGCTTATAATGCCTATGTTTGTGTGTTTTGCATTGTCATTCAGGTCCCTAAGTTCCTGCTGGATTTTTTCTGTCTTTTTATTGATTCTACTATCTGTTCAATTTCAGATGTACTGTCTTCCACATCACTAATTCTTTCCACTGCCTCTTCAAATCTGCTGTTATTCGCTGAGAGTGTATTTTTTATTTCGTGGATTGTGCTATTGATCCCCATCATATTCGTGAACTTTTTGTGCACAATCCCAATTTCTTTTGTATGCTTTCCAAGGGTTTTCTTAATACACTTAATCTCTTCCTTCACTTCATTGAGTTGGTCCATGATACATGTTTTGAGAGCTTTAATTACTTGTTCAATGTTCCACTTCTCTTCCTGGTTTTTAGTTTGTTAATTGGATTGGGCCATGTTTTTCTGATTATTGGTATGGTCTGTAGTTTTTCTTGCTGTCTGGTCATCATTTTTATCTTTTTGGGTTTATTCTGTTGATTATCTTCTTCATCTTATCTTGGGGTTTAAGTAGTTGCTGTTTTGTGTGCATGTTAAGTCTTCTCTTTGCCACTTTTTTCTTCTTATTCTATTTCCTTGTTGTTGGCTAAGTTCCCTTGAAGGAAAATATTAGGTTCAGAGAAAGCAAAAAGGGTAAAAAATGAAAAATATAATAGTAGTATTGATAGTGAATGTAAGCAGAAGAACCATGTGAGATCTAGGAGAATGGATATAGAACTCATGTACGTTGTGTATAGTTATAACCATAAAAAAGTGGAGTACTATAATGAGATAGTAAACTGAATATGGGGAGGAATATACAATGAATTAAAAGGTCAGTGTGGTCAGGAGAGAGGAAAAAAGAAAAGACAGGACAATAATATAAAGAGTGAATAAATTATAGAAAACAGATTAGAGGTATTTGAGATAAAAAAAAGTCAGAAATATTTGGATCTAAACAGAGAGAGGTGGAATGTAAGAGAAACAATAAATGATGGATGAGAGTGGTGTAAAGGAAAGGGGATAGTGTTGGTAGCCAAAATCAGTGCATACAGAAAAGAGAAAATTGAGGATGAGGAAGCATAGCAAATAAGAAATGTTGCCTACAGCACTAATATAAAAAAAGAAAAAAAAAAGGGAAAAGAGAGAAGAAAAAAAGCAGAGCAAGAAAAAGAGAAGGGAGAAAAAAGAAAAAGAAAGAAAAAGGGCAGTGTGGGGGGGATAAACTGCTTAGGAGTCTGACCTTCCCCCTTTCTCCCTTCCTCACTTCCTCTCTCCCAAGTCAGCAGAAAGGTTGCATGAGGGCTCCTGTAGGAAATTCAAATGGGTCCCTGGTGAACCAACTCACCTGAGAAAGTAATGTCTTAATTTCTTGCAAGAGCATCCACCCCTTACCAGTAACCCTAAATATGCTATTGGAAGCCTGTAAAGCACATCCTACTGTCCCTCTCCCTTAGGTGTGCTACAAGGGGGCTAGTTAATTTTCTGACTCCACCTTCTCCTAGACCAAGTTTCCTATCCCAGGGCATGTAGGCAAATTGGGCTCTCTCAACAGATTCGCCTCTCCTCTCTTCCTAGGCTCTCCCCAAGTCAGCTGATAAGCTCATCCAAACTCAATAAAAAGGGGGGACCAGAAAATTGAACCCGCACTCCTTGGGCCCCTCTGTACCTCCCACCTAAACTCTCCCACTCCCAAAGTTAGTCCGTGACCAGAGGGGTAGGGCAATTCCCGATTTCCAGGAGTGCTGGACTCAGGAAACAGGGGCCCAAAAGAATGTGGACTCAGGGTATGTAGGTCTGTGAAATATGGGCTGCAGGCGTTCAGGGGACACAGGCTTGGGGTTCACACATTTGGGGAACACAGGGCTTGGAAACTCTGTCCTGTGACCAGCAGTTCTCAGTGAACGCTGAAGCTCTTCGCCCTAGGGGGAAGGGATTTACCTTCCCATGGCTTCCAAGTTCAGTGTTAGAAACCCACAGTTCTACCTTGAGCAAACACGAATTCTGCTGCAGTCTCACCAAATCAATGTCCAGACACCTCCCACCCTGCAGGTTCCCGAAACAGCCTGCTCCATCAGGACTCCATCACCACGCAGCCGGTCCTTTGTAAGAGAGATGACAACAGTGTACTTACTCAGACACCATCTTCTCACCCACCCATTTCATGGACTTTAATCATCAGTGAGTTGATTGCATAGATGGCTGGTTACATCTGCAATCAACTGAGGAGCTTGCCTTCAACAATGAGTGAGGTCTCATCCAATCAGTTGAAAGCTTTAAAAGGGGAAGTGATTTCAGCATTCAGAGAGAATTCCCATCCTTACTTCAGACAACCAGCATCTCTTGGGGAACTCATCAGTGACCTTCATCAGAGCCCTTGGCTTGCAGCCTGCCCTACAGAACTTTGAACTTGTGCATTCCCACAGTCGCATGAGACAATTTTTTAAAATCTCATACTATTTACAGATATCTCCTGTTTGTTCTGCTTCCCTAGACTAATACAAAAATATAAAAACAAAACTGTTGATTTGTTATGGTGCCATTGTTGAGAATTTAGGGTTTTTTTCATTATTGTTGCTATAGTGTTTATAAATGAGATTTTTAAAATCTTCACTTTTCTGTTTTATGGCATAGTTAGGCTGACACTTTCTAGTTCAGGGCATTGTGATACATTTGTTAGTATTCAGATGAATTTGGTGCTGAAGGCTCTCTTTATAGCTGTTGTAGACTGGAAATATTATTTTTAACAATGTGCTATTCATAAGCAAATATTATAATAAAACAACTGCAGCATCTGGGGAGTTTGTATAAGGAGCACTTACCTATATTTTTCCTGGATGAAACTATTAAATAGATGCAAAGTCATTATGATGCTGTTAGTCCAAAGACTCTGTTTGTGTGATCAATATTTCTTTTTCTTGCTAGGGCCGATTTTGCCAAAGACATTTAAGGACACATCACATGATTACAGTGGTGACAGATTTAGAGAGCAGAGAAGACTGTAGTAATTATTTATAGGTTTCATTCATCAACTCTTAGTTGCACTTTTTGCTTCATTGCCCTTGGTAAGGGCCTGAAGAATATATAACCTTTCATTTGTTTTTTTTCCCCCAAGCACACTGAAATATTCTTCCAGAGACAAGGTCGGATGATCTTTTATGATGGGGAAATTTGATTTTTCAGATCATCAGCTCTGGTGACCTTCCTTTTAAGGAATACCTAAGACTTGTTTTCCTTCCAGCTAATTTCTATAGCACAGTGGTGACAAATATGTATTTTATCTAATTATACGTGGATTATGACAGTTCAATTTACAGACATGTATTAGGTGCTCTTCTACCACAGATACCATATGAGGTACTGGGGCTATAAAATGAATAAGGTACTGTTTTTATAATCAAGAAGTTGAATCTACAGATTTTTGTTGTTGTTATTGGATGAACAAATAATTGCATGACTATATTTTGGGTTGGGTTTATACATTGGCTATAACCTTTATTGAACCTGAATATTTTCCTTGTGCCCAGAACATCCTAAATGCCTTTCATACATCCCCTCATTAATTCTTTTTTTTATTAAATAAGTTATAGGTTTACAGAAAAAATCAGTCATAAAATAGAGTTCCTGTACAACACCCTATTATTAACACCATATTTTTAATATTAGTGTGATACATTTGTTACAATTCATGAAAGAACATTTTTATAATTATACTATTAACTATAGTTCATCATTTACAATGATTGTGTTGTACAGTCCTATGTTTTTTTAAAAGCATCTATAATACAAGGCTAAGATGTGTTAAATAAACAAGCTGCAGACTATGGTAATATAAATTAAGGAATATTTAAATACATTAGGGAAGATTAGGGATTTTTGTATCAAAATCAAATCCTGGATTTGGGATCATAGTAGAAGAACAAAAGCAAATGCCCTTTATTCTTCATTCCATCTTTTCAGAGTATGACTGTAACACAATCACTTTGCACATACATTTGAGGACTTGCAATTCTCTGTACAAAGAATGTTATTTGGCATTTGGATGGAATATGGTGTGGTTGTATCCAGTAGTGTCAGTAAGCCTATTAGATTAGAAGCCTTATCTGCAATTGTTTAATATGTAATGATTTTATTTAAAATCTAAAATGGCAAGGCATTTTAATTACTTTTTAATCATTGCTTTTTAATAGCTGAGTTAATAGTGAAGGAGGAAAAAAAAATATCGTTCAGGGAGTGGATGTAGCTCAAGTGTCTGAGTGCCTGCTTCTCACATATGAAGTCTTAGGTCAATCTCTGGCCCCAGTACCTCAAAAAACATCATGCATATAATACTTATTGAACATCTATGAATGAGGCACTGTTCTAGGTGTTGGTGATACAACACAGATAGCAATCTTTTTCCTCACAGAACTTACATTCACATAGAGAGACAGAAAATAATAATAATAAATAAATTATATAGAATTTTAAAGGATAATAAGTACTATGGAAAAGGTAGAGCAGAGTAAGGGGGATCAGGGATTATTAACAAGCAAATATAATAACTACATTTAAGGATTGAATCACGTCCCCCACAAAGACATGTTTAAATCCTAAACCCCTAGTCCTGTGAATATGAACCAATTTGTAAATAGGATTGTTGAAGATGTTATTAGTTAAGATGAGAACTAACTGCAATAGGGTGGGCATAATCCAATATGATTGGAGCCCTTATAAGAAAAGGAAATTTGGACATAGTAGTAGGAAACAGACAGGGAAAGATGGCCATGTAATGGAAGCAGAGATATCATTGTGTTGTCAGCAAGTCACCACCAGAACGCTACAGACTTCAGAGAAAGCAAGATCCTGTTCTTCTAGCCTCCAAAACTGTAAGAAAATAAATTTCTGTTGTTTAAGTGAACCAGACTATGGCGTTTTGTTACAGCAGCCTCGGCAAACTGAGACACTGCAGATATCTGATAAATGTATATCTTGAGTGTTTCTTCTGTAGCCTAAAAAATCTTTCTGAACACCGATTTGTCTGAGACCTAGCATTGTATACTCCCAGGTAGCCTCTGAATATTTGGAGCTAGTCTACCCAGAAGGTAGATCTTTCCTATCCATCCCAGACCCTTAAGTGGAGGCTGAACCTTGGGGCTCCTGTAGTCCACACCTGCATCTTAGCACATAAGAATGATGACCCTATGGCAAGTACACTTGGGCTACATGGCCTCTCACTGACCTTGGTTACTCAGCATGTACCCAGTGAAGCACACATAGAAATACTGTCTCCTACAGCCTCCCAGTTGTTAGCATATACTTGGTGACAACATTTTTGTGTTTGGTTTTTTTTTTTCTGTTCTGTAGTGCCATGGACTTTCTGTGGAAGGTTTTCTTCTTCCTTCTTCAACTACTAGAGAGGTATGTTCCTGTCTCTGATGTTTGTGTGACTGATAGCTTGTCTGACTCAAGTATTTCAGGGATCCTTTTCAAAATAACAGATGCATACTTTAATAAATCAACTGAATTTGAAGTGCATTTGAAGAAAGGAAAGAATGTTTTAAAAAAATAGAAATGGGAATATTTGAGAATAAGAATGCCCTGTATTGGGAAGCAGCTGTGGTTCAATCAGTTGGGCTCCCATTTACCATATGGAATGCTCTGGGTTCACATCTTGGGGCCTCCTTGTGGAAGCAGGCTCGCCTCCATGCTGTGGAGAACCACCGGCCTGCAAGTGCCATGGAGAGCCGACTCAGCAAGGTGACGCAGCATAAAGGGAGACAAGTAAAAACACAGAAAAGCATGCAGCAAATGGACACAGAGAGCAGACAACAAGAAAGTCGCAAGGGAGGGGGGAATAAATAAAATTAAATAAATAAATACAGACACACAGAAGAACACACAGCAAATGGACACAGAGAACAGACAGCAAGCAAACCGCGGGGAGGGGAGGGGTAAAAAAAAAGAATGAAGAATGCCCTGTTTTAATTATATAAAGGCAGCTTCTTTAAATGGTTGATTAAGTTAGGTTTATGTGAGAGTCAGAGAGATGAATGACTTTTCATGTTCTCCATCATTCTCATTCCTACCCTTCTCTAGTAGGATCCTTATAAACCATAAATCAGTGATCCTTAGTTCTAACTATATGCTAGGGTAACCTGTGCTCTCATTTCCAACTTATTGGATTAGAATATCTGGGGACAGAGCCTCAGTGTCTGTGCTTTTGAAAAAATTCCATAGATGATTCTGATATATAGCCTCTGTTGGAAAACACTGCCATAGACAACAGATATAGATTATGAGGTGCTTATATTTTGCTTTTCACCTAAATAACACAGAACTGATAAAAATAGCTTTTACACAAAATCACCAAAGGAGCTAGGACTAGTAAGATTGAATAATAGATAATTCTCAAAAACACTGGGAGTTGCAGGAAAAGGTTGAGGAGTATAAAAAGCTAATGCCATGATTCAGGGCCTCACTCTTGTCTTCAGACCTTTTACAGTAGCTGCTGAGGGTAGGGAGAGGGAAGAAGAGATACGGTGTGGGGGCATTTTCAGGATTTGGAGTTATCCTGGGTGGTGCTGCAGGGATGGATGCTGGACAGTGTGTGTCCTTCCGTGGCCTACTGAGTGGACTGTGGGAGAGTGTGGAGTACAATGTGGACCACTGTACATGTGGTGCAGCAGTGCTCCAAAATGTATTCACCAGGTGCAGTGAATGTGCCACGATGATGGAAGAGGTTGTTGATGTGGGAGGAGTGGGGTGGGGGGTGGGGGCTATATGGGCACCTCATATTTTTTTAATGTATCATTTAAAAGAAAATAAAGAAAGAAAAATCATTTAAAAAGAACACTATATCCCCTACTTGTCTTTGCTCTGCTTTAAAGCAAACTTGAAGTATTAATAGAATTAGTAGTAAGATATACCTGAATAATAACTTTAAGAGTCTTCAAAGTACTTTCACGCATTATTTAATTTAATCTTCAATACAACTGTGCAAGATAGGTAAGGAAGAGATTGTAGTAATAGTTCCCAATTTACAGATAAGGAAACAAATTTTGAAGGATTAAGTGGTTTGCCTAAGGTCATAAAGCTAGTAACTAGTAAAATCAGGACTTGAACCAAGGTCTTCAGACTCTAAATCCACATTACCTCCATAGAGGCAATATTTTCAAAATTTTACCAAAAGTTATTGCTCACTTATACTCCTTTATGCCCATTTAAAAAATATTTTTATTATAGAAGTTGCAAACTTACAAAACAATCATGCACATGGGTAGAATTCCCATACAACAACTCTTCGACCACACCATTGTGAAACTGTTAGAGATTATGAGATAATATCATCTATTACCACTAACTGTGGTCCATAGCATACATTTTCCTTATACCCATTTTTAATCTAACAGTATATAGATGTTTTTTACATAATGTATATATAAATTTAATTTCTACATAATTTTTTATCCACATCGTCATATTTATTATTTTTCATGGCTCTATATAAATGCGTGAAGTTGTTATACCATGACATACTTTTGTTTACTCAACCACTCCCGTGTTTAGGTTACTTCTAATTCTTCACATGTGTCTAATGCTCTTGCACATAGAGCTTTTTTCAGCTTTTGAATTAATTCCTCAGATGAATTCCCAGAAATAGGTTTATAGGTTAGAGGACACTGACATGTTTATGGCTCTTGTTATGCATTGCCTGACTGCCTTCCAAAAAGAATGAACCACTTTACCTACTCAGTCACTTTCAAGAGGGCCGAAGCACTGCTCTTTGCTACGGTGATTTTACTGCCTTTCCAAGTAGATGATTGATGCCTCTTGTTTGATGGGCTCTTAGAAGTTACTTTCTTTTTCTCTATCCAGATGACTCCAGGCGAGATTAAATTCTCTGTTCATGTTGAGTCTGTCCTGAATCGTGTACCTCAACCAGAGTACCGTCAGCTTCTGGTTGAAGCCATCCTTGTCCTCACCATGCTGGCAGATATTGAAATTCATAGCATCGGAAGCATCATTGCTGTGGAAAAGATAGTGCATATTGCCAATGACTTGTTCCTTCAAGAACAAGTATGTAAATCTGTCATTTTCTAAAAGAAGAATGTTTGACACTAACCTGATTGTATTCAGTGTTCTTTCATGAAGCCAAGGTCACTTTTTTGTGTCCTCTTCCTCAGAGCTCTTTTTCTGGGCTCCCTTTGAACTAGATCTGAGCTCTGTATGCAAAAGAGGTAGACCCTAGGAGGGCCTCTGTCTTGCACCATGGCTTTTGTGGCTGTGTTACATGGTAAAGTTGCTTGGCACTCAGGAGGCTTTTATGTTTTTGTAATATTTCAGATTTTTTATTGCACTACTTTCTGTAGCTATAAGAACTTAATAGCAGTCTCCGGTAGCATATCCTTCCTGGCCTATTAATAATAAAAGAGAAGATTTTGTTTGGGTTTGTTTGGTTTTCTTCTTTTATTAATGGGAAATTTTTATTCTATATTTTTCTTATTTTCTTAATAAAAGTTGTGTGAAATAACCACATTTAAAAAAACTAAACTATTTAATGAAAGCTTTCCGAATGTTTCCCAGATTCAGAGTAGGAGCAAAAAAGGCAAAGGGATATGCACTGTTGTCAATTAAAAATGGCCAAAAACATGTAATAGATGTTTTGTTCTATAAGGCACTGAAAGAAGAGGATGAAAAGAAAGTAAAAGTATCCAGGATTTTCTAGGACTATCCTAATTTTAAATATTATGGATTGCTGTCAGTCTGAGATCAGAAAATGTGATTTCTTTAGGCATAGACTCTGGCCTTGGAAAGCTCATGGTCTATTTGCATTAAGTTGACTTGGAAGAGAATAATGATAAATGCAAGATAAAATAATAAAAGCTGAAATCAATACTACTAGAAAAATTTAGACCGAAGTCCCACTAGGGTAATTAATACATGTTAACGTTTGACTCTTAATGATTACAAATCATTTAGTTAACTATCACAGTTAACTTTGAAAATTTCATTGTAATGGAGAAAAATCCCATCTCAGATAATAATTTTAAAATAATTGATGTATGATTTGAGGATCTACTGGAAAATGCATTTCTAGAAACTCATAATCACCCTTTTGTGCATAACCCTGATCCCTTCCTGGCTAAACAGTCTGGGATCCAGCTAGTTGGTGATGGGGAGGAGGCTCTGAGTTAGCCTAATCAGGACTTTAATTGCTAGAATTAGTAATTTTTCCTTTCTCTTGTGTTCTCCCACCCTTTAAAACCAAACAGAAAACCCTCGGTGCAGATGATAACATGTTGGCAAAGGATCCCGCATCTGGCATCTGTAATCTTCTGTATGACAGTGCACCCAGTGGCAGGTTTGGCACCATGACCTACCTCTCCAAGGCAGCTGCCACCTACGTGCAGGAGTTCCTGCCCCACAGCATCTGTGCCATGCAATAAGGGCTTTGGGTCCTGGCTGCTGGGAGCCTTTTGACATCTGGTCCCTGCCTTGTTTGATTGTGCATGAAACTGAAATGTTTTTGCCTAATCACTCTTACTCTTCTCCTTTCTATCCCATCCCTCCCAAAGAGAGAATCCTTTCTATCCCATCTCTCCCAAAGAGAGAAAACTTTTCTGATAAATTAACTGCTTTAGAAGAAGTGACCCTTACCTTGGTGGCTTACTTCCAGTGTGTATATGGCCAACCAGGTATTTGATTGTCAGCCTTAATTATTTTATAGTTCATAGAAGTTTGTGTGTGATTTTTTTCCCCTCTATATGTTACCCACTTAGTTCTCTAACTCCTGTTTGGAGAGCAGGTATTAATAATAACTTATTCCTAAATGTTGATTTTTCTTATCTGTGGTTTTATTGTGTGTATGAATGGTGGGTGCTTTGAAACATTATTTCAAGTGTGTAACCCTAATTTGTCACATTTTATGCCATTATAAATTGGAAATGTTTATCCTAAGTGGTTGGATCCTGGTTTTCTTCTTTACTCACATGTTGCCTCACACTGAGTAATGAAATATTTATATAATTGTCTCTGCTTTTTCCTTTTCTGTGTCTGTACATATAATTCCTATTCTCACTTCAGTGAAATATTTTTTTTAGTGCAAGTACAGTGAGTATATTTAAGGAATTTTGTGTTAAGAGTTGAAATCACATTTTATGAAGATTGTTGGTACTCAGAGATATATTTTTTGCAGGAAATGCAGAATGACCCAGAGAAATGGAGCCAGGAACCTGGTTCTAGGGAGGAATGGAGAAAAAAGAGAAGATACATAGATATTGTCTAACACAGAGGAAGCAGAGAAAGAATCAGAGGTGGGTTAGTTGCCTGAAGAGAGCCTTGTCCATGTAATCCTTGCCTTTGAAGAATGAGCCAACACAGACAACAGAGAAAAATTTAATATATATTATATAATATATGTAAAGAAATGCAGTTTTATCATTCAAGTGCATACACACCACACACTCAAACTAGGATCACTAAATTCAGACAAGCTAATTAAAATTATTAAGGCACCTCTTCAGATGAATAAATAAGACTGAATTTTACTCAGCATTTCAATTGTGTGTGGTGCTTAAAAACAGTTTGTTCTCCTAAGCATTATAAAATATTGGGAAGAGTCTTGTTTTTACTATTAATTAGCTATTTGCATAACAAGAAATAGTTTATCAAGCAAGGGTGAACATGTCTCTCTACAGTCCCATCCTGGCTAACTAGGTTCCAACTATACAGCTGGCAGGGCAAAAGTTGTTTTTAGCCATAGCTCACAAAACCTTTGTCGTCCTTTTATGCACTTAACAAATACTTTGAACCTGTACTAATTCAGTAGAGATAGAGTATTTTCCAATTTAGTCTTCATTTCCTGTTTAACTCGGGTGACCTTAGGTCCTGATTTTTTTCAGGACAGACCCTGTTTATACCTGTTCTCTTGGTATAATTATTAATAGCACTCTCTGTCACTCTCAAAAGTGTCACAGTTTGGATGATATGGTCACCCTATATTTAGCAGAAGTCTGATTTCTTTTAAGCCCATGTCTAATATCCAAGGACCTGTTCTCAAACCACTAGTAGTAGCAGTGGTATGGGGGTGAAGATACTAATGGGGAAAAACTTCGAAAAAACAAAGGCATTTTGGCATAATGGTTATTAAAACAAATACAAACAAATATTTGAGTGCTTACCAAATGCCAGACATCATTACATAGGCACTTCGGTTGAACTCTGTTATTCTATCTTCATAATCATCATGTAAGGTAGATACTGTTGCCATCCCCATCTTACAGATAAGAGAACTGAGACACTGAGAGTTTAAGCAACTTGCCCAAGGTCAGTTAAATGGTAGAGCAGAGATTTGATCCCCTGGATCCTGACTCCAGAGTTCACATTCTTAATGACTGTCATCTTCAAGGGAAGACATTAGGCAGTGATGTGAAAACAAGGGTCATTCTGTTCAATAAGTTTGAAATATCAGTCGCCAGACTGTGAAATGCACGCAGAAATGGCCAAAGAGGTAATGTCTTGTTTTGTTTTGTTTTTAATTTTTATATTTTTATTTTTAAAGGAGCTTTAAGATTATATAAATGTTACATCGAAAATATAGGGGATTCCCTTATACACCACCCCCTGCCCCTCCCACACTTTTCCCTGTTAACATCTTTCAGTAGTGTGGTACATTTGTTACAATTGATGAACATATATTGAAACATAGAGCTAATGCCTTTTTAATCTGCTTGCTTTCCCTACTGCCTGCCTGCTTCTGCCAACAAGTAAAGGCAGAGGAGACTGCTAAAAGGAGAAGTGGTGCAGCCCAACCTCATCTTGCAGGTTCAAAATTTAATTTTAGCAATAGTTGAGGAAACTTTAGCAATTACAGTTGAGGAAACTTTAGCAATTACGGATGAGGAAACAAGTTAAGGGAAACGGACTTGGCCCAGTGGTTAGGGCATCCGTCTACCACATGGGAGGTCCACGGTTTAAACCCCGGGCCTCCTTGACCCGTGAGGAGCTGGCCCATGCACAGTGCTGATGCGCGCAAGGAGTGCCGTGCCACGCAGGGGTGTCCCCCGCGTAGGGGAGCCCCACGCGCAAGGAGTGCACCCCTAAGGAGAGCCCCCAGCGCGAAAGAAAGTGCAGCCTGCCCAGGAATGGCGCCGCCCACACTTGACGTGCCACTGATGACAACAGAAGCGGACAAAGAAACAAGACAACAAGACGCAGCAAATAGACACAGAGAACAAGACAACTGGGGGAGGGGGAGAATTAAATAAATAAATCTTTAAAAAAAAACAAACTAGTTAAGTAACTTGCCCAGGATCACCAAGCTAGTAAACGTTGGAGCTGGAGTTGGCCTGCCTCCTCTGAATGGAAATGCTCTGAGTGTAAATTGAGTGCTTTGGAAAGGACTTTCTTCCCAATTTAAGTACCTTAGAACCTCAAGTGACTGAAGGCATTCTTATGGGTATTAAGCATGTGGGAAATTGAAGTTAGGGACCTATGGTATGATTTGACCTCTGTCTTAATCATAAGCAAGAGTCCAGACTCCCTGTGAAATTTGCTGCAGGAATATGCCACCAATTCCAGAGACTTGTGCAGCAATTTCTCTTTCTCTGTGGATGAATCATCTTGCCACATTGTATTCCATCTAGGCTACTGTTTCCAGCTCAGAAGCAATGCTAATATGTTGAACTGTTCTATCATCTGTTACCAGATCTGAAAGAGCACACAGAAAATCCATTTTCATGACGTCTGAGTCCAGATTTCAGGGTGTCAGCCTGTATCCTGCCCTCTTTCTTCCCCTGCCTATCCATGAAGCCCCAGGGCAAGCCCCATTTTCTCCTTATATTGACAGCCAGCCATCATCTCACTTTTCCCTCAACTCCTACAACACTTCTGTCTAGAAACAATCCCAGTTCTACCTCTTCCTAAAACACTTTTCTGGGCCCTGACATCAAGACTTCACAGAGGTTTATCCAAGGAGGCTTAACACTTCTTAACCCCTTGTGACCTGGCTTCCTCTTCTACCTCCTGCTTTTTGGAAAAAATAGGGTATCAGTGATCTCCTAATGACCAAAGGGGTCTCTGGCCATTTTGCAGTGTATGACGTTGTTGCTATCTCATGTTTTCTCAAAACTCTCTCCTCCCTTGATTTCTGTGAAACTGTACCACATTTGTACTCTTAAACTATTCCTTTCTTGTCTCCTTTCTGTGATCTCTTTCTTCTCCTATCCCCTAAAAATACACTCTTCCTCTTCTTCCTAGCTCAAATATCTTCATCATGGGGCGGGGCAGGATTCAATGACAGGATCTAATTTACATGTTTTTATTTGCTCACTCAGGCTGCTGCAAAGAGAGTGGATTGTAGGCTGCAAGAGTGGAAATAGAGACCAGTTAGATATTACAGAAAGTCCAGGTGAATGAAGATAGTTCCTGGCCTGGGATGTTGGCAGTACAGAGGGAAATAAGTGGATATATTTGATATCATGGAGATGGAACTGATGGAAATTGCTGATATAATGGATTTGATGGTGAAGGAAAAAAAGAGAGCTCATATAACTCCCAGGTTTATGGGTTAGGCAACTGGATAGATGTTGGTGTCTTTACTGAGCTATGAAAGATGATAAAAGGGCAGAACAGACTTGGATGGGGAAATCAAGAATTTGGTTTTGAAAATATTAAGTTAGACATGACTATCAGACACCCCACATTTATGTGTGTGTTTGTGTGTGTGTAAAGCACCACTTCACTTGCCTAACATGTTGATTTATGAAACTCAACACTTAATTCTTTCAATATCAAACTCCTATGTCCATTCTGCCTTACCCTTTAAATGCTTCCTCCTGATTTCCCATTTCCTTATATTGGTACTACTAGACTTCTCTTCACTCAGACATTAAATTTAAAAGTTTTCAATGACTTTTCTGTCTCACTCCCTCCCACCCACCCATATTCAAGTAGTAAGAAAGTCCTATTGACCTACCCTGTGTATTGTTTTACCCTCTCTTTTCCTATTACCTCCACCCTAGTTCAAACCATCATTACTGCTTATCTTAACCATAAGGTATGCTCACTGCCTCCAGCCTTTTAATAGTAAATCTTTTTCTGCACACTGTTGTGCAGACCATTTAAATGTCTCCCTATTTCCTGCAGAGTGAAGTCTGTACCCTTTATCCTGGCATTCAGAGCCCTCCATGATCTGGGGCTTTCAGCTAAACTAGACTAGGAGTTTTCTTCTATATGTTTTTGCTTATGCTGTTCTTTCTAGTTGGCACGGCCTCCCCTAGTGCCCATCTTTACTAAGCAAAATCCTGTCTATCCTCTGACATGCTCTTACAATGCCACAGAATAAAATCATAGTTACTATTTATTAAGTACAAGTTATTAAGTACTTATTTATCATGTTAATTAGGCATCACACATTTCCTCACTCTGCATTGCCTAATGGTGTCTTGTGTGTTTTCATGAGCTTCTCTACAAGAATGTGAATTTTGTGAGAGGAGAGTATAATTCATATTCAAATCCCCAGCTATACCATACACTTAGTTGATGTTTGATGAATGACTGAATGACTACTGTGCTTTGAACTAGTTGCTTTGGGAAAATATGAAGAAAACTGTAATAGTTTACAGCTATATGTACCCTAGAAAATAATTTTTTCTTAATTTTAATCCACTCCTGTTGATGTGGACCCATTGTAAGTAGACCTTTTGATGAGGCTACTTCAGTTAAGGTCTGCTCCATCTCAGTCAGAATGGGTCTTAATCCTCTTCCTGGAGTCTTTATAAGAGAATGAAATTCAGACGAAGAGAGAGAAAGCCACGAAAGCAAGAAGGTGAAATCAGCAAAACCTAGAAAAGAAGGGAGAGACCAGTGG